>NC_052647.1:6034731-6401397 GCF_016161935.1 Mauremys reevesii | reverse complement strand
AGTTCTCCTGCCATTGACATTGCTGCCTGGGAGGTCAGACTAGATGATCACAATGGTCCCGTCTAGCCTAGGAACCTAGGAGAGCCAGCTTCCTGGGCACAGAGCCCACTGGAGAGGCAGGCATGGGAATTTCTGGGCCGTGCTGCTGTTTATTTATCTCCTGTTCCGGGTGCTGAAGCCCTATAGATCGCCCTGTGTGACGAAGTGGGACTGTTCGTACTGGGGGCTGGGAATGCTGGGGTCAGGCCTCTAAGTATCTAGCAAAGCAGAAGGCCGGCGCAACCGAATGCCTGACACTCTGTCTCCTAGCAACTGATGGCCCGAGCACCTCCCCTGCAAAGGTGTATCTAAAGGTGTTGGAGACTAAGGGGTCAGGTGACCTCCTGGCCCGGGAAAGAAGCTGAGCAGAGAGGAGGAGCCGGAGGGGGTTGGGCAGACTGGAGCTGGCTGGGGAAAGGAGAGGAAGGAGAGAGAGAGGGCTCTGATCCCCGAGGGGGGCTGTGGGGCTCCTGGGGCCCCAAGATGGACCTAACAGGGGGGATCCTGTTATCTGTGCCTGCAAGACCTGTGTTGGACTGTGTTCCTGTCGTCTAAATAAACCTTCTGCTTTACTGGCTGGCTGAGAGTCCTTGTGAATCGGCAGGGAGCCCGGGGGTGCAGGGCCTGACTCCCCTACACTCCGTGACACCCATTCACACTAGCCCCGCGGTCCTCCAGCGGGGGCGCAGCAAATGTTATTCCACTCGCCGAGGTGGAGCACCAAGTGCGCTCTAGCAGCGGAGTCAGAGCGCTCTGTGTGCCTTGCCAGTGTGGACACGGAGTGAGCTGGGGCGACTGGGGCTCCTTTATTGCGCTGTAACTCGCAAGTGTAGCCAAGGCCTTAGTCACTTTCTGAGCAGTAGCTCTTCTTAACAGAAACAAACAGAAGAACAGATCTTCATCCAGCTCACAGTGCAGCTCCCTATGCGTGAGATGGTGTTGTCCAAGTCTCAGCTGTGATTGTAGCTCCTGTCTGCAGCTGTCGTCTTGGAGACGCAGACAGAACATCAGTCCTGTTCCAGGTGGTGCCGTAGTAACAGGGTTAACACAGGAAGAAGATGGAAGAGGTGGCTAGTGACTATCCGTGCTTGACGGTGTCAGAGAGCGGGATGTGGGTGGTCAGGTCTAGTGGTCAGAGCAGGACCTAGTAGCTAAGAACCGGAGCCGCAGGTCAGAGCCAGGGGCCAAATACCAGCACCAAGGGTCAGAGCAAGGGACAGGAGCCAGGAGTCGGAACCCAGGGTCAGAATCGGGATTGGAGCCGAAGTTGGAGATGAGGAATCGGAGCTGAGGGTCAGAACCAGGTTACCTGGAGAGAGGCAAGGCAGGAGCAGGGCTGCACCAAGGCTGGATCTATCACAGCTGTGGGCAAAAGCTTTGAGCAGCTACTGAACTGCCACTGCTGGGCTTAGGAGCCTGTCTGCTGACCCTTCCCACCAATCAGGCAGCTTGGTACAGGCCAGCTGCACTCGTTAGGTTGCCTGGAGACTGGGTCTGCTGCAGGCCCTGATTCCCGACAGATGGTCCTTGTCGATGGTCCCATAAGGCAGGGTCTTCAAGGGAGAGTCCTCAGGACCTGGGGCTCTCCAGTCCTCCCATCCAGGTGTCCATGAGCTCAAGGTGAAGAGAGACAAAGAAATACACTCAAGCTCCTCCTCCTATGATCACTCTCATGTGTCGGCCTTGCCAGGTCCCCTTTTCTTGTGGCCCCTCCTAGAGGAACAGCTCTGGTCCAATCAGTGTCACAAACGTGCTTCTTCCAAATAGATCAACCTTCCCCTGAGGAAAAACACTGCACACACACGTGGGTTTGCCCATTGTGGTAGGGCAGGGGTGAAACCCCTTAGAGGTTTTTAAGGTCAGGCTTGCCCTGGCTGGGATGATTTAGTTGGGAATTGGTCCTGCTTTGAGCAGGGGGTTGGACTAGATGACCTCCTGAGGTCCCTTCCAACCCTGAGATTCTATGATTCTATGAAACCCCTTGACTGCCCTGCTAAAATGCTGGCTGAGCCCTGCCTTCGGGCAGAGGGGCCAGGGGCAGAGGCTCAAAGCAGCCAGGGGGAGCCCAGCTGCGGGCCCTGACGAGGGCTGGCTCACTGCAATAGACTGAGCTAGGCAGTGACAGCTGGGCTGAAGGCTGGGCGGGATATAAACGCCCTGAACCAAACTCAGTCAGGAGGCTACAGCGCTGCCTCCTCACCACAGGCAGGGAGCCTTACGGGCCAAGAGACCATGGAAAGGGGATAACTGTCGGGGGATAAAGGGGACTGCATGGTGGCCCTGTAACATAAAGCACAAGGGTGAAATCCCAGGAGAAGGCGTGAGGACTCTTATTTTACCAGCCTCAGCACAGGGCGAGAAGGCGGAATCCTGTGCAGACCCTGTGACACCCACATAAAGTCCGTTTCGGCTCAGTGAATTCCCCTTTCACGGTGGTTTGCTCTGTTCTGGGTGGATTGTGGTGAGCAGTGGGGTGTGGTTCACCTGCCTTATTTCCTCCTCTGGCTGCTTTAGAACAACACATTCCCTCTGGCTAAAGACATTTCTTTGCTCTCCTGGTTGCCATTGGCCAGTGGAGTCTATGATGACGTGTGCTGAGGTCATTAGTCGGGGCCCCACTATATTGTCCTGCCAACCAAGACTTCATTCTCCAAAGCTTCCTCGTTCAAGTGCCTTCCTGAAGACAAGCATAAACTGAGCTGTCCCTGCCTGAATGAGCGTCGGCAAAGCTGTTCTGAGCAGGCGCCCGTAAGGGTTAGATTCACAAACACAAGTTACCAGTGTAGAAAACTACAGATGTTCCCAGCTCCCCAGGTGGTGTAAATCAGCATTGGTCCAAAGGTGTCCACACACCCATTTACACCAACTGAGGGTCTGGCCTCATATTATGAACTGCCAGGAATGGAGTCGTGCCCCAAACTGTAGGGGTTAAATGCTATTATTATTTTTAATGTTTAATCTGAATAAAAAAACTGGGATAGTAGTTAGTGGCAGCCAGTCCACAGTACGCAGAGGGTGATCTCCGAAAAAGACTTTTTATGAGCCTGGGGATGGACTGGGAATCCTCCATGGACATTTCTAGGAAGCTCTCCCGGAGGTTCTCTGCAGTCCTGTGCAGGAGGTTTCTGGGAAGAGATGCCTTATTTTGTCCACCATGGTGGGACACTTTCCCACGCCGCTCCAGTGTTAACTCTTCTGGCGTCACTGCGGCGCACAGCATTGCAGCATAAGGGCCAGGTCTGGACCTAGACACTTGCAGCATCTGCTCCCTTTCCACCTCTCTTACCCTCAGGAGAGTGATGTCGCATATGGTTACCTAGGGGAACTGGGGGAAGTTATAAGTGCTAGCCCCTAAGCCGCAAGTAACCCACCCCGGTTTGGTGAACGCTGGGTCACACAACCTCGCTTTCCCGGTCACGCCCTGTTTGTGGGATCACCGCACACTGCAGCCAGCATTTAAAAGGGGGGGGGGTGGCAAACTTCCTGTTCCTTTCCACCCCAACCCCTTGCTGCTTCTTTAACAAGCAAACTGTCTGTGCAGGGCTTGACGTTGGTGCCTGTCCTCAAGCACCATCCAGGTTGCTATGGGAAAGGGGCTGTGCTGAGATTGGAACCATTGATCCCAGATGTCTGAAAAGCTGCAGCACGAGACCTCCTGCCCCTGCCTCGTGGGCTCACTCACCATGGCTGCGGCAGCAGAGCGACTCTTGCAGTAGCCAGTGGTTCTGCTTACGTTGTGACTTGTAGGGAAGTGCATTGGGGGCTGTTTCTGTTATGACTGTGACGGGTTGGATCACAGAACCCCCCTGGGAGCTGCCACCTGATGTGCCGAGACTACTTCTGCTCCTGCTTTCCCTGCCAGCTCAGGACTCCAGCACCCTGTGAGCCAGACACGCCCGTCTGCTCCAACACAGATCCAGGGTCTGAATTACCTGCCCCAAAGCTGCAGGTTTACCTGAAAGCAGCTCACAGAAGTGTTCCTGCCTTTAACACCCAGATGCCCAACTCCCAATGGGGTCTAAACCCAAATAAATCCGTTTTACCCTGTATAAGCTCATAAATTGTTCACCCTCTATAGCACTGATAGAGAAATATGCACAGTTGTTTTCTCTCCTAGGTATTAATACACACTCTGAGTTAATTAATAAGTAAAAAGTGATTTTATTAAATACAAAAAGTAGGATTTAAGTGGTTCCAAGTAGTAACAGACAGAACAAAGTAAGTCACCAAGCAAAATAAAATAAAATGCACAAATCTATGTCTAATCAAACCGAATACAGATAAGATCCTCACCAGTTCCAGAATGCTCCCTTTTACAGACTAATCTCCTTTTACCCTGGGTCCAGCAATCACTCACACCCCCTGTAGTTACTGTCCTGTGTTCCAGTTTCCTTCAAGTATCCTGGGGGGTGGAGAGGCTCCTTCTTTAGCCAGCTGAAGACCCAATGGAGGGGTCTCTCGGGTTTAAAAAGACTTTCTCTTGTGGGTGGAGATCCCTCTCCTTGCTGCTATGCAAATCCAGCTCTGAGATGGAGTTCTGGAGTCATCTGGGCAAGTCACATGTCCATACATGACTCACAGTCTTTACAGGCAGAAGCCATTGTCCACATGGTGTCTTGTATGTCTCCAGGAAGACTTCTTATGTGGATTGGAGCCTTGCAAGATGCATTGTTCCCCAAGTGCTTCCGATCAGGTACTTAACCTTTCAAATTCCTTCCTAAAGAAACTGATCAAATGCCTCACAAAGCTTACTTAGAAACCAAGCAAGTATACAGCCAATATTCATAACCTCAAGTAGAAAATGATATTTGTGTACAAATAGGATGAACAGGTATAGCAGACCATAACCTTTACAGAGATACGTTACATGGCACAGGCAGCACAAAACATATTCCAGTTATGTCATATTCCCATAAAGTCTTATGAGAGGTACCGTCACAGTAGCTCTTGGGGAAGTGCATTGAGGGCTGTTTCTTTTATGAAAAGATTTAACCTTGCACCTTAAACAATGTCTGCACTGTCAATGCTACCCTTGTGCTTTGCATTCTTTGCAGCTGAAACCTTGTCTGTGGGCGCATCCTCCACACCAGGACAGTGACTTTTCCAGACTAGAAGGTGGAAAAAGAAGGCTCGGGAGGACATGTTCAATGAGTTAATGCGTGACTCCGAGAGTGACAAGCCCGAGCTCAGTGCATGGAGGATTGCAGTGTCAGGAGAACATGCACAGTGACCGTGAGGCTAGGAGAGTATGCAGGGAACAGGAGCATGACACGCAGGACGAGATGGTTCGGATTATGAGGGAGCAAACAGACATGTTGAGGCATCTGGCTGAGGTTGAAGAAAGGCAGCTGGACACTAGAGTCCCGCTGCACCCTATGCTGAACCTGCTGCCCTTGTTGCCAAGTCCCACATCCTTCTCTCCCAGACTTCCTAGGATGGGGGCAGGGGGAGAGGGGAAGCTCCGGTATCCCTTGTACTCAACTCCAGGGGAGGGGACAAGGAACAGAAGGGGCCCATGCCCACAGCTTTGATTGTTATTGTGGTACAAATTGTAAGCAACGGGTCCTTGTTTCTCCCCCACCTCACAGTGTTATCAGCCCCATAGCCCCAGTTTCTCTTTACTTTTCTTTGCTGTCTCTCATCAGTGTTTGTGAGCATAATAAAAGTTAATGGCTTGAGGAGAAAATGCTCTTTATTTGCTCAGCACACGGTGGTCAGCGGGGGTGTAGTTTACGGGGGGGGACATGCAATGAAGGGGGAAGCTTGGTAAGGAACAACATACATAAGTTTCACATCACTGTGGGTCATGGATGAAACTAGTTTTCAAAGCCTCTCGGAGATGCAGTGCGCCTCAATGTGCTCTTCTTATTGCCCTGGTGTCTGGCTGCTCAGAGTTGGCTGCCAGGCAATCTGCCTCCACCCCTCACCCCACTGGAAACTTTTCTCCCTTTGTTTCACAGATATTGCGGAGCACACAGCAAGCAGCAACAACAATGGGAATATTGCTTTCACTGAGATCTAAATTAGTTAGCAAACTACACCAGCGGGCTTTTAAACGTCCAAAGGCACATTCCACCACCATTCTGCACTTGCTCAGCCTATGGTTAAACTGCTCCTTACAGCTGTCCAGGCTGCCTGTGTACGGCTTCATGAACCACGGGAGCAAGGCCTAGGCTGGGTCTCCAAGGATAACCACTGGCATTTCAACATCAACAATGGTTATTTTGCAGTCTGGAAAGAAAGTTCCTTCTTGCGGCTTTCTGAAGAGACTGGAGTTCCTAAAGCTGCCGGCATCATGTACATTTCCTGACCATTCCACACTGATGTCGGTGAAACGGCCCTTGTGATCCACCAGCACCTGCAACACCATTGAGAAGTATCCCTTTCGGTTTATGTTCTCTTTGGCAAGGTGGTCTGGTGCCAAGATAGGGATATGTGTTCCATCTATCGCCCCACTTGTTTCCCAGGAACCTTGGGGATACTGATAATGGGGATACTGATAATGGCCTCCTTTGTAAAGGACATTGAGACCTTCTGAGGAAATGAGCTACAGAAGAGGTAGATAGTCTTAGGGTGCAGGTCCAGCACAGGCTGGTCCGGCCCCTCTCCTCAACAAGGGGTCAGCTGCTGCTCTGGAGGTGAAAGGCTCTTGGTATCTCCTCAACCACAAGCCCTTGTAATGTCCTATGGACGATCTCCCTTTGGGTTCCTCACCAGGATGTCGGTTATTCCTTCCCCTGAGAATCCACCCTTGAGATTGGAGACTGGCCACTTCCCAGGGCTTTGGGAGATGAGTCAGAGCTGCAGGACATCAGTGTGGTGCTGAGGTGGGCCAGCTACTGCTCTCAGTTACCCGGGTGCAGGGCAGGAGTAACTCTACTGAATTCAATGGGGTTACGCCTGATTTTTCTGTGGAATATTCCAGCTGCTGGGGGTGGTTCTAACAGGGCTTCCCATGCCCAGGAAAGACACTGCTCAGTATATTCTGGGGTAGGAGTTTGCTCATGGCTAAAGCTACGATTATGTCCCGGAGGTCACGGACATGAGGCCTTTCCCCTCCAATTAGCGTTGCCCCCCCATTAACCACCACCCCAGAACTGACCAGGGGGCAGGAAGCTTCCTAGTCTGATGGGGGAGGAAGGCCATGGGGCACCCCCCAGATGCCTCCGCTGGACCCTACCCGGCGAGGCCCCGCTGCCCAGGCCCATTTCCTCCCTGAGGGGCTCAGCTGCGATGCCGATCATCTTGACGCGGTGGAAGGGGGTTGCATGTGGCGCAGCGGCGTGGATGGGGAAGGCCGTCTCCACTACCAAGCGTCCCCGGCTGCCCTGCGGCTGGTAGTCGGGGACCCCCTGCAGTTGCCCAGCCCTGGCAGGAAGAGGGGGACCCCCTGGAGCTCTCAGCTGCCGTGGGAGATGAGAAGGCCCTGCAGCAGCCCTATCCCCGGGGGCAGTGGGGGACCCTAGACCTCCCACTTGCCACAGGTGGCAGGGAACTGGAGCTCCGGGCTGCTGCAGGCAGTGGGATCCCCCACAACTGCTCAGCTGCCATGGGGAGCAGGAAACCTCAGAGCTCCCACTCACCCAAACAATTCATATAAACAAATAGGATGAACACACTTTGCTTTCTAAAGACACCATACAAAGGGTATTTAGTGTAAAGTATATTCCAGTTATGTCATATTCATGAGCATATTTCCATAAAGCACATGGAGCACAACGTCACAGGGGGCTCCAGCCAGTTCGCTTTTGTATTGGAACTCCTAGGTATTGAACCCGGCCCTGGTTGCTGCCGACTCCGCCTGGCAGAAGGGTTACTCCTGGCAAGAAAAGCAGAAAAATGACAGTAGGTTCCAAGGCCACTGAGAGTGTAATGTGCGAACTGGACCCTGATCCATAGGGATAATGGTGCCAAGGGAAATTCTTCACGGTGCTCACTGCTCATTGGGGATGATCCGTCTGCACTGACGAGGTTTCAGTCCCAGGGGACAATCTGATCTATTCAGATCATGACACTGCAAGAGCCAATGCCTGCCTAGTCCACAGTGAGTGACCCCTGGAGCTCCCAGGAGAGCCAAGGGAAGGGAACGCAGAGGTGCCAGGACAGGACATTCTGTTCTGGTGCCTCAGACATCTAGGATACCCCTCGATAGTGACCGACTCTCACTGACACTTGCAGTGACGTTCCCAGCTGGCTCATAACCAATCCTGAGTCATTCGGGGGGCAAAGCACCTTTACAGCAGTGATGAGACCCAGCTAGAGATGACTGTGTCACAGGCTGGTATTGGAGCAGAGCAGAGGACCTCTTACCGTCTTGGTGCTGGTGGTGGGGACAGCAGACATGGACAGATCGGATGGCTGAGATTTCGTGCTGAACATTCGGAATCCCTTGATCCATCTCCTGTACTCCTCTCTCACCTGGAGAGTGAGGGACACGGTCACTGCACTATGTAACTAACACAGAGAAGATCAGACATGGCCACTGTGAGGCTGGTGAAGGTGCTGGGTGGGCGCTGACGGGCCGTAGGCGTTACCTGGCGATTGAGGAGACAGTGCACCAGGAAGATGAAGGCTCCCTGCAGGCTGTTGACGATGATGAATAAATACACCATGACTGTGGCTGCTGGGCCGACTTGGAGGAGACCAAGGCTCCATGAGCAGCCCAGAATGAAGAGCTGGGCGATGGCTTTAAAGGTCAGTAACCTGGGTAAAGGCAGATGGAGAGATCCCGTTACAATAACCCTATGGAGAGCAATTGGGTCAGGAGGATCCGGGCAGAGTGGGGTGGAGCTACCGGCCCCTGCTTTCCTGTGTGGGACAGAGTTACTCTCAATGCAAACACACTGGGAATTCGTTCCCATGGATCCTAGATATGCTGTTCCCCTCCTGCAATCCCCCGCACCCTCCGGTGCCAAGGACTCTCCAATCCAAGGCATCTGATCCTCCAGGATTGTTTTGTTGCCTTCTCACCTGTGGTCTCTGAGGGTGGACACATCTGCATTGAGAGAGGAGAGTCTGTTTCTCAGGATCCACAGGGTCAGGGCAAAGAACGTTATATTTATCTGTGGGAAGAGTGGGAAATATTTCCTGTAAAACATCCCATCCGGGGCTGGTGACTCCAGCCGAGGCAGAGAACGATCCCAGGGGACCGCGCCGAACACTGCAGAACCGGGGACTGCTCATTTGCGGTGGGAATCATCCCCTCACCTGTAATATCCCCTGGCAGCTTTCGGTCCCTCCCAATGTGTGGAGCTGGCAGCACAGCCAAGGCTGAGATGGATCAGTGGGATCAGAGAGGCCAGATGCTGCTCAGAATTCAATATGGAGCCTCTCCAGTGCAGTCAGGAGTAATTTTGGGTTTACACTGATGTAACTGAGAGCAGGATCTGGCTCAGAGATTCCAGATCCTGCCTCTAGAATATTTCCTGCCACTTCCAGGCTGTAACAAATTGCCCCCCCACCAACTTCCCCAGGGGTAGGGAGAAATATGGAGGGACATTTGTTTCCCCCCCTACAAAAACCACTGCAGAGTGGAGCCCTCTCCCTTTCTCGTTCCTTGGGTCCTTAACTCGACTAGACCAAACTCTTCTGTCTTCACTTGGCAAAACTCCTACTGACGTCCCTGGGAGCTGGGCCCGAGTAACGGCTGTAGGCCTGGAGATACAGCACAGGGACTCATCCCGGGACTGACCACAGCAGATGAGCCAGGTGGGACCTAACTGGGTCTTTCCTTGTGTTTTATGGGCCACGTTTCCCTCCCTGCTTCACTGAAATCAATGGGGTCACAGAGGTGAGAGGAGAATGGGGCCTTGTGGTTCTGTGAGGTACCCACCAGGATTATGGCACAGACTGGTCCCAGGAAGCTCCAATGAAAGCCTCTGTCCAGGCTGAGCCAGCAGCTACAGGGAGGGAGGAAGAAGAAGGTGAGTTTAATGGAATTACTGCCCTTTTTCAGCCCCGGGGCAGAGAGGGGATGTCACAGGGCAGCTGGCTCTCAAAAGCGAGATGGATCTCAGCCTGCCTGTGACATGGCCGACTCTCTTGCAGGTAGCAGGCAAATAGCCCTCTCCATCTACCTCAGCATCTCCTGTTTTCAACCACCACTTCCTCTTCCACCTCCTCACATGACCCATTCAGGTGGGTGGGCGCAGTATTGATGGAGGGCCAGACATGCAGAGGATGGACATTGGCCTAGCTGCACTGAAGGAAGTGGAGCTGTCCTGATTTACACCAACTGCAGTGCTTGGGGCAGCTTAGTGGCCCTGGGGATGGGAAGGGTCCCAGGGGGACTTTCAGCTCCCAGGCAGGGCGAGCCGGGAAATCTAGGTTCAAGTCAGACCTGGGGTGAGCCGCACAAGCACATGGAAGCCACATCCCAGCTCCCCTTAGGGACGGGCGCTGCACGTACTGTTTGGAAGTTCCGTAGCCACCAGGATTCACCGCTGCAGAAATAGCCACCACCAGGGCTGGGAATCCGTAGCCGAACGGATACATGAATCTCTTCTTGAACCGGCTGGCGCTGGTGTAATTCACAACCTGCAGGTTCCAGATGGTGAGGAAGAGGTGCAGCCCCTCCAGGAACATCCAGCTGAAGCAGGCCAGGAAGAGGTAGTGCAGGAGGCCAGCAATGACAGCACACGCCACCTGGGGGAGACAGAGAGCCCAGGGGCACTGCGGTGGGGAAGGGAAATGCTAAGTATGGGGAGACCTGCCGGGGGGGTCACACCGGGATTCCTGCTAGCACAGCTCTCCAGGTATAGCGCTCCGTGACCCAGAGACGGCAGGTTCCTCGGTCTATGGAGGGTCCTGCGGGTGCACATTGCTGATGCAGGAAGGGAGCAGAGATTAGTGGTTAGAGCAGGGCTCAGGGGATCCAGGTTCTGTTCCCAGCCCTGCCACAGAGTCCCTGGGTGACCATGGGCAAGTCACGTAGGAGAGTAATCGAGACACAGGGAGACTGTGACATAGGGATAGAACTGGCTGAACTCCAGGGGTTGGGGACACTCAGAGCACTGTGCCCAGTCTGAAGGGACCTAACGGGGTGGAAACAGCCCCCTGGGAATCCCCCCAGTGTCCTGCACAGCCCAGAATCCAGGGAGCACAAAGGGGTTCAAAGCCACACACCCCAGCCCTGCGAGTGGAGGCACAGAGCAGGGGAGAATCAGGCCGTACCTGACTGCCGGGGTGGGTCACCACGGTGAGGAAGAGCAGATCGGCCAGGAAGAGGCAGAGGCAGAGCTGCAGGTGGAGGGAGGTGCTGACGTTGCGGATGGAGCGGCACAGGAGGAAGGTGAGGATGGCGAGGAAGAGGCACAGCAGGGAGAGGGTCAGTCCCATGTAGGTGATGATGTTGAAACTGAGAGTCGCTTCCTGGGGACAGGAAAGGAAAATCCCTGGGAGTGAGGAGTCCAGGGGTTCAGGTGCCACGTCCCCTGTGTGTTCCCAGGGAGCATCGGGCATCACAGCCTCTCCCAGCGAATGGGGATGAAGTGCTCTCAGAGGGGGAGCCCTATACAAAGGGGGGTCCACTGTGGCTGACTTGGGGCCCCACTGGGACCTGAAGCTAACTGGGGCTAGAACCCTTTGTCCTTCCTTCTTCACTCCTGCTCCCCCGTCCCTCCATTACAGATGCCAGGGAACAACATTGTCACAAGCCCACGGCTTCCTAGACTGTCTCTATGTTGCATCTGGCAGCTGCTCAGAAATGTCTGACAGGTCAGGGATCCTGCTGCCTGAAAAATTCAGGTCACTGACAGATGAGCTGAAGGAGAATCCCCATTAACTGTTAGCAGTATAGCACCTCTGATGAACAACAACATTTCTGAACACTAGAGGGCGCATGTGGGTGGACAAACACAAACGTGCACTCACACCACTAGAGGGCATGTGCATTTAGACACAGACAAACACCACTAGAGGGTGCAGGATGTTAGGGAGATTCCCAAACCTGAGCCATCTTTTGCAGGTGACAAATCTGAGGAACTGTCACAAATTGAAGTGTCACTAGAGGAGGTGTTGGAATTAATTGATAAACTAAACAGCAACAAGTCACCGGGACCAGATGGCATTCACCAGTTCTGAAAGAACTCAAATGTGAAATTGCAAAACTATTAACTATGGTTTGTAAACTGTCCATTAAATCAGCTACTGTACCCAATAACTGAAAGACAGCTAATGTTACACCAATATTTAAAAAGGGCTCTAGAGATGATCCTGGAAGTTACAGACCAGTAAGTCTAACGTCAGTGCCGGGCAAATTAGTTGAAACAATAGTAAAGAATAAAATTATCAGACACATAGAAGAACATAAATTGTTGGGCAAAAGTCAACATGGCTTCTCGAAAGGGAAATTGTGTCTTACTAATCTATTAGAGTTCTTTGAAGGGGTCAACAAACATGTGGACAAGGGGGATCCAGTGGACATAGTGTACTTAGATTTCCAGAAAGCCCTTACCGAAGGCTCTTACGTAAATTAAGTTGTCTTGGGATAAGAGGGAAGATCCTCTCATGGACTGAGAACTGGTTAAAAGACAGGGAACAAAAGGTAGGAATAAATGGTAAATTTTCAGAATGGAGAGGGGTAACTAGTGGTGTTCCCAAAGGGTCAGTCCTAGGACCAATTCTATTCAACTTATTCATAAATGATCTGGAGAAAGGGGTAAACAGTGAGGTGGCAAAGTTTGCAGATGATACTAAATTGCTCAAGATAGTTAAGACCAAAGCAGACTGTGAAGAACTTCAAAAAGATCTCACAAAACTAAGTGATTGGACAACAAAATGGCAAATGAAATTTAATATGGGTAAATATAAAGTAATGCACATTGGAAAAAAAATAACTCCAACTATGCATACAATATGGTGGGGGCTAATTTAGCTACAACTAATCAGGAAAAAGATCTTGGAGTCATCATGGATAGTTCTCTGAAGACATCCACGCAGTGTGCAGAGGCGGTCAAAAAAGCAAACAGGATGTTAGGAATAATTTAAAAAGGGATAGAGAATAAGATGGAGAATATCTTCTTGCCCTTATACAAATCTATGGTATGCCCACATCTCGAATACTGCGTACAGATGTGGTCTCCTCATCTCAAAAAAGGTATAGTGACATGAGAAAAGGTTCAGAGAAGGGCAACTAAAATGATTAGGGGTTTGGAACGGGTCCCATATGAGGAGAGATTAAAGAGGCTGGGACTCTTCAGCTTGGAAAAGAGGAGCCTAAGGAGCCTAAGGGGCGATATGATAGCACATGCACCACACACCCCCTCTGATTGCATCCCCCAGTGCAGCTCTCCCTCGACCCTCAGAGCATTGGCCTGGATTTACCCCTAGCTCCAGATCTGGGTTTACCCCATAAGAACACAAGAACATAAGAATGGCCATACTGGGTCAGACCAAAGGTCCATCCAGCCCAGTATCTGTCTTCCGACAGTGGCCAATGCCAGGTGCCCCAGAGGGAGTGAACCTAACAGGTTATGATCAAGTGATCTCTCTCCTGCCATCCACCTCCACCCTCTGACAAACAGAGGCTAGGGACACCATTCCTCACACAACCTGGCTAATAGCCACTAATGGACTTAACCTCCATGAATTTATCCAGTTCTCTTTTAAACCCTGTTCTAGTCCTAGCCTTCACAACCTCCTCAGGCAAGAGTTCCACAAGTTGACTGTGCGCTGCGTGAAGAAGAACTTCCTTTTATTTGTTTTAAACCTGCTGCCCATTAATTTCATTTGGTGGCCCCTAGTACTTGTATTATGGGAACAACTGAATAACTTTTCCTTATTTACTTTCTCCACATCACTCATGATTATATACCTCTATCATATCCCCCCTTAGTCTCCTGTCTTATTTGTTTAATTTATTTCTGCTGTTGTTTCTTGAGCAATTATCAATTTGTTAATTTACTGGCTTCCTACTGCTGCCTCTGACAGCTGCAATGCTTGTTGGAAAAACCTCGTTTTCTCCCTGCCCTTCCTGGTACTTACGTTAAACTAGAAATCTCCACAAAGGGCCGAGATGGTCAAATTAAAAATAAATATATAAAATCGATTGCATCCCCTCCCCTTCTGGAAATAACAGATCAAGTTAAAGACCATGAGTGCAGCTTTTGCTTAATTTAATTTCTTTTAATAGGTAGGGGAAAAAAATAAGAAGAATTTTTAAAAATAAGAATCAGAGGGGTAGCCGTGTTAGTCTGGATCTGTAAAAGCAGCAAAGAGTCCTGTGGCACCTTATAGACTAACAGACGTATTGGAGCATGAGCTTTCGTGGGTGAATACCCACTTCGTCGGATGCCACGAAAGCTCATGCTCCAATACGTCTGTTAGTCTATAAGGTGCCACAGGACTCTTTGCTGCTTTTAAAAATAAGAAGAATCCAAACCCCGGATTTATTGGAAAAAAAGAAATAAAAAAGAATACAAAGAAATAACATAAAATTCCATATTAAAGTGGTTAGTAAAAACAAACAAAAAACAAACAAATGTACCCAACAGATTGCTACTGCTAGTGTTAAAAAGCTGGTTTCTATCTATCTAGTGTGTGTGTAGATGTAAACAAATCAGGGTTGTGTTTTTTAGTTGTGCGTCATCTCGTTAGCAGAGCGCTCCAGGGGTTAACAGAGAGGACAAGCCGGGAGGAATGAGACAAAGTCAAAGGAAATGAAAGTGGGCACTTTAAACCGGGCTTTTACTAAAAGAACCCAAGAGGTTTAGGAGCTCCTGCTTGGGGTGTGGGAAAGAATTCTGAATCGGCACCCTGGTAAAGCAGGTGCTGAACTTTAATGTTTGAAGTCTCCTTGTGTACTAATGATCATTAATGATAAATAAGATTATTTCATTAATAATAGGAAGGCCCGTGAGGACGGTGAAAGGATTTGCAAACCTGCCCGGTAGTGACAGACTCCAGGAGCTCAGTGGGATTAGCAGAGAGACAGGGAAGGGGTGACTTGGTCAGTCTATAGTGTGAAAGTAGAATGAATTATATTACAAAAATAGATAGGATTAAAGAAATGCTGTCTGTACCTTTAAGGAAAATCACTGGAATGCTGGAGTCCAGGTGTCAGGAATACAGACATTAACATAGAACAATTGCACCGTTTAAGGGCAATTGGTGAAGCATTAGCCTTAGATCAATAGGAGTTAGTAAGGAAGTACGATATGCATGCTATGCCCCAGGTGAATTTTGCTGTTTTTCTCTCTTTGTCCCTTTGTTTGATTCCCGCTCTTTTATCTGTATAAATAAGACTGTGTGGGTCTTGCATGGCCACTCACATTATCTGAATGTTATTGGCGGAGCGCTGCGCTAATAAAAACAGAGTGGTCTGACAAATTGTGAGTCTTGATTCTAACTTTGACAATTTGGAGGTTCCACCGAGATGGCAACCATCTTCACTGGGGCTGTGTGATCCCTGACCGTTTTGTGGGACGACCGTGGCAGCCGGCAGCTGGGCATTTGGCCCAAGCGGTCCTCCTTCTGAACGGAAGGGTGCACAACCACAGTGAAGTCTACGCCATCGAACCTGTTGGTTCCCACTCTGTTCTGGTAGGGATCCCAGGATCTGGCATCAGGAATCTGGTCAGGTAATTATATCTGTGTTTTGTCCGGACTGAGGACTGTCCTGTCTCTGTGTCTATCCATCCTCTCTGTGGAGTGTTTGAGTCTGGGTGCCGTCTCCGTCCGGGGATTGGCCAACCAAGGGGTTCCTGTCCCCGCGGTCTGAGTGAGTGAAATCTGCACAATCGCAGCCGCACCGCACCTTGCAAAGCCCCTGGTGTGAAAGCAAGGGCGATTGAGGCAGTAGCCTGTGGGCTCCTTTTGTGTGTGGCACCGGGCATCGCTCTGACGAACCCGAATTTCCTTCTTGTGTGATTGGTGTGTAAAGTCCTCCTGTATGGGTAACCAGACGTCTAAGTCGGGACAGTTCCCTAAAGGAACCCTGGCTCATTTTATGCATTTTAGGAAGGGTCCGGACTCCTGTAAATTTCTGGAAAAATGGTCTAGGCTAACTCAGGGAGATCCCAAAACTCAGTGGCCACTGTTAGGATCTTGGGACAAGGACCGAGTAAACGTCTTAAAAGACAAACTCGGCCAATCTAAAACTAAATTGGCAAAAGGAGAGGTTGACTGTTTCATGCAATGGTGGGAAGAGGCAAATCGTAGATGGACAGAATCGAAACTCGCCTCTCTCAAAGATTCAAATGATAAGTTAAAAGCTTTATTGGAAACCTCCTCTCCCACCACTAGACCGAGCGCTCCCCTTTATCCAGTTCTCCAAGCAGACCCCCCTTCATACTCCTGTCCCCGGGTGGGAAAAGACGAAGAAAACCCCTTGCTAGATTCCGGGGACGATGATGAGGAAGACGCATTAATTGGCCTGGCAGCCTTGCGTCGGATCAATAGACAGCCACCCTCGGCCCCAGCTCAGGAACAACTGTCACCAGATTTCTCAGCTCATGAACAATTCCCAGAGATCTCCAGGTCAGACCTGTCTGGATCATCCAATTCGGCCGAGGCCCATTCCTCTGAACCCACTCTGCCCCGTAAAAGCTCGCGCTTGGGCCTTAAAAATGTCCAGGCTCCCCTCCGAATCCTGCATACTGGGGGCCGAGAAGGGGGTCCCACTTGGAGCTATAAACCCTGGACTTGCACAGAGCTCCTTTCAATTGTAAAAGGCTTTCCAAAGCCCCGGGAAAATCCTACCAAATTTGCAGAGGAATTTTTGTTAGTATGTGACACCTATGAACCCTCTGAGGCAGACCTCCTGCAGCTGTGCAAGCTACTTGTAGCAGCCCCAAGTGAGCATGAAAAATGGCTCACAGCAGCAAATTGGCTCGCTGCTGACCGTCACTCTACTTTACCAGACACTGGTCCTAATGCTGATTACCGGAAAAAGTGTAAAGAGCGAGCTAAAAATCTATTTGAAGCCATCCCTCAGGTATGGACTCCTAAAACCAACTGGATGGTCATAAATGGCTGTAAGCAACGACAGGGAGAGAACCCGGGCGACTATCGCACTCGGCTAACTGACATTTTTCTGCAACATTCTGGTATACAACAGCCAGATAGAAATGGACAGGGCGCCCTGGCTAGTGCGTTTGTTAATGGCCTCCTGCCTGCTATTGGCAATATGCTAAAACGAATAAGTGTTGGGTGGGAGACTGAAACCATGGACAAATTGCAAACAGTGGCAGAGCACTGCCAACGTACTTTAAAGGGAAAGGAGGAACAATCAGCTCAACAGTTAATGGCCCTGCAAATACAGCATTATTCAGGGCAGGGCAAACAGTTCCGGGGACGGGGAAAATACCAGGGACGGGGACGTGGTCGAGGGAGGGGCAAAGGAACTGGTTTTTCGGGTTATGGGGATGTTTGTAATTACTGTAAACAACCCGGACATTGGAAGAACAAATGTCCCAGCCGGCCTGGTAATTCTGTAAATAACCAGCTAGACCCCCTGCCAGCACAGCCAGTCAGTCCCCAGCATTACTTTGTCTCACAGCAATGATGGGATGCCGGGGAAGCTCAGGAAATTTTAACTCCTTTACTACCACTCACTCCTACGGGTGAGTGTGTGTTAACTATCAATGATCTTTCTCTCCCTTTCCTTGTTGATACGGGAGCTTCACTCTCTGCAGTTTGTACTACTGATCTGCCTGCGGTTCCCCGCTCCGGAAAAACTGTGTCCGCTGTGGGCATTACGGGAGTCCCAACCTCTTATCCCCTTTCAAAACCTCTACCAGTCCAGGTTGGTCCCCTTTCTGCGGATCATGCCTTCCTTCTCTCTGATTCCACTCCGGTAAACCTTCTGGGTCGGGATCTGTTATGTAAGCTTGGCTGCACCATATACTGTTCCCCGGATGGGGTCTATTTACAAATTCCCCAGTCCTCTCTGAGTGATTCTGTAGCCTCCCTTCTATCTGAAACTTCCCTTTCCATTCCAGTCCCTTGTTGCCCACTGGTCCCATCCCTTGAACACCTAATTTCGCAGGTCCCATCCTCTCTGTGGCCAACCCATCCCTCTGAGGTGGGCCGCTTAAACACTGACCCCGTCTGCATTACTGTGGACTCCTCCAAACCCCTGCCTCGCCTTTCTCAATACCCTTTAAACCCTGAGGCAGAGGCTGGCATTGCTCCGGTTATAACCGCCCTGCGGGAGCAAAGCATTATTGTTCCCTGCTCCAGTCCCTGTAACACCCCTATCCTCCCAGTTCGAAAAGCTGATGGCAAATCATGGCGATTTGTTCAGGACCTCCGAGCCATTCATCGTATTGTCATACCCGCCTTTCCTGTTGTCCCAAACCCAGCAACGATTCTGGCTTCTATCCCACCAGCTGCAACTCATTTTACTGTTGTTGATTTGTGTTCTGCTTTCTTTTCTGTTCCGGTTCACCCTGACTCCCAGTACCTCTTTGCCTTTTCTTACAAGGGACAGCAATATACATGGACCACGCTTCCCCAGGGGTATACGGAAAGCCCATCTTACTTTTCCCAGGCATTAGCCCGAGACCTAGCTAACCTTGTTTTCCCATCCGGGTCCACTCTAGTCCAATATGTGGATGATCTACTCCTCTGTTCCCCCTCGTTATCTGCCTCAAAAACTGATTCTTTAGTGCTCCTTACTGCCTTAGCAAACAAAGGACACAAGGCTTCTCGCTCTAAACTACAGCTCTGTCAAGCCTCTGTCACATACCTTGGTTTTCTTCTCTCCCAGGGTTCCCGTATGCTCTCTCCCACCCGTGTCCAGGCTATCCTTAGCTTTCCCCGACCCTGCTCCCCACGCCAGGTCCGAAAATTTTTGGGCATGGCTGGATTTTGCAGGCAATGGATTCCCCAATATGCCTCCCTTGCAAAACCTCTCCAGGAACTCCCGCGCCCTGACCTTTCTGATGTCCCTCTCCCTAACTCTGACCTTGTTTTGTTTACTAATGGTTCCTGTTTTCGAGACAGCCAAGGTCGTCTCCTTGCAGGATACGCTGTTGTGTCACTCTCTGAAACCCTCGAAGCCGCGCCTTTACCTTCTGTAACCTCAGCACAAGTTGCTGAATTAGTCGCCCTCACTCGTGCCTGCTTTTTGGCGGAGGGACGCTCCGCCACCATTTACACTGACTCCCGCTATGCTTTTGGGGTTGTACATGACTTTGGCACCCTGTGGCAAGCTCGGGGTTTCCTTACCTCCGCCAGTACCCCCATCAAAAACGGCCCCTACATTGCTGCTCTCCTGTATGCAGTTTTACTTCCCTCTGCCCTAGCTATTGTTAAGTGCCCTGGCCACTCGACGGCAGATACTGATGTTGCTAAGGGTAACGCATTTGCTGATGCCTCTGCTAAACATGCTGCTGCCATAGAACCTTCCCCAGATGCATTTCTAGGTTCCCTTTCTGTTTCTATAGCACCGCCGTCCCTCACTGACCTCACCCTGCTCCAGGATTCTGCCCCAGAAGCCGAAAAAGACTCCTGGGTTGCCCAGGGTTGCTCTCTGCATCCTGATTCTCTTTGGCGTTCGCCTACTGGTGCCTTTGTGGCTCCCTTTTCACTCTACTCGTCTCTGGCCGCCCTGCTTTACGGTGTTTCGCATGTCGGAAAGGAGGGGATGGTCTCTGCTGTAGCTAAGGTGGGATGGTGGGCCCCCCATTTCAGCTCGTTTGCAGCCCGCCACTGTGCCGCCTGTACCACTTGTCAAAGCCACAATTTTGGTAAACCTGTAAAAGTGGCTCAGGGATTCCAGGGCCTGCCCCAAGCACCCTTCTTGCACTGGCAACTTGATTTTGTACAAATGCCCAAGTGCCAATGATATGAATTCATTTTGGTTATGGTATGTTTATTTTCTGGTTGGATTGAAGCCTTTCCTTGTCACAAGGCTGATTCACTGTCTGTTGCTAAATGTTTGTTAAATCATATTATGCCTGCCAAGGGAATTCCTGCCACTCTGTCCAGTGACCGGGGTACACATTTTACTGGACAAATTGTTCAACACCTGGATCGTATATTACATATCACACACCTGCTGCACTGTCCCTACCACCCATAAAGTACAGGTGCTGTGGAAAGGCGAAATGGTGTACTTAAGAATAAGCTTGCTAAGATTTGTGACTCCACAGGGTTAAGCTGGCCAGCAGCTTTACCACTAGCCCTTATGGAAATGCGATCCACTCCATCCCAAAGACATAAACTGAGTCCCTTTGAAATTGTTATGGGACGCCCTATGCGAGCTGTGGCTACCATTACTCCAGTCCCAGACTTGAACTTGACCCACAGTACGCTCCTTCAATACTGCAAGGGATTAATGCAAGCTGTAAGTCACTTCCATTCACAGGTTCGAGCCGCCTGGCCGACGGAACCCACCTCCAACGCTTGCCACAACCTCGAGCCAGGTGACTGGGTCTACGTACGGCACCATCATCGAAAACACGCCTTGGAACCCCGGTGGAAGGGTCCTCATCAGGTACTGCTTACTACCCAGACGGCTGTTAAACTATCTGGCATCGCAGCGTGGATACATGCTTCGCAGTGTAAGAAGACACCCTCCCCGGTGAACCAATCATCACCTCAGGACAGCGCAGAGTCAATTTTGACTCCAGAAGAAGACGTAGAGAAACAGCCTGCAATACCTTACAATCTACACTCTCGTAAGGGTTGCCAGAAGCAGACGACAACCTAAAGCAAGGCCCACCAAAAGAAGCAGTAGTGAGCCTAGCGCCTGCTACCTGGTGGATGTAAAACCGTGACTGCGGTTCCCTCAGTTGAGGTTGTCAGAACCAGAAGGGCCTTGCCTCCAACATGCGCCTCTGGTGGCACCTGTTCCTCAGCTGCTGGTGTCTTAAGGTCTGGGGAGCCCACAATGACAATTCTTTTATCCAGCAGCAAGTGTGGATAGCTCAGACCCTTAATATTTCTAAATGCTGGGTCTGCAGCCACATCCCAGCCCATTCTCAAGCTGGTATTCCTGTCCTGGCTATCCCACTCAATTCCCCAGATCTCACTGGAGGACCTCGTCCGTTTAACAAAACATGGAACAGCAATGACACTTGGGAAGCAGTGGGAATAAGTGTATCTAACTGGATAAGTGTGGTGGAGGGAAAGGGTCACTGGTGTTGGGTGTGTAATGGGACAGGGCTGGATCTGGGAAAAAGCCGTTGCCTTCAGCATATCATGGCCAATGGTGTATGGGATTATTCAAACAAAACTAAAGAGTGGCGGGCCGGATATGGGGATATGAATTTTTTCTCAACCTGGGATCAAACAAAAAAAATCAATCTCATGTTCCCCTTACAGTAATCTTAGTAAAAATAATACAATCTTTCAATGCCATACAAACACTACCACTCCTCGTAAGGAGGATTACCCTGTTCCCTTTGGAGGATATTACTCCTCATTTACAGACACCTATGTAATAAATGGATGCAATCGACCCTTCCCGGCCTTAATAGGCCATCATTGGGTTTGTGGAACCAAAGCTTATACTGCATTACCAGCTAACTGGTCAGGTATCTGTTATCCCGCCCAACTCTTCCCACAATTCCGAGTGCTAGGTTCCTTCCCACGAGAACGCCTCCGTAATTTCAGGCGAAAAAGAAGGGACTTACCAGATGCCCTTAAATAACATAAGCCCCTTAACCTGGGAAGATGCCATTGGCGGTTCCCTTATCCACTTGGGGGAGTAATACACCATGCAAAAAGGCTTCTGAGGTTACAAGCAGTAGTTGAAATAATGGCAAATGAAACCGGAGACAGTTTAAAAACTCTGGCCAAAGAAACAGAGGCGATCCGACAGGTGGCCCTTCAAAACCGTCAGGCATTGGACATAGTGCTGGCGGCCAAAGGAGGGACCTGTGCACTCATTGGAAAAGAATGTTGTGTGTATATACCTGACAATACCAATGAGGTAATAGATCGCGCTAGCCACTTAGAACAAATCGCATATCTTCCCCATGAAGAGCCGAGTTGTTTATGGAAGTGGCTAAGCAACCTGTTCAATTTCTCTGGCCTAGGAAACTGGTTGTTTCAGGGAGCCCTGACTATCCTGTTTGGAATCCTAGTGATTTTTGTATGTTTTCAGTTAATCTCCTGTTGTATCCAAAATTGTGTAAAATATGCCACCGAGGCGACTGCCCCAAAACAGAGTGCTAATATGATGATTTTAAATATCGCTGATGAACAAAAAGATAAAGAACGGTTAATATGTGGAACCCAGTCCATCGTTGGTCATGGCGAAGCGTGACCAAAAGGAGGGATTGTGAAAGTAGAATGAATTATATTACAAAAATAGATAGGATTAAAGAAATGCTGTCTGTACCTTTAAGGAAAATCACTGGAATGCTGGAGTCCAGGTGTCAAGAATACAGACATTAACATAGAACAATTGCACTGTTTAAGGGCAATTGGTGAAGCATTAGCCTTAGATCAATAGGAGTTAGTAAGGAAGTAGGATATGCATGCTATGCCCCAGGTGAATTTTGCTGTTTTTCTCTCTTTGTCCCTTTGTTTAATTCCCGCTCTTTTATCTGTATAAATAAGACTGTGTGGGTCTTGCATGGCCACTCACATTATCTGAATGTTATTGGCGGAGCGCTGCGCTAATAAAAACAGAGTGGTCTGACAAATTGTGAGTCTTGATTCTAACTTTGACAATAGGGACTGTGATAATGGGCTCTTCTGTCTAGCAGCCAAAGGGCTGGAAGCGAGACCGTCACACTGGAAATGGGCAGGGAGGGTAAATTAACCCCGGAACAGCTTCCCCGGGGGCGTGGTGGATTCTCAGCCCTGGCCCTTTCCAAATGGAGCCAGGACGTTCTGCTCTCAATGGAGCAGGAATGAATCCAGGGAGGGCGGGGGCCTGATTTCTCTTCTCCCCCCGGCTCCAACATGGGCAGAACAGGCCCTCGCCCTCCCTGGATTAAACTGCCACACTCCCCTCTTGCTCCCCCTGCTCTGGCCCCTACAGCCAAACCCCACCCAGCAAGTGCACCTGATGGGGGGCGGGGAAGGGCTGCAGGGCAGAAGGCTCCTGAGCTGTTGTGGAGCGCGGCCTGGTCCCCCCTTACCCAACTTCCTGGCCAGGCACATTGGTCGCTGCTACTTGGGGAGTCTCCGTTGTGCCCCTGATCAGATCCAGGGCCCCGCCTGTTGGTGGGGAATGAATCTGGAGTGACTCCTGCTCCACAGGGGAGGATTGAGGGGATGAGCAGAACCAGCCCAGCCCCGAGGCCCCAGCGAGGGCCGCGCCTACCTCCAGCTCGTAGAAGGCCATGAGCACGGCGAAGCTGGTCAGGTGGTTGCACTGGCAGCGGGTGATGGTGGCGTTCAACTTCTGCAGGGTGCAGCCGTCGGTGGCCCAGTGCCTGCTGCCAGGCTTCCAGTAGGCGCAGAGGAGGTGCAGGTCGGTCTTGTTCTCCTGGGGACAGAGAGACGCTTGGTGCATGGGTGGCAGGAGCAAGGTGGGGGACTGGTTGGAGGCGCACAGGGGGCAGGACTCCCCAGGCCCTGAGAGGGCAGATTGGGGGAGTGTAGTGGGGCTGGGCTGGGCTGGGGGCACAGAGCATCAGTTTGTCCCTGGGTGGGAGGTGGATTCACCTGTTGCCCGGGGTGGAGGGTGTTACTAGAGATGGGCCCAGGCTCTGCCCCACAGTGCCCCAGGCTCTTCTCCCCCCATGTCCAGCCCAGGGGCTCACCGGCACCGGGTGGCTGAAGCGGATGCTGACGGAGAGGCTGAGTGCCTGGGGGTTTGGGTCACTGATGAAGGCTGCCACCACTGGAGACAGCACATGGTAGCTGGGCCGCCCCGACTCATGCGCCCCCTTCCCCGTCCGGCCGATCTTGTCCCACTCGGGCGCCTCCACCCGCCCAGCACCGTCCAGGATGGGGCTCATCCCCTGGTATGTCAGCAGCCCGGCCAGCGTGAAGCCTGCGAGTGACAGAGGAGAGGGATGAAATGGGGGACGGGAGGGGCCTTGGGGCAGACTGGTGCCAGGGGGCACTGTGCTGCTGGGGGTGCTACCCCCAATGCCCTGGGCATGCCCCACCCCCCTACACACCTCAGCCTGGCACCGGGGGGGCTGTGCTGCTGCTCCCAATGCCCTGGCCGTGCCCATCGCTATACACACCCCAGCCCAGGGGATGACCACATACCTTCATTTTTCTGCCCTGGGGCTCCGGCCCACTTTAATTCCATTTGCGTCTTGCTCTGCTGCAGAGTCACGGTCTCCTGGCTCTGGTTCCCAGCCTGCCTGACCACCAGCCCCAGCTCTGCAACCACAATGCCAGCCAGGGCTCACACCAGAGAACATGGAGAGGAAGCCTGTAGCTAGGCAAGGTGCTTTCCTGGCTGTGGGGGGAGTTCCCAAGCTACTCCAGTCCCAGACTCTCCCAGCAGGGGGCGCTGTGGGGAGCACTGGCTGGGGGGAGCTGCTGTCTCCCAGCAGGGGGCGCTGTGGGGAGCAGGGCGGGAGCACTGGCTGTGGGGGGGAGCTCCCATCTCCCAGCAGGGGGCACTGTGAGGAGCGGGGTGGGAGCGTAGACTGCGGGCGATGAAAGCCCAACTGGGGCCATGTGGCCAGGTGCTGACCTGTGCCGTTGGGGGAAGTGATGCTGATCCTATCACGCACAGTCAGGCCCAGCGTTCTCAGCAGCTTCTCCACTAAGGCCATCAGCTCCGTCGCGATCCGGTGTCTCCACTCCACGCTCTCGCTCTGCTGCCCGACCAGATTTATCTGCTTCTCCAGAATGTTCAAGAAGCCCTGGCCAAGCAAACGTGGGGGGTGTTGGTGTCACAGTGCCTGAGCCCCTGCCACGCCCCCCATTCCTGGATTGCTAGCCCTCCACTGCCTTCCCACAATCCCCCTGAAAGGAAAGACAAGTTCTCCTGCCATTGACATCGCTGCCTGGGAGGTCAGACTAGATGATCACAATGGTCCCGTCTAGCCTAGGAACCTAGGAGAGCCAACTTCCTGGGCACAGAGCCCACTGGAGAGGCAGGCATGGGAATTTCTGGGCCGTGCTGCTGTTTATTTATCTCCTGTTCCAGGTGCTGAATCACTATAAATCGCCCTGAGACTAGATCTGAGTAGGAGCAGCGATTCCTCCCCCTAACGGGAAAAAACCCAGCAAGGCCCCATATTTTGGCTTGGCACCTGCAGCTTTCCCTCGGCATTCTGAGAGTTCATCTGTTTCAGCTCTTCCAGCGCCGCCTTGCAGAGACGTCCCACCTGTGCCTGGAAGCTGCCCAGGATGTTCTGCAAAACAAGGCCCAGCCCTGGCTCAGGAAAAGAGATCACAGAATCGCAGCCCACATCCCCGCAGCCCGAGAGGATCCCTCGGCTCAGAAGTCAGGCGCCAGAGGGAGCGCGGGCAATGCCCCATCTGGTCCCTAGGGGGTGCACGGCATTTGCAAGGGATGGTGGGGGACGGCGGTTGCAAGCTGAGGTGTGTTGCAGCAGCCTGATGCTGCTGATCCTGGAGGGTGAGAATCACCCCGGGGGCAAAGGCCTGGGCCGTGGCTGGACTGCAGGGGCTCCAGGGACTGGCCACTGGCTCTTTGCCCAGGGGCGAGTTTGGCCCCAGAATCCTCATTGGGCGAGATCAGTGAAAAGCAACGTGGCCCTAAAGGGGAATCGGGGTCTATCCTCCCCCCCCCCGGTGTCTGTGCCTCACTCACCTTGGCTCCGGCAGAGTTGTCATCACCCAGCAGCAGGGGGCAGGTGAGCTCTGGGGATGGAAAGGGAGGAGGAGTGACAGATGGGCAGGGGGAAATGCGAGGTCTGGCTGGGTAGATGCATGCACCAGAGCCAGGCACAGAAAGCGGGACTTGTTCCCTCCAGCAGGGGGAGCAGTGACCCCCCATACACACACAAACACTCAGCCCCACACATGTGCGCAGCCCCTTCTCCCCATCCTCTGCCCACAAGCCGGTCTCTGTGAAAGGAACCGTCCCCCCTCCCCGTCCTAGGGGGACTGAGCCGCAGTGGGGTGGGGGTGGGGGTGGGGGTGGGGGCTGTGGAATCATCCCAGCCGTATCTCCCCTCAGCCCTCTCCCCCCAGCTGTGGGTGGTTCTGGGGTGTGTTGGGGGTGGGGGGTGAATCCAGCAGGGAGCCCCGGGCTGGCCCCACAATGGCCTCTAGTAGCCCCTAGGCACAGACTGTGCCCCCTGCTGTCTCTTCCCAGGGCAGAGAATCCAGCCGTGCAGCAGGAATACAGGCACACTGGTGGTGATTTCCTTTTAGAACTTTAAAATAAACAGATTAATAAAACACATGCACTATTACATATACTACTAAGTATGTAAAGAACGAGATTTTTCACTTTTCAAGAACACTTTTTAACCATTTGATTGTGGGAAACTTTCACGAGAGAGTGCATCAGCTACTTTGTTGGAAGCTCCTGAAATGTGTTGAATTTCAAAATCAAAATCTTGGAGAGCTAAACTCCATCGGAGAAGTTTTTTGTTGTTTCCCTTGGCAGTATGAAGCCACTTTAGCGCAGCATGGTCGGTTTGTAGCTGGAACCGCCGTCCCCAAACGTATGGGCATAGCTTTTCCAGGGCATACACAAGGGCGTAGACCATAACCTGGTCTCCTACTTTGAAGGAACGCTCTCTGGTATGTCTATCATACCAGACCTTTTGCTCTGCTTGAGCATCCTTTAGGTTTTCTTTAGCAAGGGACAAAGAGTGTCGGAGGGTGCTTTGTAGGTTGCTTACAAAGTCCAGAATGTTAGTTCCTGGAGAAGGCGTAAACCCCTCCCATTGCTGCTTCACCAGCTGTAATGGCCCCTTAACTTCGTGGCCATACACCAGCTCGAATGGTGAGAACCCTAAACTGGGATGTGGTACAGCCCTGTAGGCAAACAGGAACTGCTGCAACACTAGATCCCAATCATTGGAGTGTTCATTCATGAATTTACGTATCATGGCCCCTAAAGTTCCATTAAACCTTTCCACCAGGCCATTGGTTTGGTGGTGGTATGGGGTGGCAACCAAGTGATTCACCCCATGAGCTTCCCACAGGTCTTTCATGGCCCCTGACAGGAAATTTGTTCCCGAATCTGTAAGAATGTTGGAGGGCCAACCTACCCTGGCAAAAATGTCAGTTAAGGCCTGGCACACAGTTTTAGCCCTGGTGTTGCCTAGAGCTTCCGGCCATCTGGTAGCAAAGTCCACGAAAGTCAGTATGTACTGCTTTCCTCTGGGGGTCTTCTTTGGGAAAGGACCCATAATATCCACAGCTACTCGCTGAAATGGGACCTCAATTATGGGGAGTGTCTGGAGAGGGGCCTTGACCTGGTCTTGGGGCTTTCCTACCTTTTGGCATACCTCACAAGACCGGACATAATTGGCAACGTCCTTGCCCATCCCCTCCCAGTGGAAGGACTTCCCCAACCTGTCCTTGGTTCTGTTCACCCCAGAATGACCACTGGGATGATCATGGGCCAAGCTTAAGAGCTTTTCCTGGTACTTAGTTGGAACTACCAACTGTTTTTGAGGATGCTGGCCTTCCTGGTGTCCACCAGAAAGAATCTCCTTATATAAAAGTCCTTGTTCTACAACAAACTGGGATTGGTTAGAAGAGCTGAGAGGCGGTGGGGTGCTCCGTGCCGCCGCCCAAGCTTTCTTAAGGCTGTCATCGGCTTCCTGCTCAGTCTGGAACTGTTCCCTTGAGGCTGGAGACACCAGTTCCTCCTTAGACTGTGGACTTGGGCTTGGTCCCTCCGGAAGCGATGTAGGTGATGAGGTTGTTTCCGTTGACTGTGAACTGCTCTCCGCTGGTGCACTAGGAGATATTTCAGGCTCTGGCTGAGCCTCTTGGGTAGAGTTGTCTGCTGCTTCTGCCAGTTCAGGCCTGCTGGCGCCCTCTGGCGATGAGGTTGGAGACGGGTTTGCAAGCGCTGGGGTCAGTGCTGGCAATGGTTCTGCCGCTGGTTGTCCTTCCAGTTCCGGTTCTGGGACTGGATGTACTATGGCTGCTGTAGTTGTTGGTATGGGATCCGGTTCCACCACCTCTGTCTGGGTCTCTGGTAACACAGACGGGGTCCTGGTGGACGGCTCAGGAACAGGGATGGGAGTGGAAGCTTGTTTGGCCTGACAGCGGGTGACCACTCCCCCCCTCTTGGCCAGCTCTACATGGTTGGCCAAGTCTTCCCCCAGTAGCGTGGGGATGGAATAATTGTCATAGACAGCAAAAGTCCACTTTCCTGACCAGCCCTTGTACTGGACAGGCAATTCAGCTGTAGGTAAGCTTACAGATTTTGACATGAATGGAGAAATTGTGATTTTGACCTCTGGGTTGATGAATTTTGGGTCCACTAAGGACTGGTGGATAACTGACACGTTTGCCGCAGTGTCTCTCCACGCGGTAATCTTTTTCCCACCCACTCTCAAGATTTCCCTGCGCTTCGGGGGTATTTGAGAGATATCTGGGCCTGGGGATCCTTGGTGTGATGATGGTGTAATGGACTGTACTCGATTGGGGTTCTTGGGGCAGTTGGCCTTTATATGTTCCAGTTTATTACATTTAAAACATCGTCCGGCTGACAGGTCACTAGGCCGAGGTGGGTTGCTGGAGACTGGTGAGGTGGGACTGTAGGTAGTCTGAGGCTTTCCCTGGGTTGTAGCTGGGGTCTTGGGTGGCCCCCGGTGGTAGGATTTATTGTCAGCTTTCCCCTTGTTACATTCGCTCCCCTGGATGGCAGCTTTTTTCTTTTCTGCTATTTCCACCCATTTGGCTCCAATCTCCCTGCCTCGGTAATAGTTTTGGGTTCTCTATCTAGGATGTACCATTCTATTTGCTCAGGAACACCATCTAAGAACTGTTCCATTCTCATCAGGAGTGACAGCTCTTCAAAATTTTGAACCTTTGTTCCTGATATCCATGCATTCCAATTTTTGTCAATGTTGTAGGCGTGTCTGGGGAATGACCCATCTGGTTTCCATTTTAGGGCTCTGAACTGCCGACGGGCATGTTCAGGTGTTAGCACCATCCTGATTCTGGCCTTTGTTTGAAACAGTTTATAATTGTTCATGTTTTCCTTAGGCATTTCAGCTGCCACTTCTGCTAAGGGTCCACTGAGCCGTGGCCTCAGCTCTATCATGTACTGGTCTTCAGGGATGCTGTACCCATGGCAGGTTCTTTCAAAATTTTCCAAAAAGGCCTCAGTGTCATCACCTGCCCTGTAGGTGGGAAATATCTTGGGGTGGGGAACAGTGCCTGGAGAAGGGTTGTTGGGGTTGGCTGGAACATTCTGCGTAGCCCTTTCTAATTCCAGGGCCTGCTGGTGGGCCTCCCTCTGGAGCTCCAACGCCCTCCTGTGGACAGCCTCTTTGGATTGTTGTTTCTCCATCTCTCTCTTGTGGTCAGCCTCTGCCCTGGCCATTTCTGCCTTAAGTAGCTCCATCTGCCTTTGATGTTCTTTCTCCTTTTCTTCTGCTTGCAGCCTGGCTAGTTGGAGTTTTTCAACTGTTTCACTGGTGCTCATGTCTGTGTGCTTTCTGGTGCTGGCCATACCCCTCTGCAGTCAATGAATTGACTGTGTTGCTTGGTTTACAAGTTCCTACCCCTTTCTACTCCCGACCGAATAAAAAGAAAACAAAACTTTTCATTTGCAAATGGTGTTTTGCTGATGTTGCTGTCTCACAGCTTCTAACTGTGCTTCTTTGACTGAGGGGAAAAAAAAACCCAGAAAAACTGGTTTTGTAACTTGTTTCTAGCACTTGCTAAGTACCTCACAGTGGGGGCCCTTTCCAACAAGCCTCCTAGAAAACTTTACCTCTTTTCCCTCAAGCTGCTTGTCCAAGCAGCCAGAAAGAAAGAAAAAAAAAGAAAAGAAAAAATCTCTTTCTAACAAAGCCCGTTAGAAAACTCTATTCCCTCCAGCTTAGCCCAACTAGAAACTCCTTCTAACAATACCCTGTTAGAAACTGAATACCTCTACCCTCCTCTCTTCTCAGGCTGCCTCCCTGCTCTAGAGGGAAAGAATAGCTCTCAATGGCTCCTGGTTCTTAATACATCCCACCATTGCCTACCATGTCATAGGTTTATTCCCCACTTTGAACTTTAGAGTTCACAAGATGGGGACCTGCATGGACTCCTCTAAACTAAAATCCTAGTTTAGATCTGGTTCTTGCTGCCATCAGTCAAGTTTTAAGTGTCTGATACACTCCCTGTTCCCCCAAAACTCTCCCTGGGGAACACAGATTCAAACTTGAATCTCAAAACAAAGAGAAACAACCCATTTCCCCTCTCCCCTCTCCTAGTGCTTAGAGATACCTGGATTCAAATTCCTTGAATCAAAACAAAGAGGGATTCACTTTTCCCCCCTCCCTTTCCCCTGAAAATCCAAACAAGGAAGAAATCAATCAAGTTCTAAAAAGAAAAGATTTTATAAGAAAGAAAGTACACTATCTCTGTATTACCAGGATGCAAAAATACAGGGTCTAACTTATAAACCTGGAGAGGCTTTCCCCCCCCGCTCCTTTCTCAGAATAATCAAAGTAACAGCAAACAGAAATAAAGATATTTCTTCAGCAAACACACAATTGCAAATGTAGAAATCAAATTATAAGACTAGTCCGCCTTTCTAATACTCACTAGACTGAATAGAAGAAAATACTTCAGGAAACTTGGAGAACTTGAAGAATATGTCTGGCCTCTCTTAGATCCAAAAAGAGAACGAACTCAAAACAAAGAACACAGACAAAGGCTTCCCTCCACAGAGATTTGAAATTATCTTGTCCCTTGATTGGTCCTCTGGTCAGGTGTTCATCAGGTTACTGAGCTTGTTAACTCTTTACAGGTAAAAGAGACTTTAACCCTTAACTATCTGTTTATGACAAGGTAGTTGAAAGCAGCTATCAAATCCCCCCTTTTCCTTCTCTTCTGCAGACTAAATAATCCTAGTTCCCTCACCGTCTTCTCATAAGTCATGTGCTCCAACCCCCTAATTATATATACCCTCCACTGGACTCTTTCCAATTTTTCCACATCCTTCTTATTTTGTGGGGCTCAACGCTGGACTCAAAACTCCAGATGAGGCCTCACCAATGTTGAATAGAGGGGAATGATCACATCCCTCGATCTGCTGGCAATACCCCTACTTATACAGCCCAAAATGCCATTGGCCTTCTTGGCAACAAGGGCAAACTGTTGACTCATATCCAGCTTCTCGTCCACTGTAACCCCTAGGTCCTTTTCTGCAGAACTGCTCCCTAGTCACTCGGTCTCTAGTCTATAGCAGTACATGGGATTCTTCCGTCCTAAGTGCAGGACTCTGCACTTGTCTTTGTTGAACCTCGTCAGATTTCTTTTGGCCCAATCCTCTAATTTGTCTAGGTCCCTCTGTATCCTATCTCTACCCTCCAGCGTATCTACCATTCCTTCCAGTTTAGTGTCATCTGCAAACTTGCTGAGGGTGCAGTCCACGCCCTCCAGATCATTAACGAATGGAAGAGAAGAAAGGGGGCACTGAACTGGAGCTAGTCGCCAGAAGGGGACGCCATGCTCAGCATTACAGACCCCAGCCCGATGGGTCCTGTAGTGAGGCGGTCTGGCTCCCAGCCGCACCTGAGAGGGAGGAGCCAGAACCGCCGCCACAGTGGGCGGAGCCATTGTCGCCTGTCCCTGCCCCCGGAAGTCAAGGGGCGGGACAGGAAGTATAAAACCCCCGGCCCAGCGCTCAGTTGCAGCCCGGCGGCCGGAGAGGACAGACGCTCCTGACCGAGCTCCTGCTGGACCGAGCCTGCCCCGAGCCCGGTACCCTGAAGTGGACTGGCCGAGCCTTCCCCGAGCACGGTACCCCGAGGAGGACTGGCCGAGCCTTCCCCGGGCCCGGTACCCCGAGGAGCTACCTGAGCGTAACCCAGACCCGCGTCCTGAGGAGCAGCCCGAGCTAGCTGACACTCAGCACGACGAGGAGCCCATGGTGTGGGACCCAGCGCCGGACACCGGTACTGAGCAGGTACCCATGGAGGGGGAGATGGAAAGTAGCCCGGGGGTAGCTGACCCCAGTCTGGCTACAGCAGACATTGAGCCGATGTCGGTGTGTTGCGGTCAGGACCCCACCGACCCAGCAGCAGACTAACTGCTGCTGTTAGGGCCCCGGACTGGGACACAGTGGAGTGGGTGGGCCTGTGTCCCCCCTGTCACCCCACTCACGGGTGGCAGTCTCCCCCTCACACCAGCGCTCAGACAGTGAGCCCTGAACTATTGCTGTTGCTCAGCTCCTGCCAAGGACCTGAGCCCTGAACTATTGCTGTTGCTCAGCTCCTGCCAAGGATCTGAGCCTAGAACTGCTGTTTGCTGCCCCACCCTGACTGAGGGCCTGGGCTTAAACTACTGACTCTGTTTGCTCAGCCCCTGCCTGAGGGTCTGCGCCTAGAACTGCTGTTTGGTGCCTGCCCTGACTGAGGGGTTGGGCTTCATTGACTGTTTGTTTTGCTCAGCCCCTGCCTGAGGGTCTGAGCTCGTGGACCTTCGGAGACTGACTTGCGGATTTAGGCCGTGTAGTGACGCGGCCTGGCTCCCGGCCGCACCTGAGATGGCCGAGCCCCCCCCACACCGGACCCTTACAGGTCCCCTCCCCATTCAAGATACACCCAGCCCTGCCGCTCCCCTTGAGCACTAGGAGAAGGGTGGGTGGGCTGTGCCCAGGGGAATGCAGGGGAATTGGGTGATGTCCCTTTAATCCAGTTTCTTTGCTCTCTGGTGGCGCTCACGGGGGTCTATGGCAGAAGCCCGCAGACCCTGACATGTGGCCAGGCCCTGCACAGCTGGTAAACGGGCTGTTTGGAAGCCAGCTGGATCCAGGGGATCTCCCTATTCCTAACACTGCGCAGTGAGCAGCAGTCCAACAACGTCCATTCCCGGACCCTGCTGTGACCCCCAGGCCTAGGGCCCCACAGGGCGAATCCATCAAGCCCACAAACAGATGACGCCAGCTCAACACTCGCTGCAGATCCGGCCTGTGGAAGCCGAAGCCTGACCCCCAGCATAGCCCCAGCCACAGTCGCCACCCAGCGGCTCACCAATCCGGCCCCAAACGGAGGGGATTTTACTGCCTTTGCTGCCTCCTGGGGCCTTTCACCACTGTGGAGAGTCTGATCTGACAGAGGGGCCCCGCCCTGCCCGGGCACAGAGAGCCCTGACGTGATCTAGCCAAATGCTGGAGGGACATGCACCCACCAGGCTGTAAACACAGGTAGTGCCAGCTGCCGGGCAAGAGGGGATACACAGAGGATGTCAGGGCTCCATAGTGCAGCGGGGTCACTCACCCCGTTCAGGGAGTGGGGTTTTCTACCTAGGGACCTGGCTTGTACGTGCAGAGACACACTCATTCCGGCTGCTAAGCTCTCCCCGATATTTATCCATAACGCTTTTACTTCTCACAGAAACCCTTGTGGCTGGACATCAGCAAACATGTCAATCAGCAGGGAGATTCAAGAGCGCTTACCAGGGCCGGCTCTAGGCACCAGCAAAACAAGCAGGTGTTTGGGGCGGCACATAGGCGGCATTCGGGCCATCCTTTTATTTATTTATTTTTACTCACTTCTTCCCCTCTTGCAATGCGGCAGAAGCGGAGAACCCATGGGACCCTGGGAGTTGTAGTTCCTTGCCTAGCTCCCTGCCTATAGAGCCAGCCCTGGAGCAGAGAAAGAACTACATTTCCCAGCAATCCCTTGGCAGCTATCAACAGGAAAGGGAGGGGGAGGGAGTGAGGTAGCTTAGCAATGCTGCAGCTTGCTGTGATTCCAGAGCTGTGAATGGGGAACAAGTGTGCCCAAGGAGTAGAAGGCTTTGCCCCAGATGTCCCCTTCAGAAGACTTCCCCAGACTGGATTAGGGATACTGGTGTGACCTCACCTTGCAGCCCCCAAAGAAGGAATTGGGTGGACTAAATGGACAGTGCCCCCCCTCTATCTGAAGCCTAGCAAGGGAGGTACGTGGATCCCACTAGAATGTAAAATGAAAAGTAAGGGAGGGGAGGAGAGGCTCTACCGGACCTGGGCAGCTTTAGATACAGTACCAGGCACGCAGGAGGATTTCCACTTCTGAGCCATGGAAGCAGAAATTGACTTTTCCTTTCCAGATTAGCTAATATTCAGAGAGGGAATCTAGCACCTGCCTTCCAGATTTGAACACCCTCAAAATCCAATCGTGCTCAAGCTCAGTTCGGGCAGCTGTTACTTCATTTCTCCCAAATCAAATATAGTGACCCACTGTAACTTGGGCCTGGTCTACACTAAGAGTTTATACTGAAGTTAGCAGCGTTAAATTGCATTAACCCTGTGCCCGTCCACACAACAAAGCCCTTTATATCAATATCTGTACTCCTTCCCGACGAGGGGAGTAGTGCTGAAATCTGTATTGCCATTTTGGATTAGGGTTAGTGTGGCCACAATTCAATGGTATTGGCCAGAACTATTGAACTATTGAACTCAGATGCACTGGCCAGGTAGACAGGAAAAGCCCCGCAAACTTTTGAATTTCATTTCCTGTTTGCCCAGTGTGGAGCACCGATCAGCACAGATGACCATGCAGTCCCAGAATCAAAAAAGAACTCCAGCATAGACCGTACAGGAGATACTGAAGCTGATCTCTGTATGGGAAGATGAATCTATGCTATCAGAACTCCGTTCCAAAAGACAAAATGCCAAAGCATTTGAAAAAATCTCCAAGGCTATGATAGACAGAGGCCACAATAGGGACTCAACACAGTGCTGCGTGAAATTTAAGGAGCTGAGACAAGCGTAACGGAAAGCCAAAGAATCAAATGGATGCTCACGGAGGGAGGGAAGGGGGACTGAGGACTCTAGCTATCCCACTGTTCCCGCACTATCTGAAAACCATTTGCATTCTCGGCTGAGCTCCCAATGCCTGAAGGGTCAAAAACATTGTCGCGGGTGGTTCAGGGTATATGTCATCAGTCCATCCCCGCCCCACCCCCCGTGAAAGAAAAGGGGAAAAAATAGTTTCTCACCTTTTTTCAATGTCACCGTATGTCTACTGGATGCTGCTGGCAGACACGGTGCTGCAGTGCTACACAGCAACATTCCTTTCCCTTCCCTTCAAGACGGCACAATATGACTGGTATCCGTCATCATCCCGTGAGTGCTCCTGGCTGGCCTCGGTGAGGTTGGCCGGGGGCGCCTGGGCAAAAATGGGAATGACTCCCGGTCATTCCCTTCTTTAAGCTTTGTCTAATGGAGATTCAGTCCTGCCTGAAATATTATAGCAGCTGGAGGCTGTGCTCCCCCACGTTTTATCTCTGCTTGCAGAGGCAATAAAGTCAGTGTTGTTTCTTGATGGTAGCCGTGTTATGGCATCTGACAGTGCAATCCAGGGAAAAGGGCCTGAAATGATTGTCTGCCGTTGCTTTCACAGAGGGAGGATTGACTGATGACATTTACCCAGAATCACCCACGACACTGTTTTTGCCCCATCATGCATTGTGATCTTAATCCAGAATTCCAATTGGCGGGGGAGACTGTGGGAACTATGGGATAGCTATGGGATAGCTACCCAGAGTGCAACGCTCCGGAAATCAACGCTAGCCTTGGTACATGGACACACACCACCGAATTAATGTGCTTAGTGTGGCCGCATGCACTCGACTTTATACAATCTGTTTCCAAAAACCGGTTTCTGTAAAATCGGAATAATCCTGTAGTGTAGACATACCCTTGCTGTAGAAAAAGTAGGATAAAATTGAGCAAGATTTGCTTCCCAGTGGTTTTTAGGACTGGAATTGCTATTTTCAACAGCCATTGCCTTTTTTTTAAAGTTTTATTTGTTTAAAAGGAAGACAGTGATATTGCACTGGCAAATTCCCCATAGAAACAGAGTGGAACAAAAGAATAATAAAGGCACCTCAACTTTTCCTCACTTATGTAGGACAGTCTTATAATAGGCATCCAGATATCCTCCAATCACACAAGCTGAAAATTGTTCCACTTTACTGCAGTTCTGTAACCATATGGGAACCAATCCTGTCTGTGTTCTGTGCACATCCAAAATTCCTGCTGAATGACCCGCCCTGGGAGTGAGTTACCAGTGACCCAGGGCTGCGGCGGAAGGAGAGTGCAGGTGCGGGGGAGAGCCCAGGGCTGGGGCGGCAGGGGGGTGTGGGTGGGGGGAGGGCACTGGTACAAGGGGTACGGAGGGTACGGGGGGAGCCCAGCACTGAGGCGGCAGGGGCTGCGGGTGGGGAGAGGGAGAGCCCAGGCTGGGGCAGCAAGGAGGTGCAGGGGGGAGCCCAAGTCTCCTGAGTCTCACACCTGACCCACTAGACCTGTCTCTTTCAGCTTGTTTCTTCTATAGAAGGCCAAGAATGTGTCTCCCCTGCCTCACCATGCAGCTTTTACCCTCTGCTCCCCCTCACTGAGAGGAGATTTGTGTTCCCTGGCTCACGGCTGGGAGTGCATAAGGGCTGGAAAAAATCCCTTGTTTCTTTGGCAGGAAACTCAACTTTTGCTCCATTGTTAAACCTCTTGGAAGGCAACGGGCCTATGCCATGCCTGTGAGGGGGCTTGTATGTGCCAGCCTCTAGGGAAGGCCACTGAGCCACGGAACAAGGAGAGAGTCCTGGTCTAGTGGCTGGTTCCCATAAGTAGATAACAGCCTGCTACAATGACTGGCTAATGGAGTTACTCCCTTAGCACCAGCAGCTGAGCTGTGTGCTTTCAGCAGACAGGTCCTGGGTTTGATTCATGCTAATGACCCAGGCTTGTTCCTTCATGATACCAGCTCCTTCCCCAGCCTTAGCAGCAGCTGAGGGTTCAGTTAATGGGGTTCCAGAAACTAAGGGGCTTTTTGAGCCCAAGCTGTATTAAAGGTTGATCCAACACAGAGTCCTTGGCTCTGTCTCAGCCCAGTTTGCTTTGCAAAGACCTGACCTGCCCCCACCTCAAAGCTCTGCTATGAAAGAGCATCTTGGGCTCTGATTGCAGCTGCAGGTTTGGGGGGATGTTGCAGCTTCTAATGACATCTCTAAGCCCTCTTCTCCTGCCTTGGGGGAATTAAGCAGCCTAGCAAGACACATGGCGACCTTCAGTCCCCGGGCTCAGTTTCCAATTTGTAAGACAGGATCGGAGTCAGAACAGACACTTTGCCCGGGTGGGGCGCAGAGAAAGAGCGAGACCTCAGAGCAACCTGGTTAGTTTCCCAATCCAGGCATGCGGGTTAGTGTCAGAGATCCTGGGTCAGCTCAGTGACGGTGCATTAACAGCATCACCAACGCCAAGCAATCAATAAAACCCCAAACTGTGAGCCAGGCTGCAAAAAAGTCAAGATTGGTTTAAAAATGACAAGATTTTTTTATTTAAATCATTTGATTTTAGCCAAAAGCAGAATTACATGACTCCAGGAGGTGGGACTTTAAGGCAACGCCACATGTAAGCAACACTCCAGACAAGCCAGAAGCATCATGCCTTTGCCACAACTGTTTCCAGCTCCCATTGTACCTGGGCAGATCTTAGATGTATCCTTTTGACTCTTCCCAAATCCCTCTCTGCATTTACACATGTAACGCCCTGGCATGTTGATGCAGTTCCCGTGGGGCTCACAGATTGTGGCGTTTTGCTGGCACTTGTCAATGTCTGCAAGGAGGAGGAAAGCGCTGGGTCAGGCTGATCTAGGAGCTGGACCTTGGGCACTGGGGGACGTTGCTGGGGGATAATCCAGGCATCCGATATGCACCGTGCGTTGGGGAGACGGGGCTGGTTAGAGCCAGGAGTTCAATGACTTGGTCAGCGAACGGGAGCAAGTGGCTATTGTCCGGAATGAGCTGCTCCAGCTGGGAAGGGAAAAGCAGCCCTGCCCGGACACGCGCCTGCTGCTTGCTAAAGCTCCCAAGCGGATCTGGCGATGCCCAGTGCCGCAATATCAGTGCAGACGGCAATGCCTGAATGAGGCGTCCACCCCTGGAGGGGACAAATGGGGAGCTGCTTTGGAGGAAGGGGATAGAGACTAACATGAGGGCTGGTCTAATGCCTGGATATCAGTCAATGGGATGACCTCCTCTGCACCCCACGAGCTGCCCTGGGCACCCCCTTGCACACAGAGCAGTGCAGAACCAGAGGGGTTCAGAGACAGGCAATGAGAATGATCAGGGGTCTGGAAAACCCTCTACAGAGAGAGATTGAAAAGACTGGGACTGTCACCTTAGAGTGAACGTCAGAGGGGACGTGTTAAGAGTCTATAAATGTCTGACAGATACAGAGAAGGGAGATGGGGAGCTTCTCTTCTCCCCACCTCATAACACGAGAGCAATGGCCAGTCAGGGAATTGAGAAGAGGGGAAATTCGGAACGGAGCCAAGGAAAGGCTGTTTCACGCAATGTGCGATTAGCCGGTGGAACTCCCCACCACAGGAGTCCCTGAGGCCAAGAATTTAGCAAGATTCCAGGAGCGACTGGACAGTCCTATGGATGATGAGAACAGCTAGAGGGATCATAGTTAAAGGGCACAAATGTTTGGGAAGAGAGAGAAAACCTCCTGCAGTGGGGCTTCAGCCCAGCTGAGTATTAGAGACCAGGATGTGAGGGCAGATTATCCCCCGGCTGCCACTGCAGGGCTCTTCCACCGTCCTCTGCAGCATCTGGCTCTTGCCCGTTGGAGCCGGGATACCAGGCTAGATGGCCCTCAGCTCTGATCCCGTCTGTGCTGTGCATGTTACTTGTGTCTCAGCCTGGCTGGTGTCACGGTTTTGTCTCTTCAGAGGCTGAGCTGCTCCCGGGGCAGACTGAACCCTGTCAGAACCTACCGGCTGCATCCTGCCAAGTGCTGCCTCCTCCGCACCTCGACCCTGCGACACTCGCATGTTCTCCTGACAGCACCAAGGTGGCGCCGTGTTTCCAGAACCTGCTTTATTCCGGAAACGACGTACAATCGGGTTCTGGTCCCGAAGGCTTCCAAGAGTCCATGCGGGATGGGAACGGAGCTTCCAGCGTCCTTATCCATCCCGTCCTGGTGCCATTGGGATGTTTATAGCGGGTAGCGCCGCAGCCGGGGCCCCGTGGTGCCAGGCGCTGTACACACATCCAGCCGCAGCACAGCCGCTGCTCCAAAGCGCTTTCCCCAGCTCCGACGCTCTGTCTGCTGGAGAAGGGGGGCCATGTGCTGGGTTCTCAGTGGTGCGGCCAGAGCTCGCCTCTCCCTCTGGCACACGGGTGTCCCAAGGCTTCCAAACTCGCTGCAAGTTGCAGGGAGCTCTGAGACTGGGTGTCTCTAGGGGCTTAAGTACATGGGGAAATTGAGGGTAACAGCTCCTGTGGAATCGCTCCCCGTCCGGACACTCTGGTCTGGAATAATCAGTGCGCTTCCAAAGAGAACAGCGATCGCCATCAATTCCCCCCGGGGCCAAGCCCTAGGGATTCTCCACACGGCTCCCGATACCAGCTATCCCCGCACAATCCCCGGGGCGCTGGCTGAGATCCCTGTGGCGCTGATTTCTTCTTGTGCCTAGACCCGCCCCAGGGCACTGGCTGGGGTGATCCCACGTGGCCTGGGGCTGGCGCAGGAACGGCTGGGCGAGGTCTCTGCCGGGGAAGCGATTGAACCAATGGGCTCCTGAGTTCTCCCAGTGCTACGGGCCTGGTGCTCTGCACCCCCCAAACGGGGGTGTAACAGGCGGTTTCCATGGGAACGGCCGGCTGGGACTTGATACAAACTCTAACTACGGGCTGAACGTCACAAACAAGGGCCTGGAACGCCCCGGCCCCTTCTCCGGTCAGGCCGCCCTGGCTGCCTAAGGGGGCATAATGGCCCCCTAGGAAACACCCTCCCAGCCAGGGGGCTCCCTGTCAGTGTGGGGCTGGAAAAGGCTCTGCTCCCAGCCCTGAGGGAGGGGGCAGATTGGGGGCGTGGCCGGGGTGCCCTGCGCTGGGGCTATTCCCTGCTCCCCAGGCCCATAGGGGGCAGAGCGCTCTGTGCTGTACGTGGACCATACACGAGGCCCCTTCCCAGGCTCAGGGGCACTAGCAGCCTGGATTCTGTGGGCTGGGAGCAGTGAGGGCCCCACCCGTCTCCCTGGCACCTCCCTGCAAACCTAGAGGTTTAGTCCGAATCAAAATACCGAGGCAGGGGAGACCCTGCCCCTATGTGCTGGGGCAGCAGTGGAGGGTCACGGCTGATCACAGCCCGGTGACTGGATCGGGTGCCTTTGCCGCAGATGGCAGCAGCCTCTGGTGCAGCACCAGGCCTGGAATGAGCCTAGGGGTGTGTGTATGGGGCGGAGAGGCGAACTGAGCAGGCTGTGGTGGGGGCAGAGGAGAGCTCACCCTGGCAGCTGTTCTCACTCGCGTGCGTGAAATTGGCTTTCCCAGCGCTGGGCTCGTAGCCATGGATACAGGTGCAGTAGTAACTCCCAGGCGCGTTGGTGCAGTGTGTGCTGCGTCCGCAGTCTGCCGGGCTTGGGCCCTGACACTCGTCAATATCTGCAACACAAGAGGGGACGCTCTGTACAGTCCTGGCAGAGAGACATTCCCTGTATCACCCTCCCACAGCCCCCCGCACTGAGCCGGGTGATGGGACCCAGGTGACCAAGCCCCTGGCAGATTAATAATCACAGGCCTGATTCTCAGCTACACTCAGGTGGCACTAGGCTGCTCTGGCAGCGGAACGGCCACTGGAGAATCCCCCACCCTGCAAAAGGGGCCACCCCAGCTGGTGGGGAGCTGCTCTAGGGGTCCTGCCCCCACCCTGCTCCTAGCCCCTGATGTAGGGGCCGAGGCCGGGGCCCAGCACTGCAGCTATTCCCTGCAGAGCGCACGGTGCTATTTCCATGGCCCAGACACGAGGCCCCTTCCCAGCTCAGGGGGACATGAGCAGCCCAGATGCTGCGTGCTGGGGCCAGCGAGGGTCCCCTCCCCCCTCCCCAGCGCATCTCTGCAGCACAAGGAGTTTGCTCTGTGGGTCTGTTTATTCCCCATCCAAGTGCCAGGCACAGGGGTGAGCCTGGCCCCATGCTCTGCGGGAGCAGGGGAGGGTCTCCTCTCATCACAGCCTCACTGACGGCCTCAGGCCACTGCCTAAGCCGGCAGCAGCCCAGGTGCAGCGCCAGGCCTGGAATGAGCATTTGTATGTGTATGTGTGTGTGTGTGTGTGTGTGGGGGGGGGTCTCAGCAGGTGGGGGCAGGGGAGAGCTCACCCCGGCAGCTGTTCTCACTTGCGTGCATGAACTTGGCTTTCCCAGAGCTGGGCTCGTAGCCATCGCTGCAGGTGCAGTAGTAACTCCCAGGCACGTTGTTGCAGTGTGCGTTCCGTCCGCAGTCTGGCGGGCTCGGCCCCAGACACTCGTTAATATCTGTAATGCAAGACGGGACGCTCTGTACAGTGCTGGCAGGGAGACGTTCCCCATATCACCCCTCAATCCCCGCACTGAGCTGGGTAACGGGACCCAGGTGACCGGGGCCCTGAGCGGTTAGTGCTTAAGGGCCTGATTCTCAGGTGGGGGAGACTCCCCCTGAGATTACGGGCTCCCTGTGTATTGTGGGGTGTGTGTGACAAGCTGCCTGTCCCCTGCCCCCTCCCTCCTTGGATCCCTACGTGGCACGAGGGGGCGGAAGTATAGTCAGGGCTGCCCCATTCTGCTCCCATGGGGCTCCTCTGCCCCTGCACACCCAGGGGCTGGTTAGGGCCCAGGCTGGGATTCAGACGGGTCAGTGGGCTGGGCCCTCCCCTCCCCATGCACAGTTCACAGAGCCCAAGACTCCTGGCTCCTGCTGCAGCAGCTCCTGCTGCTCACTCTGGAGGCCCCGGTTCGATCCCCAGGAGGGCGGCCCTCACCCGAGCTGCTGCTGCCCCCCTCATTCCCCAGCCGGGCTGAGCACCCCCAGCAGGCCCTGGAGTCAGTGGAGTTGGCTGCTCCGGCCCTTAATGCCCTGCTCTGTCCCAGCCCCCCCAGGACAATGTGGGAGCCCCGTTACCGTCACAGGTCTCCGTTGGGTCGGTGAAGAAGCGATTCCCATATGGCTGGTATCCATCCAGGCAGGTGCAGTGGGAGCTGTTCACACACTTGGCGTTTGCTGGGCACAGCATATGGCTGTTGCAGTCCCCAGTGGTACCTGCAGGGGCGGGAACAGCTGGGCAGGGTCAGTCAGTGCAGAGCGGCTCCCCCCCCTCCACACAGGGGGATTGACTCCTTTCACACGCCCCATTCGCTGATTTTCATCCCTGGGCGCCTGGCAAACAGCTCCGACGCCTCCACCGCCTGGCCACAAGCTGCCCTCGGCTGCACAGGAGGCCTTGGCTCCCCAGGGTGCCCCAGGCCAGGGCGGCCCAGAGGATTCAGGGGGCCTGGGGCAATGCAATTTTGGGGGCCCCTTCCATAAAAAAAATTGCAATATTATAGAATACTGTATTCTTGTGGGGGCCTGGGGCAAATTGCCCCACTCCCCCCACCCCAGGCGGACCTGCCTCAGGCACAGACAGGCAGAGCTGCCAGAGCCGGGCATCGGTTCAAGTGAAACGTTTCGATCTCACCCAATTTTTCTCCTTTTTGTCGCTGTCGTTGTTACTCGCATTAACGTCAATTTTAAACCGAAACCTCATTTCAAACCGGAAAACGGGAATTGTTCATTTTGAAAATTGTTTCCCCCCCTGCCCCCGAATCAGCATTTTCTGGCAAAGAATGGTTCCTTGGGAAATTCCTACCCGGCTCTGCTCTGGATTGACTGGGAGCGGAATCGGGCACGACGCTAGTTTGGATCCTGAGCTGCCTCACATGACCCAGATTGTGACCTGCCTACGGGGGCTCCTGGATCCTTTATCTGCCCCGTGTTTGGGCTCCGCTGGGATCCGTCCCTCTGACCAGCATGAGGGGAAGGATCCCAGCGCAGCTCAGCTGGCTGCAGGGCTTGGGATTTGCAGCAGAGATGGGCTCGGGGCGCAGAGGCCGGATCCCAAATGACCCCACCCCCAAGCTGGGCACGTGGGTCCCAGGTTTCAGTTCAGCCTGATTTTAGAGGGAGGTGGAACCTACAAATGCCACTTCTAACGTCTGCGCCATCAGGGGTTTGATTTGGGCTGGTCAGTAACACGGCCCCTCACTCCAGCCCCCAGCGTAGAGCCCTGGGCCCCAGGGTCTCTTCTCTGCTGGCCACGGGGCTGGGAAGGGAAGGGGAGGGCTACACAGGGGCCTTCTCCTCTCCCCTGCACGCACCCACCCTGTTCTATAAACCACATCCCAAGACGCCCACGCCAAGGGGCTGCTCCCGGCTCGCCCAACCCCTGACCCTGCTCTCCTCCCACCAGGGAAAGGGGCCGGAGTGTGGGGGGAGGCCGGAGCCCGGGCAGCCGGGAGCGCTGGGGAAGGTTAGCCAGGAGGAGTCGGCCTTACCTTGTACGCCAGGATTCTGGGCCACGGTGCCCCACAGGCACAGGGCGATGCAGAGCCCTGGAAGGCAGAGACAGGGTGAGGCCCCTGGGCAGATGGTAACCGCCACTCAGCTGCACACACCCCCGGCCGCCCCAGTCCTGCCAATCCTGGGCCAATGGCCAGTCAGGGCCCTGCCGATGTTGGAATTAAAAATGCAGAAACCTGGTGCGCTGGGAAATCAGCCCCAGCTGGGATCCCTGGTCATATTTTTAACTGGTTCCAGTTGGGAACTGGACTTTTGGCCAGGGCAACTGGGTCTTTTATTGTGTATATGAGCAACAAAGACCAGGAGCCCCCGTTGTCAGGGAGGATGGGGAAACTAAGGCACAGCTAGAGATAATAACTTACCCAAGCAGCAAAGAATCCTGTGGCACTTTATAGACTAATAGACTTTTTGCAGCATGAGCTTTCGTGGGTGAATACCCACTTCGTCGGATACCCAAGGTCACCCAATGCGTCCATGCAATGGACAAACCCACTTGGAAAGGGGAAGCACCGAGGGGGGGATGGGGCACAACACAGGCTGCTGTTGATCTGCTTTTCACTCAGGTGTCGCCCCAGATCTGCTCCCTCCTGCTGGTGTTTATTTAGAGCCTGTTGCTCTGAGTCATTAACCACATGCGGGTGCGAAGAACCAGATGATAAAAGGACCGGGGGCCGAGTGCCCGAGGTGCTGAGCAAAGGGGAAGCACCAGGGACGGCTCTAGGTTTTTTGCCGCCCCAAGAACGGCGGCATGCCGCGGGGGGGCGCTTTGCCGGTTGCCGGTCCCACGGCTCTGGTGGACCTCCCGCAGACGTGCCTGCGGATGCTCCACCGAAGCCGCGGGATCAGCGGTCCTTCCGCAAGCACGCCTGTGGGAGGTCCACCGGAGCTGCCTGCCGCCCTCCCGGCGACCGGCAGAGTGCCCCCTGCGGCATGCCACCCCAAGCACGCGCTTGGCGTGCTGGGGCCTGGAGCTGTCCCTGGGAAGCGCAGTGGGCTGGGGAACCCCATTGTGCTTTCCTAGGAAGGGAGCTAGAAAGGGGGTGCGGCTTTGAAATTCAGCTCCGGCCAATCTCCCCCCGGGGAGACTCCATGGAGGACGAGGGAGCTGGGGAGGTGACGGCATCACAGGTCCCCTGGGAGCGAAGGCCGAGCCATTAATTCAGAGAGTCTAAGGCCAGGATGGGAGCAGGCTGATCCGGCCTCTCGCACTGCACGGGCCAGAGAACGACCCAGGGATTCCTGCATCCAGTCCGAAGCTGGGGATGGAGCTAGCACAGAGCTTGAGCGGGGACAGCCCGTCTGTGCGACTCCACGTGATGGAGAAGCTGCCGTGTCCCAGGGCAGTCGGCCCTGAGGGTGACGTCCCCTCCCCGTTAAAACACGAGCCGGCGTCCTGCCCTGAGAGGGGACGTGTTGGCTATTCGGGCTCTTTCTAACAGGGGCAGCAGCAGGGCCTGTTCCCAGGCAGCCCCAGCCTTGCTGGGACACCCCCCATCCCACCCGGGGCGAAGGGCTTTGCCCCTTGGAGGCCTTTGCTCTGAGATGGGCCATTGGTGCAGGGGCAGAGCTAGGAATAGAACCCAGGAGTCCTGACACCTACCCCTGCTCTAACCACTAGACCCCACTCCCCTCCCCTCCGAGCTGGGGATAGAACCCAGGAGTCCTGGCTCCCACTCCCCGCTGTAACCCTTAGACCCCACTCCCCCATCCCAGAGCTGGGACGGAACCGAGGAGTCCTGATGCCCAGCTTGGAAGCAGGGCCAAACCCATTTCAAACAATGCCTGTCAGCAATTTTTAGTCTCCACCATCGTGGGCTAGACTGGAGCACAGGGGACCTGATCCCCAAGGCCAGCCAGCCCCCCAACACCGTCCCCTGCCCCCATCGAATCTTTGTGTCCACAGAGCGGCACTGCACGGCCTCAGCCACTAGGGTGCGCCACAGCCCCAACATCCATGCCTGGGCTGGGTCTGGTCCCTCTGTACGGGGAGACTTTGGCAAACCAGTAAAGTGCTTGAAACCACTATGGCTTATGGCTAAAGGTGGCCTAGTCAGCAAGCTGTAAATTGGCCATTCCGCAATCTAGGCTTGAGCAAGGCAGGAGGGGAGGGGGTTGGGGGTGTCACAGAAAGGACAACTTGACCCCGCGTCCTTCCTGACGAGAATTGTGCTGAAGTTGCTGATACAGACATTTTAAAAGAGCCGGATGTGCCCCACGAATGTCTGTTGGGGTCTCAAGGCTGCAAACTCTGGAAAAACCCACACCTGGTTACTCAATAATCAGAAGGAGCTGTCACAGAGTGTGGGGGAGTCCAGCCCTGCGCCCCTCTTCCTGGACTCACAGTGACTCTCAGCCAGCCAGTAAAACAGAAGGTTTATTGAACAACAGGAACGCAGGATACAGCCCAGCTCGTGTTCAGAGCCAGGACCCCTCAATCTGGCCTTTCTGGGGGGTTCAGGGTGCTTGGATCCCAGCCTAGGATCCCCTGAAAACCCACCACCCAGCTCCCAAACTGAAGACTGACTCCACTCCACCCTTCCCTTTGTCTCGCCCCAGCCAGAGGTGACGACCTCCCCTCCCCCTGGCCAGGTTCATGTTACAGCTGAATACCTGGCTCTCACCTATCAACCACACAAACAGTCTCTACTCCATCACACCTCTCCCCTGTCCGAGACTGAACTGAGCAGGGTCACTTTGCCCAGTGACCTGGGGAAGTTCAGGGCCTCCTCTCCAGGACAGCGCATCCGCTATCAGGTTGGCACTTCCCTTCACGTGGACCACGTCCATGTCATAGTCCTGCAGGAGCAGGCTCCACCTCAGGAGCTTGGCGTTGGCTCCTTTCATCTGGTGCAGCCAGGTCAGGGGAGAGTGGTCGGTGTACACGGTGAAGTGGCACCCAAAGAGATATGGCTCCAGTTTCTTCAGGCCCACACCATGGCCAGGCATTCCTTCTCGATGGCCGCGTAGTTCTGCTCCCGGGGTAGCAACTTCTTGCTCAGGTACACGATGGGGTGTCTCTCCCCCTTTTCATCCTCCTGCATCAACACCGCCCCCAGCCCCATGTCTGAGGCGTCGGTAAACACCATAAAGGGCTTGTCAAAATTTGGGTTTGCCAGAACTGGGCCTTTGAGCAGAGCCTCCTTCAGTGCCTGGAGAGCCTCCTGGCACTGCTCGGTCCAGACCACCTTGTCTGGCTTCCCCTTCTTGCACAGCTCAGTGATGGGGGCGGCTATGGCACTAAAGTGGGGCACAAACCTCCGATAGTACCCCGCCATCCCAATAAAGGCCTGGACCTGCTTTTTGGTCTGGGGAGCGGGCCAGTCTCTGATCACCTCCACCTTGGCTGGTTCCAGCTTTAGGCAGCCGCTCCCCACCCAATGGCCCAGGTAAGATACTTCAGCCATTCCCACCTTGCACTTCTCAGCCTTTACGGTTAACCCCGCCTCCCGGAGTCGGTCCAGCACTTGTCTAACCTGGAACATGTGGTCCTCCCAGGTCTGGCTGAAGACGCAGATGTCATCAATATACGCCACAGCAAAACTCTCCATCCCCCTCAGTAGCTGATCCACCAGGCGCTGGAAGGTGGCCGGCGCTCCCTTGAGGCCGAAGGGCAGGGTCAGAAACTCATAGAGCCCCAGGGGGGTGATGAAGGCCGATTTCAGCCTGGCATCTGCGTCCAGCGGCACTTGCCAGTAGCCCTTTGTAAGATCCATGGTGGTGAGGTACCGAGCGCCTCCCAGCTTGTCTAGGAGCTCATCAGGCCTTGGCATGGGGTAGGCATCAGATACGGTGATGGCATTGAGCTTTCGATAGTCCACGCAGAACCGGATCGACCCGTCCTTCTTGGGAACCAGCACCACTGGGGAGGCCCAGGGGCTGGCGGACGGTTGGATCACCCCTAAAGCCAGCATGTCCCTGACCTCCCTTTCCAGGTCCTGGGCAGTCTTCCCGGTAACCCGAAAAGGGGAGCATCGTATCGGGGTGTGTGCCCCAGTCTCCACCCGGTGGACAGTCAAATTAGTGCGCCCAGGCTGGTTGGAAAACAACTGTCGGTACAGATGCAGCACCCCTCTGATCTCAGCATGCTGGGCCGGGGTCAGCTGATCAGAGAGGGGAATCGCCTCCAGGGGGGAACCAGCCTTTGTCCCTGGGAATAGATCCACTAGAGGGTCATCCCCCGGCTCCTCCCCGTGCCCACACACGGCCAACACCATATTCCTCCGGTCATAATATGGCTTCATCATATTCACATGGTACACCCGGCGGTGATGAGCCCGGTTCGACAGCTCCACCACATAGTTTACCTCATTTAGTTGCTTGACAACCTTGAAGGGCCCTTCCCAGGCAGCCTGGAGTTTGTTTTTCCTCACGGGGATGAGAACCAACACCTGGTCCCCGGAGGCGAAGGCGCGGGCCCGCGCCGTGCGGTCGTACCAGACCTTCTGCTTCCTCTGGGCTCGGGCCAGATTCTCCCTGGCCAGGCCCATGAGCTCGGTAAGTCTTTCCCGGAAGGTCAGGACATACTCCACCACCGACTCTCCATCGGGAGCAGCCTTCCCCTCCCATTCGTCTCTCATCAGGTCCAGGGGCCCCCTTGCCCGCCTTCCATACAACAGTTCGAAAGGCGAGAACCCCGTAGATTCCTGGGGTACCTCCCTGTACGCAAACAGCAGGTGAGGTAAGTACTTGTCCCAGTCCTGTGGGTGCTGGTGCATGAATGTTTTTAGCATCATCTTTAGCGTCCCGTTGAACCTCTCCACCAGCCCGTTGGTCTGGGGGTGATACGCTGAGGCCCAGCTGGGTCGGACCCCACATTTCTCCCACAGGGACTGGAGCAGCTTCGACATGAAGTTGGACCCCTGGTCCGTTAAGACTTCCTGGGGGAACCCCACCCGGCTGAAAATGGTCAGCAGCGCATCCGCCACGGTGTCTGCTTCGGTAGAGGACAAGGCCACCGTCGGGGTATCGAGTGGTGAAATCTACCACCACCAGGATGTACTTCTTCCCTGACCGGGTCGCCTTGCTGAGAGGTCCCACCATGTCCATGGCCACCTTCTGGAAAGGTTCTTCTATGATGGGCAAAGGCCTCAGAGCTGCTTTCCCCTTGTCCCGGGCCTTCCCCACCCGCTGGCAGGGGGTCACAGGATTGGCAGTACTGTCGGACATGGGTAAAGACCCCAGGCCAGTAAAAGTTCTGTAGCAGCCTCTGCCTGGTGCGCCGGATTCCCTGGTGCCCGGCAAGGGGAATGTCATGGGCCAGGTACAGGAGTTTGTGGCGAAATTTCTGGGGAACCACCAGCTGCCTCCTAATCCCCCATGACTCCACTTCCCCGGGGGGAGCCCATTCTCGGTACAGGAACCCCTTCTCCCAAAGGAACCTCTCCTTGCAACCTCTCCTCATGGTCTGCACTGCACTGAGGTCAGCCCGGTCCCTGGGCTTCTGCAAGGAGGGATCTTTCTGCACCTCGGCCTGGAACTCAGCAGCTGGGACAGGGATGGGGACCTGCTCTCTCTCACCGGCTGGGTCTGAGGCCGCAGCCTCTCTGGGTCGTGTCTCTGGGCGTTCCCTCCCCACCAGGTTAGGGTCTTGCGCCTCGGGCAGAGTACCTTCCCCGTTGTCAGGGTGCAGTGCCCTGCGCCGACTCTGACTACGGGTCACGATCAGGGTACCCCGGGCATTGCCTGGCCAGGCCTCGAGGTCCCCCCCCATTAGCACCTCTGTGGGCAAATGGGGGTGTACCCCCACATCCTTGGGGCCCTCCTTGACCCCCCACTTCAGGTGCACCCTCGCCACGGGCACCTTGAATGGGGTCCCGCTCACGCCCATCAGGGTCAGGTAGGTATCAGGCACCATCCGATTTGGGGCCACCACCTCGGGCCGGGCCAGCGTCACCTCTGCGCCTGTGTCCCAGTACCCAGTGACCTTCCTCCCATCCACCTCCAGGGAAACCAGGCACTGTTTCCGGAGGGGCAGCCCCATGGCCACCCTGTAGCAGAACCTTGTGTCCGGAGCATCCAGCCCCCACAGAGGCGCTGACCTGGGGCCCTCCTCCCTCCTTCCCAGGTGGGACGCTGCCAGCCCCCCTCTCTTGGGCATGTTGGCCCTCATCCCATTGGGTCTTTACCCAGTCAACCCTCTGCGGGTTGGGTCTGCTCGGTCTGTCTCTGAACTTGGGGCACTGGGCCCGTATGTGGCCTTGTTGGCCACAGTGAAAGCAGCCCATGTCTCGTGGGTCCCCTCGAGTGGGTCGGGTGGACCTGACGCTGGACGTTCCCCTTTTGTGGGGGTTCTCCATAGGGCCCTGCTGGGAGGTCCCATGGTGACTCTCTCTCTGCGTTGAGGCAGGCCTGTTCCCTCGAGGCTCCTCCCTGCTATCCCCTGCCCGACGGTCCACAAACTTGTCGGCCAGCCGGCCTGCATGCTGCGGGTTCTCCGGCTTCTGGTCCATCAACCACCGCCTCAGGTCCGACGGGCACTGCTCATACAGGTGCTCCAGTACGAATAGGTCAAGCAGGTCCTCTCTAGTTTGGGCCCCAGCTGTCCACTTGCGGGCATATCCCTGCGCCCGGTTGACCAGTTGTAGGTATGTGACCTCCCGGGTCTTATGTTGACTCCGGAACCTCTTCCGGTACATCTCCGGGGTCAGCCCAAACTCGCGGAGCAGGGCCTCTTTGAACAGGTTGTAGTCCCCCGCCTCCGCCCCTTTCATTCGGCTGTACACCTCCACGGCGGTGGAGTCCAGTAAGGGGGTGAGGAACTGGATCCTGTCTGCAGGGTCAACCTTGTGCAGCTCGCAGGCATTCTCAAAGGCCGTCAGGAAGGTGTCTATGTCCTCCCCCTCCTTACGCCGGGCCAGGAAGTTCTTATCGAAGCTCTTTGTAGGCTTGGGCCCCCCCTCACTCACCGCAGCCGGGGCCTTACTGTTGCTCAGCTGGGCCAGGGCCAGCTCATGTCTGCGCTGCTTCTCCTTCTCCCTCTCCTCGTATTCGCGTTGCTTCTCCTTCTCCTCCCGTTCCTGCTGGCGCTGGGTCTCCTCATGTTTACGCTGGTTCTGCTTCTCCTCCAGCTCACGCTGGCTTTGTCTCTCCTCACGTTCCCTCTGTCTCTCCTCATATTCCCTCTGTTCCTTACGCTCCTCCAGCTCTCTCAGTTGTATCTCTCTCTCCAAGTCCAGCCGCCTGCGCTCCACGGAGGCCGAGCGTCGCCGGGCCGATCCCCGGCTGGGGGGGTGAGCTTCGCCGGGCCGATCCCCTGCTGGCTGGGGGGGTCACGGTGCCCTCGGTAGCTGGGCTCCTCCTCCCCCTTCCCCTAGGCCTAGGGGTGGGAGGTCTCAGGGAGCCCTCAGCGGCCGGCTGACCACTCCCAGCGGGGACAGACACTGGTGCCTGCGCTGCATCTGCCCGGCTGCTTCCCTCAGAGACAGGGATCGGTTCATTCCTGCGATCTCCCTCCTCCAGCCGGGCAATCAGCTGGGCCTTGGTGAGCTTCCCACAGTGCAGCCCCCTCTGCTTGCACTGCTCCACCAGGTCGCACTTGCGCTTCTTGGCATACATCTTCCTGCTGGCCGCTCACAGGCCGGGGTGCTCGCCGCTCCCCACGGGTTCCAGGGGGACCCCTAGTGTGCCAGTCCTTCAGGTCACCACCTCTTTGCCAGGGTCGAGCTGCAGACTCCTCCGCCCCTGGGATCGCTCGCTGTGATCCCCTGGGTGACCCTGTTACTGCAAAGTCCTGCTCTCTGGTCACACTCTGCTAGGGGTTAATCACCCTGCAATCGCCCCTTCGTTTTACTGCTCCCCAGTCACTTACTGCGGGAAGCGCCGTCCAGGGGGTGCAGTTATCCCACCACTGCCACCAGTTGTCACGGAGTGTGGGGGAGTCCAGCCCTGCGCCCCTCTTCCTGGACTCACAGTGACTCTCAGCCAGCCAGTAAAACAGAAGGTTTATTGAACAACAGGAATGCAGGATACAGCCCAGCTCATGTTCAGAGCCAGGACCCCTCAATCTGGCCTTTCTGGGGGGTTCAGGGTGCTTGGATCCCAGCCTAGGATCCCCTGAAAACCCACCTCCCAGCTCCCAAACTGAAGACTGACTCCAATCCACCCTTCCCTTTGTCTCGCCCCAGCCAGAGGTGACGACCTCCCCTCCCCCAGGCCAGGTTCATGTTACAGCTGAATACCTGGCTCTCACCTATCAACCACACAAACAGTCCCTACTCCATCACAGGAGCCTCTTTCTTGATCATTGAAACTGCTTATTAACAAGCAGCAAAGAGTCCTGTGGCACCTTATAGACGAACAGACGTATTAACAAGGTTTCTTTAAGGGACATGTTATTCTATGACTAATGCATAAATAAGGGGAAAAAGCTTGAGATAGTTGGACTCATTTGGGGACTCTTTTGGATTTGTTCTCTGGATACACCTTGCAGTCCCCACCGGCAGACGGAAGATTTGGCCAGCGGACGCCTGCCGCTGTGTCACTCGAAAGCCACACTCAGCTTTGGTAATTGTCAAGGGTTGGGGGTGTTTTACTAATCTGTTCTGGACGTGTGTAAGTGCTTGAGGCTAAGTAAAGTTTAGCTTGAAGTGAAAACTCTCTTGTGTTGTCCTGTTTGTGCCAGCCATCTATCTGCCGGATGACCGTGTCTCCCCTGATTTATTTCCTGACACCTCCATGCACCGAGTAAAAGTTACTAAGAGCTTTGGGTTGAAAGAACTCTGGGTAACACCTCAATTGTCCCCCAAGTTCTCATAGTGCCTTAGCAGGATAATTACCCACATGCCATGCACATGCATCGCACACGCTAGTGTTCACATGCAGCGATGCACACACACTCTGGCATGCACACAAACGTGCAGATGTGTGCTCACGTCTGTGAACAAGTACAGATGTACATACCAGTGCGCCCACACCCACGCACGGGCACATACGCAGGGGTGAGCTGGAGCCGGTTCGCACCGGTTCGCGCGAACCCGTTGTTAAATTTAGAAACGGTTTTAGAACCGCTTGTTAACTAGCTTCCCTGCGAGGGAAGCTTTGATGGGCTCTGCCTGGGAAGCCTGTAATTCCTCCTCCCGGCCGCCAGGGGGCGCTGCGCTGCGAGAGCCATGTGAGCTGCCTCTTGGCCCTGTTGCTGCTCCTGCTCTTTGGACCTCTGGCCCTGGGGCTCCTGCTGCTGCTGCCTGGTGAGTCCCCGGCTGCGTCCTGCTGCTCCCAGCCCCCCCCCCGTGTGAGCGTCTGCGCCCCTCCCCCGCCTTCCCTGCCCCACCCACCCCCCGGCCAGCCCCAGCCACCCCCGCCCCTCCCGGGAGAGGCTCTGCGCCCCTCCCCCGCCTTCCCCCCCTGCCCCCAGCCACCCCTGCCCACAGCCCCCACCCCTGCCCCAGCCCCTCCCGCCTTCCTGCCCCCATCCAGCCCCTGCCCCACCCCACCCCTGCCCCACCCCTGCCCCAGCCACCCCTGCCCGCAGCCAGCCCTGCCCCACCCCACCCCTGCCCCACCCCCTGCCCACAGCCACCCGCAGCCAGCCCCTGCCCACAGCCGCCCTCTGCCCGCAGCCAGCCTCTGCCTGCAGCCCCTGCCACAGCCACCCCCTGCCTGCAGCCACCCCCTGCCCACAGCCACCCGCAGCCCGCCCGTCTGCATCACCTGCCCACAGCCAACCCGTGTCACTCCCTGCCTCCAGCTAGCCCTGCCCCACGCCCCTATCTGCAGCCAGCCCCACATCCACTGGTGCCCTGCAGTTCCCAGGGCAGTAACCCTGCACACCTGCTTCAATGGGGGGGGGCAGGGAGCAGCTGGGACCCACACATGGGCACACCCTAGGGTGACCAGACAACAAGTGTGAAAAATCAGGACAGGGGTGAGGGGTAATAGGAGCCTATATAAGAAAAAGACCCAAAAATTGAGACTGTCCCTGATCACCACCCACACATGTGAAACGGAGCTCATTTCTAGTTCAGCCCCATCTTTTTAAAAAATAACTTTAGGTAGCGTTAAAATACATCTGTATTTTCCTGGACATGTCAGGCTTTTCGGTTCTTAATCACCTCCTGGGAAAATATGGACGTATGGTAACCCTATTGGTACAAAAAATACATGCTGTCGCACATCCCTTAAATCAGAACTTTTTATAGGGAACCCGTTGTTAAGATTTTGGCAGCTCATCACTGCACATACGTGTGCTGCACACTCATGCACGGGCACAGAGGTACAGACACGTACGTTCACACACACCGGCAGCCTGCTGCAGCATCAGATGCAGGGACAAAGAGCCCCCAGGACCCTCCCTGCTGCTCAAACACCAGCCAGGCCGGAATGGAGGGAGAATCCTTCAAACCCTCCCGCCGGCGACGAGCTGCTGTGACTCTGCCCAGAGAGGAGTGATTGTGGGTCCCTGCCCCCTCTTCCCCGCCAGGGACTTGGCCAGAATCTCCCATGCAGCCGGCCCCCCACCCAACAGCCCCAGTGCAACCCTCTCCCCAGAGCGCCCCCTGCTGGGAGAGGCTGGATCTGGAGCAGTCGGGAGCTCCCCCCACAGATGGCGCTCCCGCCTTGCTCCCCACAGCGCCCCCTGCTGGGTCAGCCCAGGACTGCAATAATAACACTCCAGCACTTTACCCCCAGGGCTTGCTGCTGCTGCTGCCCCTGGGGTCCCATGTAGCCGGCAGGATCCGGAGTATCGCGCCACCCCCATGGTTGCCCACTCAGACGGCAACGGCCGGGTGGTGACCACTACCAGTGAGCGCCGTCCCCTCCCACCGCGCCGGGAAGCCGTGAATCATGGAACAACCTCGGCCAAGAGCTGACGCAGGCACTCGAGAGACCCGAACTCCCCCACCCCCTGGATTCCAACCTGGCCCCACTCAACCCCTGCATCCAACCTGCCCCCCTTTGACCCTGGATTCCCACCTGAACCCCCAAACTGCCCCTCCTGCTCTCTGGGTCCCACGTGGCCCCCAAGACCTCCAGATTCCCACCAACCCCCTGGCTCCAACCTGTCTCCCCTGCTCTCTAGGGCTGAACTGCCCCCTCCTGGGTCTGACAAGCCCCCCCAACCAATTCCCTGGATCCAATACAGCTACCCTGGATCTAGCACGACCCCCCCACCCCAGACCCAATGGGGACTCATCCCAGCTCCTGTGCTCCCAGGTACGATCCAGCGCCCCCCTTCCAGGTCTGCCACCACCACAGACACACCCCGGCTACCCTGACGTTTTAAAGCCCCATTGGGGGGAGGGGGCGATGAGCCATGTTTGCCCCCACCCCCCGGAAACGTCTCAGGCTCATGTCTCAGCCGGAGGCAGGTGCACAGAATAACTGTCCCTTTGTCCCATCCGGCCCCTCCAGGCCTTGGCCAGCAGCTGCCTCCCAATGGCCAAGAACATTTTCCCAGGGGGGAGAAGGGGTGAAAAGGAACATGAATAGAGGGGAAGGGGGGGCAGGAGGCCTTAAAGAGACAGTGCGCAGCTAGCCAGGGCCCCTCCCTCTGCCTTCCCAACAGCCCCAATCCTGCCCCTCAGCAGCCACAGCAGAGACACCCCTGGCTGTTTGGGTGGATCTCAGCATGGAAAGTTTGGGAGTGGGCTGGGGGTTAGGATTGGGCTCTCACTGAGCAGAGGGGGCCGGGCAGGTGAATGACAGAGGAGCGGGGTGAGGGGCAGAGACTCAGAGGCCAGGAGACGCGCCCAGATCTGGTGGCAGGTCTGCGTGGAGTCACCCCGGGGAGGGATCTGACCCACAGCCTGGGTACAGGAGAGGCCACACTAACTCCTGGGGTGCCACAGAGGCATGGGGGGGGGAGCAGCACCCAGACCAGACCTTTCACCCCCAAGGGATCCATGGCGCTTGGCACCATCAGCCCGGGGGGGTTCAGGGTTGGGGGCAGAGTCTCCTCTCACTGGCCCCGGGAGTCACCCTATTGTAAACCAGGCCCAGTTACCACCACCTGGATAGAAGCTCTTAGTTCCCCAATCCCATGCGGGGGTGTAAATCTGGAGTAACCCTGCTGTGAAACGGTGTAAGGGAGGGATGTGCCCTCCCCGCAACCTGCACGGACTGTCAGAGACCCCCCCCCGACACAGCCCCATCGGTACTGTCCCAGCCCCAAGGACGCCCCGCCCCCGAGGCAGTCTGGGGGTGGAATCAGAGCTACCTCCCACCTCCGGGACGCTGGAGGAACAGAGGCTGGCGCTGAGAAATGATCCCGGGACAAACGGGTGATTCTCCCCCTGACGCAATGGAAAGGGCCCGACTCCCGCAGCCGCGGCCCCAGACAAAGTGCAGACAGTCCCCGTCTCTGCCCTCCCCCACGCTGGACAGACGTGCGCTCGCCCTGGGGCACTGGATCAGAGCCACCGCAGAGCCCGGCTGTTGGCGAGAGGGAGGGATCCGGGCTGGCGTCAGCCTGGGCACAAATTCTGGGGCAGGAGCACATCCCAAGGGCGGAGGAGCTGGGCTGATGGGGGTGGGGAGCTGCTCTGGGAATGGACTATGGAAAAGTGACTCTCACACACACACACATACACACACACACACACTTGTGTCAGGAAGATCCACCGACTGGAGTGACGGGCACACAACGCTCTCAGCGCTGGCATGAACACCCCAACCCGGCACAGCCAGCCCAGCTACCGGCGGACGAGCCGAACTCTCATCTGGATCCAGCATCCTCAGACTGAATCGTTAGCCCAGCTCAGTCAGCTGCACCTGCGCAGACCTGGGAAGGTCAATGGGGTCATTAGGGACACAGAGAGCACCATGGGGTGGGGGCTGGGCCATGCAGGGGGCACTGAGGGCAGGATTTCCCTCCTAGACCCTTGTCACAATGCACCAGACTCGCCCAGGGACGACTGACTCCCCCCTCCATCTATTTACTGAATGCCCGTCACATCATTCCACTGCAGGATAACAGCCTACTCCTCTGCATGCTGAGGGCACTCCCCCCTTAGCCCACCCCGCTGGGCTGCTCTGCTCTGTGCTGGAGCTGGACTCAAAAACAACCAGAGGCTCTGGCCTCAGAAGAACGGTGCCTCCTGGGGCCACAAGGGGTTAAGATGATAGAGCCTTGCGGAGGTGGGGACTAAGCCCCCCACCCCCATTCCTGGCCTGCAGCCCCCCTGTCATAAATAGATAGTTAAAGGGTTAACAAGCTCAGTAACCTGACGAACACCTGACCAGAGGACCAATCAAGGGACAAGATAATTTCAAATCTCTGTGGAGGGAAGGCTTTGTCTGTTCTTTGTTTGGGTTTTTGTTCTCTCTTTGGATCTAAGAGGGGCCAGACGTATTTCCAGGCTCTCCCAGCTTCCTGAAATATTCTCTTCTATTCAATATAGTGAGTATTAGAAAGGCGGATTAGTCTTCTAATTAATTTCTGTATTTGCAAATGTGTGTTTGCTGGAACCCTATTTTATTTTATTTTATTGTATTTTATTTTGGTTTCTGTATTTGTCCTGATGCTAGCTCTCTAGTTTCATAAGTTATACCCTGTAAACATTTCCATCCTGGTGTTACAGAGATAATATACTTTTTTTCTTTCTTTTTAATAAAATCCTTTCTTTTTAGAACCTGATTGATTTCTTCCCTTGTTTGGAATCTCAGGGGAAGGGAAGGGGGATAGGGGATCCCTCTTTGTTTTGATTCAGGAGTTTGAATCAAGGTGATCTCCCCCCAACGACTAGGGGACGGGGAAGGAGGTGGGGGGAATGGTTTATTTCCCTTTGTGTTAAGATCCAAGAAGGTTGGATCTGTGTTCCCCAGGGAAAGTTTTGGGGGAACAGGGAGTGTGCTAGACACTGGAATTTCTAGCTGGTGGCAGCTTTACCAGATCTAAACTAGGATTTAAGTTTAGAGGAGTCCATGCAGGTCCCCATCTTGTGGACGCTAAAGTTCAAAGTGGGGAATAAACCTATGACACCCCCAGAGGCAGGCTGCACAGCTGGGTTGATTTAGCTCTGCACAGTCTGGGCTTCGTTTCTCAGGCAGGCTCAGCTGCGGTTTCCTCTGGAATCGGCTGCCCCCGGGGTGCCCCCCTCCCCTGACGCACACGGGGTCCCGGCAGTGGGAGCCGCTTCCCAGATGGGGCCGGAAGCGCCAGCCAAGTCCCCCCAGCGCTGGGGGCTGGTGGCCGGCGGCCATGGCTGGTCAGTCTCTCTCTAGGCTTTCTGCGGGCCCATGAACCCCAATCCCTGGTTGCAGGCAGGAGCCCGGACCGGCTGCTGCTCAAATTCCAACCCAGGAGCTGCTGGCTGGGACCAGCTGGGGGCCGTCTGCAAAGGGCCCCATGGCGTTCCCAGCCCCAGCCGAGCAGCCGCGGCCCCAGGGGCCCGCAGGCCCCAGCAGCACCCTCGCTCTCCTGCAATCAGACATGCAGGGCTGGGCTGCCCCTGTGCTGAGGCAGGACCAGTTCATCCGTAGCCCATCCCTGCAGGGGTTTGTCCAACCTGTTCTTAACCCCCCCAGGGCTGGGGTCTCCACAGCCGCTGCTCTTCCCCCAACAGAAGTTTGTCCAAGAAAATCAATTACCCCTCCCCCCGTCTCTGAAATCCGAGGGCCGACAGGGCTGCACCACCACGGCAAACGTACAGGTAGGAAGGCCCCTCCATGAACACCTCCGGCCTCTTTGTAACAGCCCTCAGGGTATGTGGGGGCTGCTCTCAGGTCCCTTTAAACTTTCCGCACTGGTCTGGTTTTTTAAACCTCTGCTCATGTTTGTGGCTCCCCTCTGGCCTCTCTCCAACGTGTCCACATCTTCCCGAAAGCGCCAGCACCCAGAACTGGACACGACTCCAGCTGAGGCCTCCCCAGTGCCGAGCAGGGCGGGACAGTCACCTCCCGTGTCATACAGAGCAGTGGTTCTCAGCCAGGGGTACGTGTACCCCCGGGGGGACGCACAGGTCTTTCGAGGGTACATCAACGCATCTAGATATTTGCCTAGTTTTACATGTAACCCTTCTGCCCGGCTGAGTTGGCAGCAACAAGGGCCGGGGTCAGTATCTAGCGGTTCCGTTTCAATAACGCAACACAAAACCGGCTCGAGCCCCCACCCAGTGACCGGGGACAATTACATACCCCCCGGGCGCCTGTAGGAGGCAATACTTCCCCTCTCACAAGCACGGAGTCTGAGTGTAGCAAAAGCCTTTTAATAAAGGAGGGAAACAATGGGGCATCATGTTGGGGAAACCCCACAAACAGGATTCATAACACAAACCATGAGCAAAAGACCCACCCCCAAGTGAGTCTGGCAGTGTCCTTTTCCCCTCGGGGTCTTAAGTCCAGCAACCCAAAAAATCACCCAAAGTCCCAAAAATCCAACACCCCAAAAGTCTCTTGAGTCCAGCAACCCAAAAATCACCCCAAAGTCCAACAACCCAAAAGTCTCTGTCCCTGGTCAGTGCAGCCCCAGAGTTCAACAGTTTATCTGCAGAGTTTTACCTCCCAGCCTGGGGCGGGGTGGAGGGGTGGGGGGCGGTGGTGCAGTGGTGTTAAGAGGCACCTTATGTGGTCCGAGGCCGACTGCCCCAGTTTGTGCAGCACCCGGCGCATGGGGCCCTGCATCTCAGTCGGGGTCTGTAGCTGCTACCATAATACACCTAATGCATGAGAGGAAGTGACCTGACCCAGTCTCAGTAGAAAGGCCACAGATGAGCTGCACCTAGAGACCCAACACCCAGGGCTGAAGCAAAGGGGCGGGGGAGGGTGTACGGGGAGAAGGGAGGGGGCAGTACTTTACTAGGCCAATGAAGTGAGGCTGTCACCCCAGCTGGGGGGCTGCCCCACGGAGCGAGACCGTAGGATCTGGGGGAAGCACCAGGGCCGGCTCTGTTGTGAAAACATCCGGGGGGTAACTAGGGGTTTTATCGGTTCCCTTTTCACGAGGCCACTTATCTCCTGGCTACTTCCCCCCACTTCTCTGAAGGGCAGGACTCAAGCGGTGTCGAAAGCCCTGAGCCGTTAGGGGCGGCAGTGGGGCCGGTTGCTAACAGGGCAGTGGGGCCAGTTGCTAACAGGCCACTTCGCTGAGGTCATCCCAGCTACAAGTGCTGAGCACAGAGCCTGTCCCACTAGGGAGCCTGGCCCTGCGGCAGCTGTTGTGAGGGACCTGGTGCTAGTGCCTGGGTGTGCGAGGACACCCAGAGGCCGGGGATTGGTGCGAGGGACCCAGGTGCTAGTGCCCAGGTGTGCAAGGACACCCAGGGGCTGGGGATTGGTGCGAGGGACCTGGGTGCTAGTGTCCAGGTGTGCGAGGACACCCAGAGTGCTGGGTCTCCCCCACCCAACACCTCTCAAAGCAGACATTTTTCTCGGAATCAATCCCAGTAGGTGTAAACTGGCCTAACTCCATTGAGCTCAATGGAAGGAGGCCGATTCACACCAGCCGAGCTCTGGCCCCACTGTGCTTTCCTCTGCCCTGGGTAGTTTCCAGGAATCGCTGTCACCTCAGCATCTCGCTGCTACTGCGTAACCCTGCGGGGATCCGGAGAACTGCCCCCCCCCATGATACTGTATCTGCATTTCTGCCCAGCCCCCACATCTCACAACGGGGGCCTGATCCCCACTGTACCATAACGATGGCCCCTGGCAAAGAGGAGACAGGCCAAGGAGGAATCTGCTGACAGATCCCGGCAGCTCAGTTCCCACCCAGGCCCGTAGCTCAGGACACTGGTGAGACTAGACACGTTCGTTACATCAGTTCTCTCGTTACAGCCCTGCCAGCCAACAGGATCCAGCCCTTTGTACAGCCAGCCACTTAGACAACAACTCACAGCCAACACCCCTGCACCAGCTGTGAGGATAGAACCCAGGAGTCCGGGCCCCCAGCCTCCCCTCCCACTGCTGGGATAGAACCCAGGAGTCCTAGGTTTGCTTCTAGCCCTGAAGGCATCTAAAGCCAGGCAAATGCTCCTTTAAGTGAAAGACATAAGAACATAAGAACGGCCCTGCTGGGTCAGACCAAAGGACCATCCAGCCCAGTATCCTGTCTTCCGACAGTGGCCAAAGCCAGGTGCCCCAGAGGGAATGAACAGAACAAGGAATCATCAAGTGACCCATCCCCTGTCGCCCATTCCCAGCTAGAGGAGGAGAAATACTTGAGAGAAATAAAAACGAAATAGGTGTTTTAAAAATGTTATAGACAGAAATAAGCAACAGAGAGAGAGAGAGAGATGTCTCCTGGCTCCTGTCTATGCACCAAATTTTGCTTATTTACCCCACTGTGATTCTGCTGTAAATCCAATGAAGTCAATTCTCTCATTAAGAACTATTATTACTGTAGTAATATTTCGGAACCCCGGCTTTGTGCCACTACAGAAAGCTGCCTCACCCAGCTACCTGGAAATGTCCCTTGTGTACTGGATCTGTGTTACAGCCCCCAGGCACAGTGGGCATTCCCAGAGGTGAGCGGTGTGGCCAACGTACTCCTCCACTCTGACTATTGCCAGCTGCTGGAATGGTCCCTTGGGCCTACGGACAGTTGGGGATGAATCGGGGAAGACTTTGGGCTGCTCTGCTTCCAGGGACCAGACTGATCCATAGTTAGTCCCTGGGACTCAGTAGCTGTGAAAGGGGTGAAAAGCCATCTGGGACCCCTCCACGCTCTGGTCTCATAGTGAGCCCATCTCAGATGACCCCATCTCAGCCAGCCCAGGAATCTGACCCAGTAAATCTGAGGGCATTTCAGTGAGTCTGGATGGAGTATCAGTTGGTGCAACGTGAGCACTGGAGGGAGCAGAGGAAATTGCACGTTACACCAATGTAGCGTATGCCTAGGGGTAAATTCTAGCTCAGGGATACAGACCAGGGCTTGCTCTGAGCCAGCTGGCATGTCAAAAATTTAAGCGTGGCTGCGCTTGGGCAAGTAACAGGAGAGGCTCCCTGCCCCGACTATGATCCTATTCAAGACCACAGATACGCCCTCAGGCCGGCCAGCCCCTCCCGCCCCATAGCGACACTTCTATTTCTAGCTAGATGAGACCTAGCGTGACTATGTCTTCTTCAGCTGGAATATTCACCTTCCAGCCCCAGTGCAGATAGACCTGTGGGCCCCCCAGACTCTCCTAGCCCCACCCGAGTTCAGCCCATGGACTTTGTTCCACTCACCCAATGGATACACGTCACCTCGGGTTCCCATGGTGGCTCAGACGCTGTCAGGGCAGGTCGAATTCTGAGGATTTTGAGCTTTGCAGCCTCCTTATCTTGGAGAAATTAGACAAGAAGCCAAGTTGACTCATGTCCTGTTGCATTATATCGTATCAACTGACAGCACTGCACACAGGAAAGCACCGTCTTCCCAGCATGCCCTGCTCTCCTTCCTTTCGCCCTACCACTTCTCCCAGCCCCATAAGCATTTACCTTGCTGAGTACCTATGGGGGAAATTAACCACAGTGCAGAGGACCTAGAATCATAGAATCTCAGGGTTGGAAGGGACCTCAGGAGGTATCTAGTCCAACCCCCTGCTCAAAGCAGGACCAACCCCAACTAAATCATCCCATCCAGGGCTTAGCATCACTTCACACGATCACTGGAATGTGGAGTTGAAGGGACCCCAGGAGGTCAAACAATCCATCCCCATGTGCTGAGGCAGGACCAAGTGCACCTAGACCATCCCTGGCAGATGTTTGTCCAGCCTGTTCTTAAAATCCCCCAATAACAGGGATTCCACAACCTCCCTAGTAACCTGTTCTTGTGCTGAATCATCCTTAGAGTTAGAAAGTTTTTATAAATATCTAACCTAAATCTCCCTTGCTGCTAACTAAGCCAATTCCCTCTTGTCCTACCCTTGGTGGACATGGGCATCAATTGATCACACTCCTCTTTATAACGACCTTTTGCATATTTGCAGATTGTTTTCATGTCCCCACTCAGCCATCTTGTCTCTGGACAAAACATGCCCAATTCTTTCAACCTTTCCTCACAGGTCATGTTTTCTAAACCTCTGATCATTTCTGTTGCTCTCCTCTAGACACCGTACAATTTGTCCTCATCCTTCCTGAAGCACAGCACCCAAAACTGGACATGGTTCTCCCGCACCAAGTAGAGGAGAACAGTCACCTCCCATCTCTGACCCACCCCACTCCTGTCAATACATCCCAGAATGGCATTTGCCTTTTTTCAACAGCATCACACTGCAGACTCACTTTCCATTTGTGGTCCACCAGAAACCTCACACCCTTTTCTGCAGTGCTGCTGCCAAGCCAGTGAGTCCCCATCCCTCCCCTGCGAGTAACGACTTCCAACTAGCTTTGCACCCTCCTTCTGGTAGTTTCATCTAATCCATATTTCCTTAGCTTGAGTAGGAAAATGTCACGCGGGACTGTGTCAAAAGACTGACTAAATTCAAGATACATCACGTCCACCTCTTCCCTGCATCCACTAGACTGGGTCCCCAATCAAAGGAGGAAAATATGTTTGTTTGTCAGGACTTGTTCTTATCACTTATTATCCTCTAGGTTTTAATAAATTGGCAGTTTAATCATTTGTTCCAGTATCTTTCTGGGTATTGAAGTTGGGTTCTCTGGTCTGTACTTCCCTGAGAGCTCCTTTGTACCCTTTTTTGAAGTTTGCCCTTGTTATGAACCTCACCCATCCTCCATGAGTTCTGGAAGATCATTGCCAATGATTCAGAGATTGCTTCAGCTAGTTTCTTAAGCACTCTAGGGTGTACCCTGCCGAGCTGCATAGATCTAACTTATCTAAAGAGTCTTTATCTGTTAACTTATCTGTTATTTCCCTGGCCAGTTTCCTTCCCTCTTGTTAAAATAAACTGGTGTGAAGGATCTGGTCACAAAATTACCTTTTTAATCCTGCAGTCAGTAAAACTGAAGAGGTGCCCATACTGAGTGGCTGGTTGCTGACATAATGGTCAGAGATGCCAGTGGCCTGGGGATGTTACTGAGTCTTGCTGTAAGCAGTCAGCTAAGGTGGTGCAGCTGTAACGCCCGAGGGCTTGGCAGCATGTGCAGATGTAGAGCGCTGGGAGTTAAACCCGCCTTCAGAGAGCGCAGTAGGGAAAGCGCCGCAGTCTGTCCACACTGACAGCTGCTTGCACACTGGCGTGGCCACATTTGCGGCACTTGCAGTGACATTGGAGGCAGTGCATTATGGGCAGCTATCCCAGCATGCAAGTGACTGCAATGTGCTTTTCAAACGGGGATGGGATGAGTGTGACCGGGAGTGTGTTGTGTGTATATGAGGGGAGAGAGAGTGGGTTTTTGGTTCTTGTAAGTTCAGACAGCAGCAGATCCCCCTGTCCCTCCCGCCTCTCTCTCTCTCACAGCATTCCACCGTACTGGTTGCTTTGTCTTGGGGCAGATAAGCAGCCGGCTGTCAGAAAGGGAGCTTTGAAAGGGCATTTCCGCATTCCTGCAGCGATTCAAAAACAATGACAAGAGTGGCCACTTGACTTAAGGGGATTATGGGACGTTTCCGGAGGCCGATCAGAGCGCAGTAATGCAACACCCCATTCACACTGGCCCCAGGGTGCTCCAGCGGGGGCGCAGCAAATGTTATTCCACTCGCCGAGGTGGAGAACCAGGAGTGCTCTAGCAGCGGAGTCAGAGCGCTCTATGTGCCTTGCCAGTGTGGACACGGAGTGAGCTGGGGCGCCTGGGGCTCCTTTATTGTGCTGTAACTCGCAAGTGTAGCCAAGGCCTTAGTCACTTTCTGAGCAGTAGCTCTTCTTAACAGAAACAAACAGAAGAACAGATCTTCATCCAGCTCACAGTGCGTGAGATGGTGATGTCCAAGTCTCAGCTGTGATTGTAGCTCCTGTCTGCAGCTGTCATCTTGGAGACGCAGACAGAACATCAGTCCCGTTCCAGGTGGTGCCGTAGTAACAGGGTTAACACAGGAAGAAGATGGAAGAGGCGGCTAATGACTATCCGTGCTTGACGGTGTCAGAGAGCGGGATGTGGGTGGTCAGGTCTAGTGGTCAGAGCAGGACCTAGTAGCCAAGAACCGAAGCTGCAGGTCAGATCCAGGGGCCAAATACCAGCACCAAGGGTCAGAGCCAGGGGCAGGAGCCAGAACCCAGGGTCAGAATTGGGGTCGGAGCCAAAGTTGGAGATGAGGAATCCGAGCTGAGGGTCAGAACCAGATTACCTGGAGAGAGGCAAGGCAGGAGCAGGGCTGCACCAAGGCCGGAGCTATCACAGCTGTGGAAGAAGCTTTGAGCAGCTACTGAACTGCCACTGCTGGGCTTAAGAGCCTGTCTGCTGACCCTTCCCACCAATCAGGTAGCTTGGTACAGGCCAGCTGCGCTCATTAGGTTGCCTGGAGACTGGGTCTGCTGCAGGCCCTGATTCCTGACAGATGGTCCTTGTCTATGGTCCCATATAGCAGGGTCTTCAAGGGAGAGTCCTCAAGACCCGGGGCTCTCCAGTCCTCCCATCCAGGTGTCCATGAGCTCAAGGTTAAGAGAGGCAAAGAAATACACTCAAGCTCCTCCTCCTATGATCACTCTCATGTGTGGGTCTTGCCAGGTCCCCTTTTCTTGTGGCCCCTCCTAGCAGAACAGCTCTGGGTCAGTGTCACAAACGTGCTTCTTCCAAATAGATCAACCTTCCCCTGAGGAAAAACACTGCACACACATGTGGGTTTTGTCCATTGTGGCAGGGCAGGGGTGAAACCCCTTGACTGCCCTGCTAAAATGCTGGCTGAGCCCTGCCTTCGGGCAGAGGCCAGGGCAGAGGCTCAAAGCAGCCAGGGGGAGCCCAGCTGCGGGCCCTGACGAGGGCTGGCTCACTGCAATAGACTGAGCTAGGCAGTGACAGCTGGGCTGAAGGCTGGGAGGGATATAAACGCCCTGAACCAAACTCAGTCAGGAGGTCAGCCTGGGAGGGGACAGGAGGCTACAGCGCTGTCTCCGCACCACAGGACGGGAGCCTCAAGGGCCAAGAGACCCTGGAATGGGGTGGAAAGGGGATAAGTGTCGGGGGATAAAGGGGACTGCACGGTGGCCCTGTAACACAAGGCACAAGGGTGAAACCCCAGGAGCAGGCGTGAGGACTCTTATTTTACCAGCCTGGGCACAAGGCGAGAAGGTGGAAACCTGTGCGGACCCTGTGACACCCACTGTGACGGAGCGATTCTGGCGGGACCCAACTGAGAGTGACAAATCAGGACCAATTGCTCAAACAGGGCAGTTACAGCCCTAGGCTGGGGTTTTTCCACCTCTAAGGCAAACCAAACCAGCCGGACAAAAAGGACTTTGGTCTCACCCCACTGGCTAACCACAAGTCACACAAGCAATTTCCTTAGACACTCCAGTCTCCCAGTATCACCACCAGTGCACTCGTCCTGGGGATGAATGGTTATGAAAACCAACACCCCAATAAAAGAAAAAGGTTCTCTCAATCCCAAAAGACCAAGCCCCAGACCCAGGTCAATATACACATCAGATCTTACCCACAAATCACGCTGTTGCCAATCCTTTAGAATCTAAAATCTAAAGGTTTATTTACAAAGGGAAAAAGGTAGAGATGAGAGGTAGAATTGGTTAAATGGAATCAATTACATACAGTAATGGCAAAGTTCTTAGTTCAGGCTTGCAGCAGTGCTGGAGTAAACTGCAGGTTCAGATTAAGTCTCTGGAACATCCCCCGCTGGGATGGGTCAACAGTCCTTCGTGCAGAGCTTCAGTTTGTAGCAAAGTCCTTCCAGAGGTCAGAAGCAGGATTGAAGACAAGATGGAGATGATGCATCAGCCTTATATAGACTTTTCCAGGTGTAAGAATCCCTTTGTCCTCACGGTGGAAACTTACAGCCAAAATGGAGTTTGCAGTCACATGGACAAGTTTCTGCATACTTTGCTGAGTCACAAGGCGTGTCTGCCTTCTCTTCATGGGTCAATTGTGTAGCTGATGGCCCTTAATGGGCCATCAAGCCAGCTATGCAGGGCTGACATCAGCTTGTCTGGGACACTTCCCAGAGGCAGAGCATAATACAAAATACCGACAGTACAGAGCCAATACTTATAACTTCAACTACAAAATGATACACAGACATACAGACCACATAATCATAACCAGCAACCCCTAACCTGGTCTTAGACACCTTAGATGACCCCCTTTACCTAAGGTTTGGTGCCACTACAGGACCTTGGTTGCAACCCATGTTCTATATGGTCCCCATTTATATCAATAACGTCACACCCCCAACGCAAAATTGATGCAGGAAGGGATGACAAAACATCGCTGACTGCATCCCAAGAGCCCCCTTTCCTTGGGTCTGTCTCACTACAGCTAGTGTTGGGCTAGAGGCCGCACCAGTGTATAACCGAAATGGTTTATCAAAGTCATGTTCAATAACATGAATGAATCTCTTTACAAACTTAAGGTATAACTTGGTTAGCTTTTGCAGCATGGTTCCTGTATGTTTCATGTGATCTTGCCAAGAGCTAAAGAAAACAGCTACTTTATCCATACCAGCTTTGGCCAATGTTTTGAACCCAATTAACATTAAACCAATGTAGATATTGATGTTGTTCCTAGTACAGGACTCTTGGCATTTAGCCATGAAAGCAATATGGTAGTGTGCCTCAGTTTCCCCTTTCATACAGCACATCAGGTCTGGAATGTATTTTCCCCTGTGAAAAGTTCCAACACTGTTTACATCCATTAACTGTGAAACATCAGTATAGCAAGGCCCTTTAACATAAAGTGTGTTTTCATGTATTTCTTTCAACATGTTTAAGGGACTTTCCAAAAGATTAGGCACATTGTACATTGTTACAGTTCTTGGCAATAGCAACACATTAGTTACAAAATTTAGCATTAGCAATAACAACAAATTGATTGCAAGTGTCCATTTACAAACATGTTTGTCATGCCACACCCTTGGCTCAATACCATTGGAGTTTGGGCCTTTTAGGGTTAACCTGTGGCTTCCCTTTGCAAAATTCAGTTCTCTCTTTCCTTCTTGTCCTGCAGGATTAAACCCTGACTTCTCTTGCTTAACAGAATTCACTGGCTGATGGGGTGGGCCCTCTGTGCTAACAGCTATTAGCAATTCTTTCTTCTCCCTGCCAGCCAAGTAATTTGCATTAACACAGACACTAGCTTTTAACTCTTCAGCTGTTATGGATTTCAAGGCTGGACTTCGTCTTACAGAGACATCACACCAATTCAAAGGGTCTGAGGGTGAGAGCTGGCTTGCTCTCCCCTGCCTCCTCAAGCATTCAGCCATAAAACTGTTCTGCTTTGAAACACCAGTAACTGAATCTGTCCTCAGATCCTGAAGCACAGACTGCTCACTTACAGATTCAGCATGGAGACATTCCTGTCCCAACACCATTGTCTCCCCAACAAGCTGGCCACACACAGCCAGGTGGTTATAGGGCTGCTCAACTTCCTTAACAGCTTCTACTCCACCTGAGACCTTTTCAAAGCTGCCCACACTGGATCTCTCAAAAGGAAAGTCAGTGGATCCATTCACAACCGAAAATTTCTGGCTGTTAGGAACTGAAACTTTCTTGATTAAATCACTTTTACACCCTTCAGTTGCAGTAGACTGCTTGCACAGGCTACCATGAGGATTCCTTTCCCTAGGAGCTTCTCTAAGCAGCAATTCACCCCTCTCAGAAATTCTGCCCTTCCCCTCTCCACCTAGGGCTTGCTCTAAAGGAACACTTCCCTGAGCAACCACAGACGCTTTCTGGGTCTCACTTACATTTAGAATCACTTCAGGCCCAACAGGCGGATTCCTACACCATCCCCTTTTAGGCACACCTACAGACTTTCTAGATAACAGGTCAGAAGCAGTCTCCTTCCCTTGGCCATGAACAAGTTCAGGAATCTTTTCCTTCTTGCTACAAGTTGTCAAACTGTCAGTCGGTAACACAATTAAATCACCTTCATGCTCTCCTTGTGCCCTGGCTAGGGTATCACCCTGATCAGACAGAGTTGCAACACCCTTTTCCAACCACGCATTAGCAACTGGCAAACTACAAGCACCAGAATTGTCTGTTCTCTGGGATTTTGCTAAGACACTAACTGGATGCAACCTAGTCACAGTGCCATTCTCCCCAGCAGACACAAACTCAGGACCATTCCCTTCCTGGGCTTTAGCTGTATTTACAACCAACTTCGAGACAACTGAATCACCCTCAACCATCACAGGCTGGAAGGCCCCTTCTGGCTGCTCCACAGACACAGAAGAGCCGGAGACACATCCTCCTTCACCAGACACACAGCTTGGGATTTCACTTCCCTTGTCCCAGCACACAGGGCTGTTCACAGACAACTGCTTGGAGACCGAGATAGCTTCCTTCATAGGCAAGTCAATACCCCTGACAGAGACAGGCACATTCCCTTCACTGTCACATTTCTCCACATAGGAAACAGGTAAGGGATATGGACACTCATCTTCCACTATCCCTGTCTTCTCAAACTGCTGATTAGACAAAGCCATCAGTTCACAAGGCTGCCTAGGCTCCTCCAAACTTTCCCTACCAGGCACATTGCCTCTCCCAACAGATAAGCTGCTGCTTTTTTCACTACACTGAGCTACTTTTAGCAAATCACAGTTACCCATTTCAGGTTTACTTCTACAAGCTGCACTAGCCACCAATCCATCCTCTATCACAAATTTACCCTTTCCTTCCTCAGTTAGGGCTTTAACCTGACCATTTACTTTAATCTGCTCCTGAGAAACATTTTCCTCCCCAATGAGATCTTTCTGCTCTTGATCTAACTCCAGATTTCCTTCTGAGACATCAGACAGACATTCAGAAACTTCATTCCCAGACACACTGCTTTTTTGCACAGACAAACCTTTGGAGCAACCCTCCTCAGGCAAATCATTGCTCACAATAGATACAGGTTTAAGATTATTCCTCTCCTGTGACTGGCTGTCTGGACTGAACAAAGCTTTAACATTTTCCCCAATTAAAAGATCTTTAGGCAATAACTTCCTGACGCCAGCTATCACTTCATGCTGAGCCCCATTCCACTCAAGGTGGATTCTGGCTAAAGGCACACGGACAGTAAACTCACAGAGGATCACAACATTCACACTCTGATTCGGTAAATAATCTTCCTCTTTGACCAGATCTGCTCTAACAAGAGTGATGTTAGAAGCCATAATTTGCCCTAAACAGCTTTTACCATTGACTTTTACACACTCTATGAATTTTCCATTACCATTCCCATCCATAGCACTGGCACAATTTATGGGGCCACCCTCTACTGAACACACAGTAACAGCATTGACATAAAAGGTGGCATTGTTGGGGTACATTTGGTTACCCCCAGACAACTGCTCAGAGTTATACAACATACCAACATTGTTACAAACTGGACTTTCAAGAGGATACAGTCTCTGCTGTTCTTCCATTGCTTTTTTGACTTGGAGTTGGAGTCTAGCTGTCTCCTGCTGCATCTGTTGAATTTTCTCCTCAGCAGCCAGCAGCTCCAGACGCCTCTTACGAGCTTTTTCTTCTCTCTTAGCAACTTCTTTCTTTCTCTCATCAGCCTCTTTCTCCATTTGAATTTCTGCCAGTTCTTGCTCATAATCAAACTGCAGGCTGTCTCTCAAGGCTTGCAGTTTCCTTGCTTTTCCTGATGCTTTCTGTCTCATGGTCACTGATCTTTAACCAACCAAACTCTCAATCCCAAAGTTAAAATTTGGATAGCGTGCGGTTCTGACCCAAAGCTTAATTGACCTGGTTCTGTGGATCCAAGCACGACTACGCCACTGTGACGGAGCGATTCTGGCGGGACCCAACTGAGAGTGCCAAATCAGGACCAATTGCTCAAACAGGGCAGTTACAGCCCTAGGCTGGTTTGCCACCTCTAAGGCAAACCAAACCAGCCGGACAAAAAGGACTTTGGTCTCACCCCACTGGCTAACCACAAGTCACGCAAGCAATTTCCTTAGACACTCCAGTCTCCCAGTATCACCACCAGTGCACTCGTCCTGGGGATGAATGGTTATGAAAACCAACACCCCAATAAAAGAAAAAGGTTCTCTCGATCCCAAAAGACCAAGCCCCAGACCCAGGTCAATATACACATCAGATCTTACCCACAAATCACGCTGTTGCCAATCCTTTAGAATCTAAAATCTAAAGGTTTATTTACAAAGGGAAAAAGGTAGAGATGAGAGGTAGAATTGGTTAAATGGAATCAATTACATACAGTAATGGCAAAGTTCTTAGTTCAGGCTTGCAGCAGTGCTGGAGTAAACTGCAGGTTCAGATTAAGTCTCTGGAACATCCCCCGCTGGGATGGGTCAACAGTCCTTCGTGCAGAGCTTCAGTTTGTAGCAAAGTCCTTCCAGAGGTCAGAAGCAGGATTGAAGACAAGATGGAGATGATGCATCAGCCTTATATAGACTTTTCCAGGTGTAAGAATCCCTTTGTCCTCACGGTGGAAACTTACAGCTAAAATGGAGTCTGCAGTCACATGGACAAGTTTCTGCATACTTTGCTGAGTCACAAGGTGTGTCTGCCTTCTCTCCATGGGTCAATTGTGTAGCTGATGGCCCTTAATGGGCCATCAAGCCAGCTATGCAGGGCTGACATCAGCTTGTCTGGGACACTTCCCAGAGGCAGAGCATAATACAAAATACCGACAGTACAGAGCCAATACTTATAACTTCAACTACAAAATGATACACAGACACACAGACAGCATAATCATAACCAGCAACCCCTAACCGGGTCTTAGACACCTTAGATGACCCCCTTTACCTAAGGTTTGGTGCCACTACAGGACCTTGGTTGCAACCCATGTTCTATATGGTCCCCATTTATATCAATAACGTCACACCCACGTAAAGTCCGTTTCGGCTCAGTGAATTCCCCTTTCACGGTGGTTCGCTCTGTCCTGGGTGGATTGTGGTGAGCAGTGGGGGGTGGTTCACCTGCCTTATTTCCTCCTCTGGCTGCTTTAGAACAACACATTCCCTGTGGCTAAAGACATTTCTTTGTTCTCCTGGTTGCCATTGGCCAGCAGAGTCTATGATGACGTGTGCTGAGGTCATTAGTCGGGGCCCCATTATATTGTCCTGCCAACCAAGACTTCATTCTCCAAAGCTTCCTCGTTTGAGTGCCTTCCTGAAGACATGCGTAAACTCAGCTGTCCCTGCCTGAATGAGCGTCGGCAAAGCTGTTCTGAGCAGGCGCCCTTAAGGGTTAGATTCACAATCACAAGTTAACAGTTTAGAACTACAGATGTTCCCAGCTCCCCAACTGATGCAAATCGGCATCAGTCCAAAGGTGTCCACACACCCATTTACACCAACTGAGGATCTGGCCTCATATTATGAACTGCCAGGAATGGAGTCGTGCCCCAAACTGTAGGGGTTAAATGTGTGGAAGCAGGGAAAGAATTAATAAGGATTTGAAGGGGATCTTAATACATGTCAGTCAGTTAGCAAGAGTTAGCCCAGCTGTAACCCTAATGACGTGAGACTTCTAGAAGCAAGGATAGTGTGAGACATAGGGAAAGAACTGTGTACAAAGTTATTATGACCTTGTAACTGATAACCAAATATGCAGGCTTGCTTTTCTTAGGAGTGAGACAAACAAGATAGCAGAATGGCTTATGTATAAACAAAATGTAGTTGTTGCTCTCTATTGTCTGTATTATTGCTAGTTATTGTCTGTAACAAAAGTATAAAGGCTTGCTGTAATTGTTTACCAGTTGAGAGACCTGTCCAGGACTGGGGCGACCCTGTGTCCTATGGCACTCTCTCCTCCATTGTAATTACTGGAGAAATAATAAAGTATTTGATTTTGCTGCACCCAAATGAAAAAACGAGAACTGAGTTTTTCTCCGACAAATGCTATTATTATTTTTAATGTTTAATCTGAATTAAAAAATTGGGATAGTAGTTAGTGGCGGCCAGTCCACAGCTAGCAGAGGGTGATCTCCAAAAAAGACTTTTTATGTGCCTGGGGATGGACTGGGAATCCTCCATGGACATTTCTAGGAAGCTCTCCTGGAGGTTCTCTGCAGTCCTGTGCAGGAGGTTTCTGGGAAGAGATGCCTTATTTCATCCACCATGGTGGGACACTTTCCCACGCTGCTCCAGTGTTAACTCTTCTGGCGTCATTGCGGCACACAGCACTGCAGCATAAGGGCCAGGTCTGGACCTAGACGCTTGCAGCATCTGCTCCCTTTCCACCTCTGTTACCCTCAAGAGAGTGATGTCGCATATGGTTCCCTAGGGGAACTGGGGGAAGTTATAAGTGCTAGCCCCTAAGCCGCAAGTAACCCACCCCGGTTTGGTGAACTCTGGGTCACACAACCTTGCTTTCCCGGGCACGCCCTGTTTGTGGGATCACCGCACACTGCAGCCAGCATTTAAAAGGGGGGGGACTTCCTGTTCCTTTCCACCCCAACCCCTTGCTGCTTCTTTAACAAGCAAACTGTCTGTGCGGGGCTTGATATTGGTGCCTGTCCTCAAGCACCGTCCAGGTTGCTATGGGAAAAGGGGGCTGTGCTGAGATTGGAACCATTGATCCCAGATGTCTGAAAAGCTGCAGCACAAGACCTCCTGCCCCTGCCTCATGGGCTCACTGACCATGGCTGCAGCAGCAGAGCGACTCTTGCAGTAGCCAGTGGTTCTGCTTATGTTGTGGCTTGTGGGGAAGTGCATTGGGGGCTGTTTCTTTTATGACTGTGACGGGTTGGATCACAGAACCCCCCTGGGAGCTGCCACCAGATGTGCCGAGACTACTTCTATCCCTGCTTTCTCTGCCAGCTCAGGACTCCAGCACCCTGTGAGCCAGACACTCCCGTCTGCTCCAACACAGATCCAGGGTCTGAATTACCTGCCCCAAAGCTGCAGGTTTACCTGAAAGCAGCTCACAGAAGTGTTCCTGCCTTTAACACCCAGCTGCCCAACTCCCAATGGGGTCTAAACCCAAATAAATCCGTTTTGCCCTGTGTGACGAAGTGGGGGGTTTTCTTGGGGTTTTCTGTGTTTTCCAGTGGGTTGCATGCAGAGGGAGTGGGACTCAGTGTCCCCGGGTGTTACTGGAGGTGAGGGGAGAGGGAGTTTGTTGTTACAGAAGACCGGAGAGGGAACTTGGGACCCCAGCTGATGGCCTGGAGGATGGAGACCCCAGCGACTGGTGACCCGGAGACCCGGCTCAAGAGACACAGCTGGTTCTGGGCAGTGGGAGAACAATGGGCTGCGAAGAGAGGACCCCGGTGATCTAACCAGCCGGTTCCAGCCAGAGGAGGGCTGAGAGGAGAGCAGACCCAGGCCTTCCTGTTTATGACCCTGTTTACCTGGAGAGAAGACAATGGACAGAGGCGGATGGACAGAGGCGGAGCTTCGGGCCGGGGATATCGGAGGCCCAGCTGGGAAGCGGGGGTGGGGGGGCGGCTCTGGGCTGGAGAGGGGGAGCAGGCAGAGCCCACCTGGATGCAAGGGAGACTGGGATGTGCTGTGCTGAGGGAGGCCAGGCCTGAAGCCCTGAGAGTTTCCTGTGCTGTGTTCAACTCTCAATAAACCCTCCTGTTTTATGCTGGCTGAGAGTCACTCCGGTCTAGAGAACAGGGTGGCATCAACCCCTTTGGGGGTGAGGAGGTCCGGGGGGTGCAGAGCATGTGGACTCCCTGAGGGGGCCCATGGCGAGAGACAGACGTGCTAAAGATCAGAGAGGTGCGGCTCCAGGAGGTGGAGGGGCCTGACCCCGAGAGAGAGTGGACCCCCGAGAAGGGCTGTCGCACTGAAAGGGCCCCCCCCCCACGGACCGCATGGGGCCAAGAGTGGGCATGATCTGTGAGTCCGTGACACCCTGTATAAAGCTTATGCAGGGTAAACTCATAAATTGTTCACCCTCTATAGCACTGATAGAGAGCTATGCACAGTTGTCTGCTCCCCCAGGTATTAATACACACTCTGAGTTAATTAATTATTAATTACCTTATTATTAGCAGGTCAGTATGCCCAATGGTCTGCGATGGGATGTTGGATGGGGTGGGATCTGAGTTACTGCAGAGAATTCTTTCCTGGGTGTCTGGCTGGTGAGTCTTGCCCACATGCTCAGGGTTTAACTGATCGCCATATTTGGGATCAGGAAGGAATTTTCCTCCGGGGCAGATTGGCAGAGGCCCTGGAGTTTTTTCACCTTCCTCTGCAGTGTGGGGCACGGGTCACTTGCTGGAGGATTCTCTGCAGCTTGAGGTCTTCAAACCACAATTTGAGGACTTCAATAACTCAGACATAGAATCATAGAATCATAGCATCTCAGGGTTGGAAGGGACCTCAGGAGGTCATCTAGTCCGACCCCCTGCTCAAAGCAGGACATAGGTTAGGGGTTTGTTATAGAAGTGGATGGGTAAGATTCTGTTGCCTGCATTGTGCAGGAGGTCAGACTAGATGATCATAATGTTCCCTTCTGACCTTAAAGTCTATGAGTCTATAATAAGTAAAAAGTGATTTTATTAAATACAGAAAGTAGGATTTAAGTGGTTGCAAGTAGTAACAGACAGAACAAAGTAAGTCACCAAGCAAAATAAAATAAAATGCGCAAATCTATGTCTAAACAAACCAAATACAGATAAGATCCTCACCAGTTCCAGAATGCTCCCTCTTACAGGCTAATCTCCTTTTCGCCTGGGTCCAGCAATCACTCACAGCCCCTGTAGTTACTGTCCTGTGTTCCAGTTTCCGAGGGCCGCATGAGGACTAGTGCATTGGCCCGAGGGCCGCATCACTGACACGCCCCCTTGCTGCCCCTGGCCCCACCCCCAATCCACCCCTTCCATGAGGCCCCGCCCCTGCCCTGTCTCTTCTCCACCTCGTCCCCTAAGCGCGTGGGTCCCCGCTCCTCCCCCCTCCCTCCTGGAAAGTGCTAAGCGCCACCAACAGCTGTTTGGCGGCTTGGCAGCGGGAAGCGCCTGGAGGTAGGCAGAAAAAAATGAAGAGTAATATAGTAGTATAGTATTAAAATATAGTATGCTATTAAAAGTCAATTTATTAACTTTTTTATTAACTTCTTTAACTGTAATGTGAAACGTCAGTGCTAATTTTGACAGTCATTTCATTTTTGGCCACTTAGCTGGCAGCGTTTTGCATCAACCAGAGCATCAATATTAGGTTTGATATCCTGAGACGAAACCAATCTCAGTGTTGCTTGCAAATGTTCATCAGTGAGCCTTGACCTTAACACAGATTTGTTACTCTTCTTGGAAGAGAAAAACTGTTCACATATATATGTACTTCCAAACATTGCCATTATCCTTGCAGAAGCAGAGAATAACATGGGAAATCTTTCTTGTGAAAGAAACCTGTAGAATACTGGAATTCCAACATCTGTATACTTCTGCTTCAAAATCGTGTCACACTGAAGCTCCACTAACTCCATCTGCATTTCCTCTGCAACATTGTCAATTTCAACAGCAAATGGTGTGGAAAAAAGTTGAAAATGTGGTTCAAGTGCCTTGAAATCTTTAAACCGCACATCAAACTGTTTGTGTAAGTTAGAAATGATCTCTGCATATTCTTTCAAGGATTTGGGTTCAACTTTTCCTAAGGAATTCAGAGTTGAGAAATGGACCAAATTGCCAGCAGTCAGCTGTTTCCCCCATAAAGTAAGCTTGACTTTGAATGACTTAATACTGTCATACATCTGTGTTATCACCTGTTTTCTACCCTGAAGTTTCAAGTTCAGTGCATCAGGTAATCAGTTACATCTGTTAGAAAAGCAAGGTTGCAGATAAAAGTGGAATGAGCAAGCTGTGGAACCTCCTTGTTTTTCATTTTCATGAAGGAATCAATCTCCTCTTTAAGTGCAAAAAAACGCTTCAAAACATTTCCACGACTCAGCCATCTAACTTGAGTGTGATACAGAAGTTCCCCATATTCACTGTCCATACTTGCTAGAAAAGAAGTGAACTGTCTGTGATTCAGCCCTCGTGCACGTATAAAATTAACAGTTTTAACAACTACATCCATAACTTCTTTCATTTGTAGACTTTTACTACACAGGGCTTCTTGGTGCAAAATACAATGTATACTGGTGAAGCTAATTCCTGGTATATTGAGGCTGTTCAGTTTGGTCTTCAATAATCCAACCACACCAATGTTTTCAGAGCACATTGATGGCGCACCGTCCGTAGCCAAAGATACGAGTTTGTTCCATGGCAGTGCAGCTTTTTCAATGCACTCTTCCAATCCTTGAAATATGTCACGTCCCATTGTGGTACCCTTCAGTGGCATTAAGTCTGGCAATTCTTCAGTTATATTCAAATTGCAGTCCACACCTCTAATGAACACTGCACACTGTGCGGTATCTGATACATCTGTACTCTCATCAAGAGCAATTGAAAATACTTCAAAGTCTTTTGCCATTTGAATTAATTGTTTTTGCACATTATCAGCTAAATCCGTTATCCTGCAGGCAACTGTATTTGCAGACAAGCTTATGCCTTCAAAAACTTTCTTCCTATCAGGACATAAAATTTCACTGGCCTTCATAAGACATTCTTTTATGAATAAGCCTTCTGTAAAAGGTCGCGATGATTTAGCTATCATTTCGCTTATCACAAAACTTGCTCTTACTGAAACTTCGCTAGACTTGTTAATCCCTGAAAATAAATTTCTTTGCTTGGCAAATGCTGCTTTAAGTTGCTGAACTTTTTCCTCTCGGATTTTTCCAGTGAATGCATCATATTTTTCACAGTGCATCGTGTTCATAGTGCCGACGCACGTTATACTCCTTGGGAACAGCAATCGTTTGCTGACAAATAAGGCATTGAATTTTATCTTTTACCTCTGTGAAAAAATATAAATTCTCCCATTTGTCTTGGAAAACTCTCTTTTCTTCCATGAGTGTTCTTTTTTTTGACGAAGTCATTTCCAAGCAGTTTTAATAAATATATACACTCAGTAATGCACCTCACTCAAAGGACAAAACACGCACTTAGATTTACTGCCTAAGGCTCTGGGAGGGAGTTTGGGTGGGGGAGGGGGTCTGGAGTACAGGCCCTGGGCTGGAGTTTGGGTGGGGAAGGGGGTCTGGAGTGCAGGCTCTGTGCTCGGTGCAGGCTCCAGGCTGCGGCAGGGGGTGGGGGTGCAGGCTTTGGGACGGAGTTTGGGGATAGGAGGGGGTGCAGGGGTGAGGGCGGTGGGGCTGAGGGTGAGGGGTTTGAGGCATTGGAGAGGCTCGGGGCATTGGAGAGTCTCAGGACTAGGGCAGAAGGGCAGGGGAAGGGCAGCCTGCCCTGGCCCTAGTGAAGGGGGGCGCTAGGACCCTGCGGCAGCAGGTGATGCCGGAAGCCGGCATAGCGGAGGAGTGAAGTCAGGGTGAGCTCCCGGGCAGGCTCCCGGGCGGTGAGGGGGCAGCAAGTGGGGACCGGGAGACACTGGGGAGACGCGTGGGGCGGCAGGTGGGGCCAGGAGAGACCCGGCCCCAAACATTGGGAGCAGCGCGGGGAGCTTAGGCACAGAAAATAACTCGGGGAGGGGGGCGGGGGTGAGGGGAGTTTGGTGGCGACAGGAAGTAACTGGGGGAGCTTCGCGGGGCCGCAGGGAAGAGCTCCGAGGGCCGCATGTTTGAGACCCCTGACCTAATCGCTTGCAGCATCTGCTCCCTTTCCACCTCTTACCCTCAGGAGAGTGATGTCGCATATGGTTCCCTAGGGGAACTGGGGGAAGTTATAAGTGCTAGCCCCTAAGCCGCAGGTAAACAACCCCGGTTTGGTAAACTCTGGGTCACACAACCTCACTTTCCCGGGCACGCCCTGTTTGTGGGATCACCGCACACTGCAGCCAGCATTTAAAAGGGGGGGGGTGGCAAACTTCCTGTTCCTTTCCACCCCAACCCCTTGCTGCTTCTTCAACAAGCAAACTGTCTGTGTGGGGCTTGACGTTGGTGCCTGTCCTCAAGCACCATCCAGGTTGCTATGGGAAAGGGGCTGTGCTGAGACTGGAACCATTGATCCCAGATGTCTGAAAAGCTGCAGCACGAGACCTCCTGCCCCTGCCTCGTGGGCTCACTCACCATGGCTGCGGCAGCAGAGCGACTCTTGCAGTAGCCAGCGGTTCTGCTTATGTTGTGGCTTGTGGGGAAGTGCATTGGGGGCTGTTTCTTTTATGACTGTGACGGGTTGGATCACAGAACCCCCCTGGGAGCTGCCACCTGATGTGCCGAGACTACTTCTGCGCCTGCTTTCCCTGCCAGCTCAGGACTCAGCACCCTGTGAGCCAGACACTCCCATCTGCTCCAACACAGATCCAGGGTCTGAATTACCTGCCCCAAAGCTGCAGGTTTACCTGAAAGCAGCTCAAAGAAGTGTTCCTGCCTTTAACACCCAGATGCCCAACTCCCAATGGGGTCTAAACCCAAATAAATCCATTTTACTCTGTATAAGCTCATAAATTGTTCACCCTCTATAGCACTGATAGAGAAATATGCACAGCTGTTTGCTCCCCCAGGTATTAATACACTCTCTGAGTTAATTAATAAGTAAAAAGTGATTTTATTAGGGCTTGGCTACACTTGAGAGTTGCAGCGCTGGTGGAGGCTTTCCAGCACTGCAACTTAGTAACTGTCCACACCTGCAAGGCACATCCAGCGCTGCAACTCCCTGGCTGCAGCGCTGGCTGTACACCTGGTCTGCTTGGGGTGTAACGAGTGCAGCGCTGGTGATGCAGCGCTGCTCGTTGGGTGTGGCCACACACCAGCGCTGTTATTCCTTCCTTAGAGGTTTTTAAGGTCAGGCTTGACAAAGCCCTGGCTGGGATGATTTAGTTGGGGATTGGTCCTGCTTTGAGCAGGGGGTTGGACTAGTTGACCTCCTGAGGTCCCTTCCAACCCTGAGATTCTATGATTGGCCTCCAGGGTATTAGGAGATATCCCAGAATGCTTTTACCTAATTACTCTCTTTGTTTTGTTATGCAGCCTCTCTTTGTTTTGTTGTGAACCCGGGGCTCCGGGAGCTGCTTATCTAAAAAACAAACACAGCTCCTGTTTGCTGTGATCAATCTGTAACTCAGTGAACAATCAAATGAGATAAATGCTGTGAATGAAGCAGGCAGGGAGATGAGTGAGTGTTTGCTTGATGAGAGAAATAGCGGGGACGGGGCGGAGAAAGGGAGTCCCTTGGAGCAGCTGCTTATCTGGTCTGCAGGCTGTTTGCAGTTAAGCATAAGGGGTCGGGAAAATTTTCTGATTTTGCAAAGCAGGGAGCTGATACACAGTGTCGGCTCCAAAAATCCACTCTCTCTCTCTCTCCCCCATGCTCCCTGTCACACTCCACCCCAGCCTCCTCTTTTGAAAAGCACGTTGCTGCCACTTGAACGCTGGGATAGCTGCCCATAATACATCACTCCCAACAGCGCTGCAAATGCTGCAAATGTGGCCACACTGCAGCGCTGGTAGCTGTGAGTGTGGTCACACACCAACGCTTTCCTTACACAGCTGTACGACCAGCGCTGTAACTCCCAGCGCTGCAACTCTCAAGTGTAGCCAAGCCCTGTAATACAGAAAGTAGAATTTAAGTGGTTGCAAGTAGTAACAGACAGAACAAAGTAAGTCACCAAGTAAAATAAAATGTGCAAATCTATGTCTAATCAAACCGAATACAGATAAGTTCCTCACCAGTTCCAGAATGCTCCCTTTTACAGGCTAATCTCCTTTTCGCCTGGGCCCAGCAATCACTCACACCCCCTGTAGTTACTGTCCTGTGTTCCAGTTTCCTTCAAGTATCCTGGGGGGTGAAGAGGCTCCTTCTTTAGCCAGCTGAAGACCCAATGGAGGGGTCTCTCTTGGGTTTAAATAGACTTTCTCTTGTGGGCGGAGATCCCCCTCCTTGCTGCTATGCAAATCCAGCTCTGAGATGGAGTTCTGGAGTCACCTGGGCAAGTCACATGTCCATACATGACTCACAGTCTTTGCAGACAGAAGCCATTGTCCACATGGTGTCTTGTATGTCTCCAGGAAGACTTCTTATGTGGATTGGAGCCTTGCAAGATGCATTGTTCCCCAAGTGCTTCCTGATCAGGTACTTAACCTTGTGAATTCCTTCCTAAAGAAACTGACCAAATGCCTCACAAAGCTTACTTAGAAACCAAGCAAGTACACAGCCAATATTCTTAACCTCAAGTAGAAAATGATATATGTGTACAAATAGGATGAACAGATGTAGTAGACCATAACCTTTACAGAGATATGTTACATGGCACAGGCAGCACAAAACATATTCCAGTTATGTCATATTCCCATAAAGCCTTATGGGAGGTACCGTCACAGTAGCTCGTGGGGAAGTGCATTGAGGGCTGTTTCTTTTATGAAAAGATTTAACCTTGCACCTTAAACAATGTCTGCACTGTCAATGCTACCCTTGTGCTTTGCATTCTTTGCAGCTGAAACCTTGTCCGTGGGCGCATCCTCCACACCGGGACAGTGACTTTTCCAGACTAGTATCAGAGGGGTAGCCGTGTTAGTCTGGATCTGTAAAAGCAACAAAGAATCCTGTGGCACCTTATAGACTAACAGACGTTCTGCAGCATGAGCTTTCGTGGGTGAATACCCACGTCTTCAGATGCAAGAAGTGGGTATTCACCCACGAAAGCTCATGCTGCAGAACGTCTGTTAGTCTATAAGGTGCCACAGGATTCTTTGTTGCTTTTCCAGACTAGAAGGTGGAAAAAGAAGGCTCGGGAGGACATGTTCAATGAGTTAATGCCTGGCTCCGAGAGTGACAAGCCCGAGCTCAGTGCATGGAGGATTGCAGTGTCAGGAGAACATGCACAGTGATCGTGAGGCTAGGAGAGTATGCAGGGAACAGGAGCATGACACGCAGGACGAGATGGTTCGGATTATGAGGGAGCAAACAGGCATGTTGAGGCGTCTGGCTGAGGTTGAAGAAAGGCAGCTGGACACTAGAGTCCCGCTGCACCTTATGCTGAACCTGCTGCCCTTGTTGCTAAGTCCCACATCCTTCTCTCCCAGATGTCCTAGGATTGGGGGGAGGGACGGGGGAGAGGGGAAGCTCCGGTATCCCTTGTACTCAACTCCAGGGGAGGGTACAAGGAACAGAAGGGGCGCATGCCCACAGCTTTGATTGTCATTGCAGTACAAATTGTAAGCAACCTGTCCTTGTTTCTCCCCCACCTCACAGTGTTATCAGCCCCATAGCCCCAGGTTATCTTTACTTTTCTTTGCTGTCTCTAATCAGTGTTTGTGAGACTAATAAAAGTTAATGGCTTGAGGAGAAAAGGCTCTTTATTCGCTCAGCACACTGTGGTCAGCGGGGGTGTAGTTTACGGCGGGGGGACATGAAATGAAGGGGGCAGCTTGGTAAGGAACAACACACGTAAGTTTCACATCACTGTGGCTCATGGATGAAACTACTTTTCAAAGCCTAACGGAGACGCAGTGCACCTCGATGTGCTCTTCTTATTGCCCTGGTGTTTGGCTGCTCAGAGTTGGCTGCCAGGCAATCTGCCTCCACCCCTCACCCCACTGGAAACTTTTCTCCCTTTGTTTCACAGATATTGCGGAGCACACAGCAAGCAGCAACAACAATGGGAATACTGCTTTCACTGAGATCTAAATTAGTTAGCAAACTACACCAGCGGGCTTTTAAACGTCCAAAAGCACATTCCACCACCATTCTGCACTTGCTCAGCCTATGGTTAAACTGCTCCTTACAGCTGTCCAGGCTGCCTGTGTACAGCTTCATGAACCACGGGAGCAAGGCGTAGGCTGGGTCTCCAAGGATCACCACTGGCATTTCAACATCAACAATGGTTATTTTGCAGTCTGGAAAGAAAGTTCCTTCTTGCGGCTTTCTGAAGAGACTGGAGTTCCTAAAGCTGCCAGCATCATGTACATTTCCTGACCATTCCACATTGATGTCGGTGAAACGGCCCTTGTGATCCACCAGCACCTGCAACACCATTGAGAAGTATCCCTCGGTTTATGTTCTCTTTGGCAAGGTGGTCTGGTGCCAAGATAGGGATATGTGTTCCGTCTATCGCCCCACTTGTTTCCCAGGAACCTTGGGGATACTGATAATGGGGATACTGATAATGGCCTCCTTTGTAAAGGACATTGAGACCTTCTGAGGAAATGAGCTACAGAAGGGGTAGATAGTCTTAGGGTGCAGGTCCAGCACAGGCTGGTCCGGCCCCTCTCCTCAACAAGGGGTCAGCTGCTGCTCTGGAGGTGAAAGGCTCTTGGTATCTCCTCAACCACAAGCCCTTGTAATGTCCTAGGGACGATCTCCCTTTGGGTTCCTCACCAGGATGTCGGTTATTCCTTCCCCTGAGAATCCACCCTTGAGATTGGAGACTGGCCACTTCCCAGGACTTTGGGAGATGAGTCAGAGCTGCAGGACATCAGTGTGGTGCTGAGGTGGCCCAGCTACTGCTCTCATTTACCCGGGTGCAGGGCAGGAGTAACTCTACTGAATTCAATGGGGTTACGCCTGATTTTTCTGTGGAATATTCCAGCTGCTGGGGGTGGTTCTAACAGGGCTTCCCACACCCAGGAAAGACACTGCTCAGTATATTCTGGGGTAGGAGTTTGCTCATAGCTAAAGCTACGATTATGTCCTGGAGGTCACGGACATGAGGCCTTTCCCCTCCAATTAGCGTTGCCCCCCAATAACCCCCACCCCAGAACTGACCAGGGGGCAGGAAGCTTCCTAGTCTGATGGGGGAGGAAGGCCATGGGGCACCCCCCAGACGCCTCCGCTGGAACCTACCTGGCGAGGCCCCGCTGCCCAGGCCCATTTCCTCCCCGAGGGGCTCAGCCGCAATGCCAATCATCTTGACGCGGTGGAAGGAGGTTGCATGTGGTGCGGCGGCCTGGATGGGGAAGGCCGTCTCCACCACCAAGCGTCCCTGGCTGCCCTGTTTTTGGTAGTGGGGGACTTCCTGCAGTTGCCCGGCCCCGGCAGGAAGAGGGGGACCCCCCGGAGCTCTCAGTCGCTGTGGGAGATGAGAAGGCCCTGCAGCAGCCCTATCCCCGGGGGCAGTGGGGGACCCTAGACCTCCCACTTGCTGCAGGTGGCAGGGAACTGGAGCTCCCTGCTGCTGCAGGCAGTGGGATTCCCCACAACTGCTCAGCTGCCGTAGGGAGCAGGGAACCTCAGAGCTCCCACTCACCCAAACAATTCATGTAAACAAATAGGATGAACACACTTTGCAGATTACAAGCTTTCTAAAGACACCATCCAAGGGGTATTTAGCATAAAGCATATTCCAGTTATGTCATATTCATGAGCATATTTCCATAAAGCACATGGAGCACAACGTCACGGGGGGCTCCAGCCGGTTCGGTTTTGTATTTGAACTCCTAGGTATTGACCCCGGCCCTGGTTGCTGCCGACTCCACCTGGCAGAAGGGTTACTCCTGGCAAGAAAAGCAGAAAAATGACAATAGGTTCCAAGGCCACTGAGAGTGTAATGTGCAAACTGGTGGGTTGTCTCTGGGAGGCGACACACAAAGCCCCTGGATCCTGACCCATAGGGATAATGGAGCCAAGGGAAATTCTTCACGGTGCTGACTGCTCATTGGGGATAATCCGTCTGCACTGACAAGGATTCAATCCCAGGGGATAATTGGATCTATTCAGATCATTACATTGCAAGAGCCAATGCCTGCCTAGTCCACAGTGAGTGACCCCTGGAGCTCCCAGGAGAGCCAAGGGAAGGGAACGCGGAGGTACCAGGACAGGACATTCTGTTCTGGTGCCTAAGACACCTAGGATACCCTTCGATAGTGACCGACTCTCACTGACACTTGCAGTGACGTTCCCAGCTGGCTCATAACCAATCCTGAATCATTCTGGGGACAAATCACCTTTACAGCAGTGATGAGACCCAGCTAGAGATGACTGTGTCACAGGCTGGTATTGGAGCAGAGCAGAGGACCTCTTACCGTCTTGGTGCTGGTGGTGGGGACAGCAGACATGGACAGATCGGATGGCTGAGATTTCGTGCTGAACATTCGGAATCCCTTGATCCATCTCCTGTACTCCTCTCTCACCTGGAGAGGGAGGGACACGGTCACTGCACTATGTAACTAACACTGAGAAGATCAGACATGGTCACCGCGAGGCCGGTGAAGGTGCTGGGTGGGCGCTGACGGGCCGTGGGCGTTACCTGGCGATTGAGGAGACAGTGCACCAGGAAGATGAAGGCTCCCTGCAGGCTGTTGACGATGGTGAATAAATACGCCATGGCCGTGGCTGCTGGGCCGACTTGGAGAAGACCCAGGCTCCATGAGCAGCCCAGAATGAAGAGCTGGGCAATGGCTTTAAAGGTCAGTAACCTGCATAAAGGCAGATGGAGAGATCCCATTACAATAACCCTATGGAGAGCAATTGGGTCAGGAGGATCTGGGCAGGGTGGGGTGGAGCTACCGGCCCCTGCTTCCCTATGTGGGACAGGGTTACGCTCAATGCAAACACACTGGGAATTCGTTCCCATGGATCCTAGATATGCTGTTCCCCTCCTGCAATCCCACACACCCTCCGGTGCCAAGGACTCTCCAATCCAAGGCATCTGATCCTCCAGGATTGTTTTGTTGCCTTCTCACCTGTGGTCTCTGAGGGTGGACACATCTGCATTGAGGGAGGAGAGTCTGTTTCTCAGGATCCACAGGGTCAGGGCAAAGAATGTTATATTTATCTGTGGGAAGAGTGGGAAATATTTCCTGACTCCAGCTGTGGCACAGAACGATCCCAGGGGACCGAGCCGAACACTGCAGAACCGGGGACTGCTCATTTCCAGTGGGAATCATCCCCTCACCTGTAATATCCCCTGGCAGCTCTCGGTCCCTCCCCATGCATGGAGCTGACAGCACAGCCAGGGCTGAGATGGATCAATGGGATCACAGAGGCCAGATGCTGCTCAGAGTTCAATATGGCGCCTCTCCAGTGGAGTCAGGAGTAATCTTGGGTTTACACTGGTGTAACTGAGAGCAGGATCTGGCTCACAGATTCCAGATCCTTCCTCTAGAATACTTCCTGCCACTTCCAGGCTGTAACAAATCCGCCCCCCACAACTTCCCCAGGGGATAGGGAGGAATATGGAGGGACATTTGTTTCCTCCCCTACAAAAACCACTGCAGAGTGGAGCCCTCTCCCTTCCTCGTTCCTTGGGTCATTAACTCGACTAGACCAAACTCTTCTGTCTTCACTTGGCAAAACTCCTGCTGACGTCCCTGGGAGCTGGGCCCGAGTAACGGCTGTGGGCCTGGGGACACAGCACAGGGACTCATCCCGGGACTGACCACAGCAGATGAGCCAGGTGGGACCTAACTGGGTCTTTCCTTGTGTTTTATGGGCCACGTTCCCCTCCCTGCTTCACTGAAATCAATGGGGTTGCAGAGGTGAGAGGAGAATGGGGCCCTGTGGTTCTGTGAGGTACCCACCAGGATTATGGCACAGACTGGACCCAGGAAGCTCCAATGAAAGCCTTTGTCCAGGCTGAGCCAGCAGCTACAGGGAGGGGGGAAGAAGAAGGTGACTTTAATGAGGTTACTGCCCTTTTTTCAGTCCTGAGTGCAGAAAGGGGGTGTCACAGGGCAGCTGGCTCTCAAAAGCGAGATGGATCTCAGCCTGCCTGTGACATGGCCGATTCTCTTGCGGTCACCAGGCAAACGGCCCTTCCCATGTCCCTCAGCATCTCCTGCTTTCAGGCACCACTTCCTCTTCCACCTCCTCACATGACCCTTTCTGGTGGGTGGGCGCAGTATTGATGGAGGGCCAGACATGCAGCGGATGGACATTGGCCTAGCTGCACTGAAGGAAGTGGACCTGCCTGGATTTACACCAGCTGAGGATCTCGCCTGGGGTGTCTAGAACACGCCACACCCTGTTTTAGTGGAGTCACTCACTTTAGAGAGGGGATCCACAGGGATTTGCACACAGGAAGAAGGTGCATTTGTTTCCTACCCACCAGCCCCACAAACCCAGCCTGGGAGCTGGGAGTCAAGCTGGGATCTTTCTGGCTTATTCTTCCGCATCGTCAGTGGGGTGAGGAGTGTAGATGGCTGACAGGGGGCAACTCAACTGCAGCGCTCGGGGCAGCTTCGTGTCCCTGGGGATGGGAAGGGTCCCAGGGGGACATTCAGCTCCCAGGCAGGGCAAGCTGGGAAATCTAGGTTCAAGTCAGACCTGGGGTGAGCCGGACAAGCACATGGAAGCCTCATCCCAGCTCCCCTTCGGGATGGGCGCTGCACGTACTGTGTGGAAGTTCCGTAGCCACCAGGATTCACCGCTGCAGAAATAGCCACCACCAGGGCTGGGAATCCGTAGCCGAACGGGTACATGAATCTCTTCTTGAACCGGCTGGCGCTGATGTAATTCACGACCTTCAGGTTCCTCACGGTGAGGAAGAGGTGCAGCCCCTCCAGGAACATCCAGCTGAAGCAGGCCAGGAAGAGGTAGTGCAGGAGGCCAGCAATGACAGCACACGCCACCTGGGGGAGACAGGGAGCCCACGGGCACTGCAGTGGGGAAGGGAAATGCTGAGTATGGGGAGACCTGCCGGGGGCTCACACCGGGATTCCTGCTAGCACAGCTCTGCAGGTATAGCGCTCCGTGACCCAGAGACGGCAGGTTCCTCGGGCTATGGAGGGTCCTGCGGGTGCACATTGCTGATGCAGGAAGGGAGCAGAGATTAGTGGTTAGAGCAGGGGAGCAGGGCTCAGGGGATCCAGGTTCTGTTCCCAGCCCTGCCACAGAGTCCCTGGGTGACCATGGGCAAGTCACGTAGGAGAGGAATCAAGGCACAGGGAGACTGTGACATAGGGATAGAACTGGCTGAACTCCAGGGGTTGGGGACACTCAGAGCACTGTGCCCAGTGTGAAGGGATTTAACGGCGTGGAAACATCCCCCCGGGAATCCCCCCAGTGTCCTGCACAGCCCAGAATCCAGGGAGCACAAGGGGTTCAAAGCCACACACCCCAGCCCTGCGAGTGGAGGAACAGAGCAGGGGAGAATCAGGCCATACCTGACTGCCAGGGCGGGTCACCTGGGTGAGGAAGAGCAGGTCGGCCAGGAAGAGGCAGAGGCAGAGCTGCAGGTGGAGGGAGGTGCTGACGTTGCGGATGGAGCGGCACAGGAGGAAGGTGAGGATGGCCAGGAAGAGGCACAGCAGGGAGAGGGTCAGTCCCACGTAGGTGATGATGGTCAGTGGGTAGCTCTCCTGTAACACAGCAAAGGGAGAATCACCAGTGACCCCAGCCCAGCCCCCTCGGCTCCGACTCAGCCTTTTCCCCAGCAAAGCCTCCAGTCGCTCCAGGGAGAGCTTTGCCCACGGCTGAGTGCAGAGCTCAGGGTCCAGCCCTGCGATCCGAGTCTCACGGTGAGATACCGTCACTGCGGTGGGAGCCATTAGGATGGCGAAGCTGGAGAGATGGTCACAGCTGCAGGTGGTGTGAGTGCTGTTCATGTGCACGGCGGTGCAGCCGTCCGGAGACCAGCTGCCGCTCTCGGCCACCACTTGCCAGTAGACGCAGAGAGCCTCTTCCTCCTCTTTTTTGGCCTGGAAACAAAACAGAATCATCCTCATCCTCTCAGAACCACAGAACGTCGTTTCTGTTATCACATGTCTACAGCAAACTCGAGGTCAGCTACAGCTCCACGGCTCTCCCCAGGCAGCCCCCAGTGCCCACTGGAGCCATCCCGGTGACAGCGGAGAGAGAACACAGATCCTGCTCCTGCAAAAGCCCAGGCCCTGCCATTGGAGCAAAAGGGAAATAAATCCTGCTAGCCGTTAGCACTATAAGGAATGTGAGCTCAGCAGTTCCGACAGCATCCAGCAGAGGGCAGTGCTGAGTGCACACAGACACATATGCACCCTGACCACTTCATTACCGTATCTGTAGCCTGGTCTACACTAGGCGTTTAAATCGGTTTTAGGAGCGTAAAACCGATTTAACGCTACAACTGTCCACACTAGGAGGCACCTTATATCGATTTTAATGGCTCTTTAAATCGGTTTCTGTACTCCTCCCCGACGAGAGGAGTAGCGCTAATATCGGGATTAACATATCGGAATAGGGTTAGTGTGGCCACAAATCGACGGTATTGGCCTCCGGGCGGTATCCCATAGTGCACCACTGACCGCTCTGGACAGCATTCTGAACTCGGATGCACTGGCCAGGTAGACAGGAAAAGCCCCGCGAACTTTTGAAATTCATTTCCTGCTTCCCCAGCTTGGAGAGCTCATCAGCACAGGTGACCACGCAGAGCTCATCAGCACAGGTAACAATGCAGTCTCCTGAGAATCGAAAAAGAGCCCCAGCATGGACTGCACAGTAGGCACAGGAGGTACTGCACAGGAGGTACTGGATCTTATCGCTATATGGGGAGAGGATTCAGTGCTAACAGAACTGCGTTCCAAAAGACGAAATGAAAAAGTATTTGAAAGAATTTCTAAGGCTATAACGGATAAAGGCCACAGCAGGGACTCAGTGCAGTGCAGAGTGAAAGTTAAGGAGCTCAGACAAGCCTACCAGAAAACCAAAGAAGCAAACGGAAGGTCCGGGGCAGGTCGAAAAACATGCCGCTTCTATGCTGAGCTGCATGCAATTTTAGGGGGCTGCGCCACAAGTACCCCACCCCTGACCGTGGATTCCGAGGTGGGGGTTGTAATCTCTGCCATGGCTGAGGATTATGCAGACGGGGAAGATGAAGATGAAGAAGAGGAGGAAGACCTAACAGAGAGCACACAACACTCCGTGAGCCCCAGCAGCCAGGAGCTTTTTATCACCCTGACGGAATTACCCTCCTCCCAGCCCTCACAAGCAACTATCCCAGACAATGACGCCATGGAAGGGAGCTCTGGTGAGTGTACCTTTGCAAATAGCAAACATTGTTTTTTAAGCAAGCGTTTTTTAATGATTGATTTGCCCTGAGGACTTGGGATGCATTCGCAGACAGTATAGTTACTTAGAAAAGTTTGTTAACATGTCCGAGGATTGAGAGGAAATCCTCCAGGGACATCTCGATGAAGCGCTCCTATAGGTACTCCAGAAGCCTTTGAAGAAGGTTTCTGGGCAAGGCAGCCTTGTTCCGCCCACCATGGTAGGACACTTTACCACGCCATGCATGTAGCAAGTAATCAGGTATCATTGCGTGGCAAAGCATAGCAGCGTATGGTCCCGGTGACTGCTGGCATTCAAGAAGCATCCGTTCTTTATCTTGTTGTGTTATCCTCAGCAAAGTGATATCGTTCAGGATAACCTGGTTAAAAATCAGGAATTTAATTAAGGGGGATGGCCATTTTCCTACTGGGTTCGTGGACTGCAGCAGCTTAAAAAAAAATCCTTTCCTCCACGTAGCCAAGCGGGGGGAGGGGAGGAATGAAATGCCGATGATCTTTTTTGTGTTTGGTCAGCGGGGCTTCCCCAAGCTCCCAGCCACGCAGTGGGTGGGGTGGGGGGGGGTGGGAAGGGTGTTGATTAGCAGGGAGCTAGCGTGGTATTAGCCATGCATTGGGGGGGAGGGGTAAATCACTGCAGAAGCCAAAAGACAGTGGCTTACCATGGCCGCATGCAAGCTGAATTCTGATGCCTGGACCTGTGTCTGTGAGATCTGTAACTCCAGAGCTGCAGGCACTCACTATTAAGATGAAAAATGCGACCTTGTAGGGAAATCACATGTGCTATGTAAGGTGAATAGTGCTGTTCACTGTGAAAGAGTATAACCATTGTTCTGTAAAATGTATCTTTCTAAATATTTATCTCCCTCATGCAGCTGCAAATTTTTCAACCATCCCTCCTCCATCCCAAAGGCTAGCACAGATAAGGCGGAGGAAAAAGAAGACGCGAGATGAAATGTTCTCGGATATTATGGAAGTTACACGCAATGAAAGAGCTCATCTGAATGATTGGAAGGACGTGGTATCAAATTACAGGAAAGAGGCCAGTGAACGTGAGGACAGGAGGGACAACCGAGATGAGAGGTGGCGGCAGGAAGATCAGCGGTGGCGGGATGCAACTCTGGGGCTGCTGCGTGATCAAACTGACATGCTCCGGCGTCTGGTGGAGCTTCAGGAACGGCAGCAGGATCACAGAGTGCCGCTGCAGCCCCTGTATAACCACCCTCAACCCTCACCATGTTCCATATCCTCCTCACCCAGACGTGTAAGAACGCGTGGGGGGAGGCTCCGTGCACCCGCCCACTCCACCCCCGTGGACAGCCCAACCAGAAGGCTGTCATTAATGTGAAATTTTTTAATGGCCTTCTCCATCCTTCCTATCCTCCTCCCAAACCACACCCTTACTTCTCTCCCTCTTTTTATAATGAATTAATAAAGAATTCATGATTTTTAAATGAGAGTGACTTTATTTGCATAAGTAAGCTGTACTCGAAGGGGGGAGGGTGAGTTGCTTACAGGGAATGAGTCAATCAAGGGGGGTTGGGTGTTCATCAACAAACACAGCAGTCACACTGTACCCTGGCCATTGATGAAGCTCGTTTTCAAAGCTTCTCTGATGCGCACCGCTTCCTGGTGTGCTCTTCTAATCTCCCTGGTGTCTGACTGCGCGTAATCAGCAGCCAGGTGATTTGCCTCAGCCTCCCACCCCGCCATAAAGGTCTCCCCCTTACTCTCACAGAGATTGTGGAGAATACAGCAAGCAGCAATAACATAGGGGACATTGGTTTGGCTGAGGTCTGAGCGAGTCAGTAATGTCCGCCAGTGCGCCTTTAAACGGCCAAATGCACATTCCACCACCATTCTGCACTTGCTCAGCCTGTAATTGAACAGATCCTGACCACTGTCCAGGCTGCCTGTGTATGGCTTCATGAGCCATGGCATCAAGGGGTAGGCTGGGTCCCCCAGGATAACGACAGGCATTTCAACATCCCCAACTGTTATTTTCTGGTCTGGGAAGTAATTCCCTTGCTGCAGCCGTTTAAACAGAGTAGTGCTTCTGAATACGCGAGCATCATGAACCCTCCCTGGCCATCCCACGTGGATGTTTGTGAAACGTCCCTTGTGATCCACCAGTGCTTGCAGCACCATTGAAAAGTACCCCTTCCGGTTTATGTACTGGGTGCCCTGGCGCTGCGGTGCCAAGATAGGGATATGGGTTCCATCTATTGCCCCCCCACAGTTAGGGAATCCCAGTGCAGCAAAGCCATCCACTATGGCCTGCACGTTTCCCAGAGTCACAACCTTTCGTAGCAGCAGCTTAGTGATTGCTTTGGCTACTTGCATCACAGCAGCCCCCACAGTAGATTTTCCAACTCCAAATTGATTCCCGACTGACCGGTAGCTGTCTGGCGTTGCAAGCTTCCACAGGGCTATCGCCACTCGCTTCTCTACTGTGAGGGCTGCTCTCATCTTGGTATTATGGCGTTTCAGGGCAGGGGCAAGCAAGTCACAAAGTTCCATGAAAGTGCCCTTACGCATGCGAAAGTTTCGCAGCCACTGGGAATCGTCCCACACCTGCAACACAATGCGGTCCCACCAGTCAGTGCTTGTTTCCCGGGCCCAAAATCGGCGTTCAATGGATAGAATCTGCCCCATTACCATCAGGATCTCCAAAGCGCAGGGGCCCATGGTTTGAGAGAATTCTGTGTCTACGTCCTCATCACTGTCATCGCCGCGCTGCCGTATCCGCCTCCTCCTCGCCTCGGTTTGAAGGTCCTGGTTCAGCATATACTGCACGAGAGTGCGCGAGGTGTTTAAAACATCCACGATTGCGGTATTGAGCTGAGCAGGGTCCATGCTTGCTGTGTTATGGCGTCCACACAGTTCACCAAGCAAAAAAGGCGCAAAACGCTTGTCTGCTGCTTTCAGGGAGGGAGGGGTGAGGCTGTACCCAGAACCACCCGCGACAATGATTTTTGCCCCATCAGGCACTGGGATCTCAACCCGGAAATTCCAAGGGGCGGGGGAGGCTGCGGGAACTATGGGATAGCTACGGAATAGCTACCCACAGTGCAACGCTCCAGAAATCGACGCTAGCCTCGGACCGTGGACGCACACCACCGATTTAATGTGTTTAGTGTGGCCGCGTGCAATCGATTTTATACAATCTGTTTTGCTAAACCGGTTTATGTAAAATCGGAATAATCCCGTAGTGTAGACGTACCCTAAGTGTTTCCTGCTGATTCCCTGAACCCCACTATCTACAGAAAGCGGCTTTCCAGTTATTCCAGCTCAGGGGTGAGCTAGGCGGAGCTGTTACCCTAGAGCACTTTGCATGGCCCTGTGTCATGGTGCGACCCCCGGTAACCTCCTCCAGTAACACAGCCCCAACGCATCAGGAATAAGGAGGCCTCCTCTTCTCAGGACCATCAGGAGCCAGAAAGGCAGCACGGTCCAAATGCCTGGCAGGAGATGGCGCCTTCTATAGGCCCCTCTGGAGCCCAGCTAGGGAGCAAAGAGAGGGGATCTCCCTCCACGCACCTGTCTGTGGCGCAGGGTGAAGTTTGCGGGGCTGGATAGGTTAATGGGTCTCCCGTCTCCGATGGCCCCACTCACCACCCTGGAGTTAAGGTGACTCTTCTCCAGCTTCCCACCAGCCGGCAGATTTCCCTCGCTGAGACGTCTCGCACTGATGATGGAGTCCAGGGTGGAGTAAGAAATAAAAGCAGCAGCCCCCAAACCTGCTGGGAGAGCAGAAAATCCCTCGTTAGGGAGCTGGGGACACAATGGCAAAGAACGAGCTGGCCGGGTGCCCAGGGGTCACAGTGAGTCTGTGGCAGATCTGGGAATAGAACCCAGGATCCTGGGAATGGAACTGGACTGTGCTACCTCCTCCCTTGGAGCTGCCAGAAAAGTGTCCTGCTGGAAATGTTGAGCTGCAGGAATCAGAGATGAAGATACGGATTTTCTCAGCGAGACCAGGAGAGGGGCTGGCCAGGGATGAGCTTCCCCTGGTGCTGGAGGATTCGGGGCCCTGAATATGGCAGCTGAGGGTACATGATACCCTGGTCCCCCACATCTCCGTTTGGGGGTCTAGCTAGACTAGGGCATCCCTGCCCTTTCCATTCTCTGGGCCCACTTCATACCAGAGACCCTCTCATGAGCCGTCTCCCCCCTGTGCCCCCAACTCCTCACTGCTGGGGGCTCAAGCTGTGGGACAGGCAGGAACGAAGGTGTCAGCTCCATGGCCACAGCCTGAGAACCACTGGCTCAGCCAGCAAGGAGCACTCCAGGGCTAGAGACAGAGGCCAGGGCCGGCCTGGGGATCCATGGGGAGGGAGGGAGGAAGGGGGGAACCCAGACTGGGCTCTAGTGCCCGGGAAATGCTCTGTGCCGTGGTTTGGGCCCTGGGTGTCTCCATCCCCAGGATGGTACCTTGTGTGGCTGCCCCGGTGACCGTGTCACAGTGCACGTCCATCGTCTCCTCGTGAGCGCTCAGTGTGAAGACCTCGCTGTGCTGGCTGCAGTTCCCTGTGACGAGCCGCGTCTGGATAGCTGTGGGGGGTGGGGTGAGGAATGACAGAGCCCCTCACTGTGAAACCACTTTCCTGGGAATCTGTCCATTCTGGGCCAGATCCACCCCCCTCCCACTCCGCTTGGTTCTTCCACACTGTGGGAGGGGGAAGTTTGGAGCCCCCCAAGTAACACTGATCACCCCCCATATCCCCTCCCCCCATTCCGGCTCCGTCTTCCTGGGAATGCTGCTCTCTGGGGAGTAGTGGGGGTGGGGGGAGGCGCCAGGCTCAGCGTGGCAGCCCCTAGTGGTGAAATGCCAAATATCACATTTAAACCCCTCTCAGGCTTTGCTGTTGCTCCTGGGGACACTGGCAGGGCTGGGTTATATTTCCTGGTGCAGGGCAGTGATTTCCCTACACCCCCCCAAGGGGGGGGTACACCCCCCCTTAATTTTCCCAACACCCCCCCTAGTTTTGTGAGCTAGTTACATACCAATTTAGTGACTGTTTGGAAATCTGAATTTAAACTGAAACATTAATACACACTTTAAAAGCTTATACAGTGTATGATAAAATATGTGTATCTGAAAAACTATAATAGATTTGAAAAGTATGAACATAGACTAGCTTCCTTATACAGCTGTTTTTTTATGATGTCAGTGCATTCATTTCGGTGATGTTGGCCAACCTAATAATTTCAAATGATGATTTGTAAGCAAAGTCTAAATGAGTTCTCCCTGACAGCTAGTGATGAGCTGGGGGCTAAGACTTCAGGGCCAGATTATATTTACATTCACACCTAATCTACCTAGGTATCCAGCAAACAGAGCTGTGTTGTCCAAGTGATAGATTTTGGCTGGGGTTGGATTACAAACCACTTGAATGTGGGGGGAAAAGGGATGAAATGTTGTTCTTATTGTATGAGTAAAGGGCAGTAGAACTGTGCTTAGCCTGTGATGATTTGAAGGCATCAAGAGAGAGGGTGGGGACCTGTCCCTCTCCACTGTTTAAAGACAGAGCTGACTAGGCTCCATAGATAGTCTTTTGTTCTGTTAAGTGACCACTGCAGTTGAAATCACTGACAATCAGGTCTAAGTGCTTAGTCCTGTTGTGGGGACAGTGTTCCTGTGGGTACAGTGTTTTTGTGTAAGAGACAGCCCAGACTGCACTAGCAGCGAGGTTCCCGCACTGAGAGCTCAGCTGAAATCACTGAGAGCTGGTGGAACCTCAAGAGACCAACTCATAGAGGTCACAGTGGTAGGTGACAGCAGAAGGTGACTGTGCAGGGCCATTGGCAACAGAGCGGTGGAGTGAACGGTGGCACAACGAACAGCCGTGGCCAGAGCAAACTGTGCCTTTTTGTCCCCCACCTGGAAGGTGTATTCACGTGAAAGCACCTCTGAACTCTGAGTCTCCACTGACCAAGGGCAACACCGGTGAGTGGAGTGGTGGAGGGAAAAGTGAGGGGCATGTTAAATAAACATTTGTTTGTTGGACTATATTTTAGTCAGTTTGCTCCAGAATGCTGGATTTGTGACTGGGAATGGAAACTTATATAAATATGTTTCCCAGTAGGCCAAGGTTTTTAAAATGCAGTATTTGCCAAGGTTGTTATCTCACATTGTTGCTATCTTGGAAGGTCATTATGTTGGGGAGTTTCTGTACTAAACATTTTTATTATAATTAATTTTTACATAAGAATGGTCATACTGGGTCAGACCCATGGTCCATATAGCCCAATACCCTGTCTTACAACAGTGGTCAAGACCAGGTGCTTCAGAGGGAATGAATAGAACAGGGAATCATCAAGTGATCCATCCCCTGTTGCCCATTCCCAGCTTCTGGCAAACAGGCTAGGGACACTCAGAGCATGGCGTTGCATCCCTCTCATCCAGGCCAATAGCCACAGATGGACCTGTTCTCCAGGAATTTATCTAGTTCTTTTTAAAATCCTGTTATAGTTTTGGTCTTCACAGCATCCCCTGGCAAAGAGTTCCCTGGGTTGACTTTATATTGTGTGAAGAAATACTTCCTTTTGTTTTTTTAAAATCTGCTGCCTATTAATTTAATTGGGTGACTGCTAGTTCTTGTGTTATGTGAAGAATTAAATAAAATTTCCTTATTCACTTTTTTGCACCAGTCAAGATTTTGTAGACCTCTATCATATCCCCATTAGTCATCTCTTTTCTAAGCTGAAAATTCCCAGTCACTTTAATCTCTCCTCCTGTTTCATACCCCTCATAATTTTAGTTGCCCATCTCTGTACCTTTTCCAATTCCAATATATATATTTTTAGGATGAGTGACCAGATCTACACACACTATTCAAGGTGTGCACGTACCATGGATTTATATAAAGGCAATATGATATTTTCTGTCTTATTATCTATCCCTTTCTTAATGATTCCCAACATTGTTTGCTTTTGTGACTGTTGCTGCACATGGACTGGATGTTTTCAGAGAACTATCCACAATGACTCCAAGATCTCTTCCTTGAGTGTTAACAGCTAATTCAGATGCCATCATTTTGTATGTATAGTTGAGATTGCTTTCCAATGTGCATTACTTTGTATTTATCAACACTGAATTTAATTTGCCATTTTATTGCCCAGTCACCCAGTTGTGTGACATCCCTTTGTAGCTCTTCGCAGTCTGCCTGGTACTTAATTATCTTGAATAGTTTTGTATCATCTGCAAATTTTGCCACCTCACTGTTTACCCATTTTTCCAGATTAATATGTTGAATAGGACTGGTCCCAGTACTGACACCTCAAGGATACCACTTTTATCTCTTTCCATTCTGAAAACTGATAATTTATTCCTACCCTTTGTTTCCCATCTTTTAACCAGTTACTGATCCATGAGAGGATATTCCCTCTTACCCCATGATGGCTTGCTTTTCAAAAGTCAATTTAAATTAAATACATTTTTTTTAAATTATATATTTTTTTAGAAATCTAGATCTGTTATGTGTTTTGGTGTAACTTGCATTTTCCTCATGTTAAATTTGCATTATCCTAACAAAACATTTACTTTGTTCACTTTCTTCACATCAGTCAAGATTTTATAGACCTTTAGCATATCCCCCCTTAGTCATCTCTTTTCTAAGCTGAATATTCCCAGTCATTTTAATTTCTTCTCCTATTTCATACTCCTAATCATTTTAGTTGCCCATTTCTGTACTTTGTGCCTTTCCAGTATGTCTTTTTTGGGATGGGGTAACCAGATCTGCACACAGTATTCAAGGTGTACATGTGCCATGGATTTATATAGAGGCAATATGATATTTTCTGTCTTATTATCTATCACTTTCTTTAAAATGCAAAGGTTTCAGAATAGCAGCCATGTTAGTCTGTACTGCAAAAAGAACATAAGCTTTCATGGGCTACATCCGATGAAGTGGACTGTAGCCCACGAAAGCTTATGCTCAAATAAATTTGTTAGTCTCTAAGGTGCCACAAGTGCTCCTGTTCTTTTTAAAAAAGCAAACAGAATGTTGGGAATCACTGACTGCAGCTGCACACTGAGTGGATGTTTTCAGAGAACTATCCACAATGACTGCAAGATCTTTCTTGAGTGTTAACAGCTAATTCAGACTCCTTCATTTTGTATGTATAGTTGAGATTGTTTTCCAATGTACATTACTTTGCATTTATCAACATTAAATTTCATCTGCCATTTTTGTTGCCCAGTCACCCAGTTTCATGAGATCCCTTTGTAATTCTTCGCAGTCTGTCTGGGACTTACCTATCTTGAATAATTTTGTATCATCTGCAAATTTTGCCACCTCACTGTTTACCCATTTTTCCAGATCATTTATGAATATGTTGAACAGCACCAGTACTGACCCCTCAGGGATACCAGTTTTTATCTCTCTCCATTCTGAAAACTGATAATTTATTCCTACCCTTTGTTTCCCATCTTTTAACCAGTTACTGATCCATGAGAGGACTTTCCTCTTACCCTATGATGGCTTACTTTTCAAAAGTCAATTTAAATTAAATACTTTTTTTTAAAATGTATGTTTTTTTAGAAATCTAGACCTGTTATGTGTTTTGGTGTAACTTGCATTATTCTTATGTTAAATTTGCATAATCCTAACAAAACATTTACTTTATTCATATCTTTTCTATATATCTCATTGGTCCTGACACCCCCCCTGTAAATTCAAACACCCCCCCTAATTTCAATTCCTGGGGAAACCACTGGTGCAGGGGCTGTGCTGTTCTGTGTCTGTACTGAACACAGGCTCACATCACAATGGTATTTAGGCTCTAACTTCCCGTGGATTTGGGGCACAGTGTGTAACCCCGTATCTCACGGCAGCCAGCAGGTGGCGCTGAGAGCCACACGTCCCCCCTCACCCAGAGACTCTGTCGTCACGTTCTGTGTTGTCCTCTCCGGAGACCGGAGCGCAGTGGCCAGCGCGGCCAGTTCCACGCTCTGCAGCAGGACCGTCACGGCCGACCCCACCTCCCACTTGTCTCCACTGTCCCAGAGGGAGGTGCTGTTCAGGAGGGCGTTGAAATGGAGAGTCACGTTCTGGAGATAGGAAAGGAAAAGCCCTGGGAGCGAGGAGTCCGGGGGCTCAGGTGCCACGTCCCCTGTGTTCCCAGGGAGCATTGGGCATCCCAGCCTCTCCCAGTTCAGGGGGCTGCAATGCTCTCAGAGGTGAGGCCCTTTACAAAGGGGGTCCCCTGAGGCTGACTCAGAGCCTCACTGGGACCTGAAGCCAACTGGGGCTAGAACCCTTTGTCATTCGTTCTTCGCTTCTGCTCCCCCATCCCCGCATTACAGATGCCAGGGAACAACATTGTCACAAGCCCACGGCTTCCTAGGCTGTCTCTATGCTGCATCCGGCAGCTGCTCAGAAATGTCTGGCAGGGCAGGGATAGAGCCCAGATCCTGCTGCCTGAAACACTCAGGTCACTGACCGATGAGCTGAGGGAGAATCCCCATTAACTGTTAGCAGTGTAGCACCTCTGATGAACAACAACATTTCTGAACACTAGAGGGCGCATGTGGGTGGACAAACACAAATGTGCCCTCGCACCACTCGAGGGCATGTGCCTGCAGACACAGCAGGGCCGCCCAGAGGGGGGGGGCAAGAGGGGCAATTTGCCCCAGGCCCCGAGCCCCACAGGGGCCCCCACGAGAGTTTTTCGGGGCCCCTGGAGCGGGGTCCTTCACTCACTCCGAGGGGCCCGGAAAACTCTTCCGGGGCCGGGCGCAGGAGCTTCTTCGCTCCCGGTCTTCGCTGGCGGGGGCGGGGTCCTTCCGCTCCGGAGCGGAAGGACTCCCTGCTGGCGAATTACTGCCAAAGACGGAGCGGGACCCGCCACCGAAGTTCAGCTCGGTCTTCGGCGGTAATTCGGCAGCGGGGGGCCCTTCCATTCCGGGACCCGCCGCCGAAGTGCCCCGCAGACCCGCGGCGGTAATTCGGGGCCCCCCGCTGCCGAATTACCGCCGAAGACCGGGATGCACTTCGGCGGCGGGCGGGGGGGGGGCCCGCCGCAGGTCTTCGGGGCACTTGGGCGGCGGGTCCCGGAACGGAAGGGCCCCCCGGCGCCGAAGATCCCGGGCCCCCGGAATCCTCTGGGCGGCCCTGAGACACAGACAAACACCACTAGAGGGTGCACCGCCCCCCCGCCCCCCTCCACAGCAGTGGAGGGCACAGATCTTTTCTGAAGAGTATCTATATGTCTCCCTCCCCCGCAACCCAGTGAGACACCTAACCCGGCACAGCAGCAGGCAGGGCTCTGGGACACACACGGGGCACTAGTTTGCAGGGCACATTCCAGGGGTGGAGCCTCTCACCTCCAGTGATAACGCCGAACTCCCATCTCCGAACGTGGACATCAAAATCTCTAAGGTCGAATTAAAGAAAGAGCAAAAACTGCTGCTTCTGCCGCGCCACTTTCCCTGCAGAGAGACCCAGGGCAGAGGGTGAGTTCTGCAAGCGCTGAAGGGCGACCGACACTGGTGTTTGCCTTATGCAGGGGCCTGATCCTGACACCCCTCATTGAGTGAATAAAGCTTTTATACTAGACGTGTCCAGGACATGTACGATGGTGCTGTTGCCACAGCGAGAGGTTCATGTGGAGAAAGGAAACAGTTTCTAGTAACAGCTGGAATACATCAAGGCTTGGGATTAAGCCCCTTTTTGTTCACATCGGTGCTGGATGCATTGACAGAAAGCAGCCAGAGAGTGGCCCCTTGGCAGGTGAGTTTTGCAGATGTTGTAGTGCTCGTGGGGGAGAGGAAAGAGGAAGTGAAGGAAGATGCAGAGAGACATGCAGGTGCATATTGGAAAGAAACAGCATGAAAATCAGCAGAAGAAATCACAGTACATGGTCTGTAGATTCAATGCTCTCCTGCAGGAAGACAATGGGGGTGTAAGTCTGGGGACCAGCCACTAGCAAAGCTACAGAAGTTTTAGAAGGTTCAATATCAATTAGAAGATAATAAGATGATAAGTAGCAGTCAGCATGGATTGTCAAGAACAAATCCTGTCAGATCAAGCTGACAGCTTTCTTTGGCAGGGTAACAAGCCTGGGATGGGGGGAAGCAGTAGACGTGGTATATCTTGACCTTAGCAAGGCTTTTGACACTGTCTCACGTGACCTCATAAACAAACTAGGGAAATACAACCTATATGGAGCCACTCTAAGGTGGGTGCAGAATTAGTTGGAAAACCATTTCCAGAGAGTAGTTATCAGTGGTTCACAATCAAGCTGGAAGGTCATATCGAGTGGGATCCTGCAGGGATCGGTTCTGGTCCAGTTCAGTTCAATATCTTCATCAATTATTTAGATCATGGCATACAGAGAACATATAAATTTGTGGATGATACCAAGCTGGGAGGGGTTGCAAGTGCTTTGGAGGGTAGGATAAAAGTTCAAAATGATCTGGACAAACTGGAGAAATGGTCTGAAGTAAATAGGATGAAATTCAACAAGGAAGTTCTCCATTTAGGAAGGAACAATCAGTTGCACACATACACAATGGGAACTGACTGCCTAGGAAGGAGCACTGCGGAAAGGGATCTATGGGTCATAGTGGACCACAAGCTAAATATGAGTCAACAGTGTAATCCTGTTGCAAAAAAAGCAACTCTCATTCTGGGACGTATTAGCAGGGGTGTTGTAAGCAAGACACGAGAAATAATTCTTCTGCTCTACTAGAAGGATGAGGAGGATCGAGTCCCAGCGATGAAAGGAACAAACACAGAATTGCCCTAATCTTGGATGGGGTTTTCAGGGGTCACCGTAATACCAACAGCAAAGGTTTTTGTCTGGGAATTTCCATGTTAGTGGTACAAAACACAGGGCAAAATCCCCCACAAATGAATGATGGGGTCAAACGTACCTGCAGAGAGAAATTCCTGCACGTCTCTTTGATTCCCTCGAACTCAGCGCTGGAGTTAATGCTGGGGGCTTGGAGCGATGGGAAGAGAGGAGCAGACGTTAGAGTTTTCATATCAGATTTTCATCTCAACTCACTCCTGCCTGGGGAAAATCCCCTTCTCTTCCCAGCCCCACTGGCTGCTCTCTGCGCACATGCCAGTCCTGCCCTGCCAATATTTTAACATGCAGCTGCTACAAAACTCCCTCCCTTCCTCCCCGTCTCACTCTGTCTCTCTCTCCCCTCCATTTACACTCGGCTTTGCCTGTCCCTGCTGCTCCCGTCTCTGAGACTTCTTGATGTGTTTCCATCTGCTCTGCAGAGAGACCTGCTGGGTACAGACGCCTCTGCCCACTGGGGGGAACCCACCTTTCCACATGCCTTAGCCCCGCTGTGCTGCCGACCAGGAGCTGCCCTAGGTAAGCACCACCTGAGCCCCCTCTGGCACCCAAACTCCCTCCCAGAGCCTGTATCCCGCGCCCCCTCCTGCACCCCAACCCCTGCCTGAGCCCTGAGCCCCATCCCAGAGCTCACACCCCCTCCCAGAGCCTGTACCCCACACCCCCACCTGCACCCCAACCCCCTGCCCCAGGCTCAGCCCGGAGCCTGCACCCCCCCACACACCCCAACCCCCTGCCCCAGCCTGGGGAGAGTGAGTGAGGGGGGGAGAGAGCGAGCGACGGAGGGACAGGGATGCAGTGGGTGAGGTGGGGCCTCGGAGAAGGGGCAGGACAAGGGCAGTGGTGAGCTGGAGTCAGGTCCCACCAGTTCGCAAGAACCGGCTGTTAAATTTAGAAGCCGGTGTAGAACTGGCTGTTAAAGGAGCAGGCGGGTGGGCAAACAACTCCGGTTCCCGGGCCACATTCAGCCCATGGCACCGTCCTGTCCCACGCCTGAGCTCCCAGCTGGGGAGGCCGAGGCTCCCCTGGCCCCTCCCCCCCTCGCACAGCCGCAGTGTGCCGAGCCACCGGCGCCAGCGCTCTGGGCAGCTCAGCTCCTGCCACTTTAAGCAGCAAGGTAAAGGTGGGGGGGGTGCAAGCTCCAGCAGGCCGCACGGCATCCTTACACGCTGCCCTAAGCAGCATGGTAAGGGGGCTGGGCCAGGGCTGGGAGGAGGGGTTGGATAAGGCAGGGGCCGGGCAGGGAGACGTTGGAGGGGGCGGAGGTTCTGGGGGCGGTCAGGGGCCGGGGAATGGGGGGGTTGGGTAGGCTTGGGAGTTCTGGGGGTCTGTCGGGGTGGTGGTGGATGGAGTTGGGGCAGTCAGGGGACAGGGAGCGGGACGAGTTGGGTAGGGGCAGAGGTGAAAGTAAGCCGGTATGCCCCGGTACGGCGTACCGCAAGAGCTGGTGCACCGTACCAGGGTGGCCCGGCTTCCCCAGGGGGGCAATTTAAAGGGCCTGGGGCTCCAGCCCCTGCTGGAAGCCCCAGGCCCTTTAAATTGCCATCAGAGCCCCACTGCTGGAGCCCTGGGGCAGAGCTGCGGGGCTCTGGGGGCTATTTAAAAAGTCCAGGGCTCCCGCTGCTTCTATCGCCCCAGCCCTTTAAATAGCCCCCGGAGCCCCAGGCTGCTGCTGCTACCCCGGTGGCGGGGGGGGGGGGAGGAGATACTTGTGGGTTCTCAGGGGGGGAAGTCGGGGGCAGGACATGGGTTGGGGTCGGATGAGTGTGGGGGGGAGACAGGCACATGGGGCTTGTACTCACCACACGGTTCCCTACCGGGTCTTCGGCGGCACTTTGGCGGTGGGGGTGGAGGGGGTCTTCACTCGCTCCGGGTGAAGGACCCGCCACCGAAATTTCGCTGAAAACCCGGAGTGAGTGGACCCAGTAGGGAACCGGTTCTTAGGATTTTGGGAGCTCATCACTGGACAAGGGTGTTTGGGGTCGTGTGATTAGACAGTTGGCAACCCTAAGGAAGAGACACCTGGCCCGTGGCAGCCCTGCTCACCCCTCCCCGGCCTGGCTCCGGCACGGATCAGTCTCATCCCAGACTGGCCCCTGCTCCTATCTCCAAGCCAGACCTGGGCTCGCTGGTGACTGTGGCTCTGAGACAACCGGAAACACCCCAGTGGATGGACAGGCTGGGCTGGGGGAGGGGAGAGCCTGGAGGCTGAGCCTTCCCCGGCCAGGGCTGAGACCCAGAGGGACCCTGTCCATGGGGGCAGGGGGCTGGCGCAACATCCCAGACCAGTTCCCAGCTCCCTGCCCCCTCGGGCAAAACCTCTGCCTGTGTAACCCCAGGCCCTGCCCAGCCCCCCAGGTGCCCCCTCCATGCCCCCGCGGCAGGACCCACCTTGGCACAGGGTGATGTTCCTGTTGGAGGGTACGTAGCCGGCCCGGCACTCACACCAGTAGCTCCCGATGGTGTTGATACACGTGGCGTTGGGGCCACAGATATCTGGGGTCTTGTTACACTCGTCGATGTCTGAGAGGGGAAAGCGGGGGAGGGGGTCACACACAGCACGGCTGGGGGCTCACTGGGGGCGAATGACCATGGAGGCACCCAGGGCCGGTGGTCACCTAGGGCGGCAGGATTTGGGGGGTGGCATTTTGCCGCCCTCAGCAGAAATTCAGTGGCAAGGGGTCCTTCTGCTCTGGGTCTTAGGCAGAAATTCAGCGGCGGGGCCTTCTCTCGCTCCGGGACCCGCTGCCGAAGTGCCCCGAAGACGCGGAGCAGAAGGACCCCCCCGCCGCCGAATGCTCAGAGGAGGAGCCCTGCAGCCTAGGGCAGCAAAACCCTGACACCGCTCCTGGAGGTACCCACCTCCGATTGCAGGGGGCGTGGTCTGTCGGTCAGTCTGTCTGCTCCATCTACGCCCCCCCATTCTATTTTCCTTTCTTCCCTGCTATGTGCAGGGCCCCAATCCCTGCAGCACAACCCCTCCCCCATCCCCCAGATCAGGGGGCCCAACCTTTTCCAGACCAGGACCCTGCGATCCCCTCCCTGCACCAGCCCTGACAGAGCAGGGCTAAGGGGGGGACCGATCAGCCAGTTAAGCTGCAAAGGGGAAGTGACTCAGGCTGCGTGCAGGGCGCTGGCTAGAAGGAAGCTCGCCTGGGAGGGGACAGGTGGGGCTTCTCTACAGCTCGAGGGCTGGGCCCAGTGGTGGGGGCCTGAGGCGAGGGGGGCTAGGAAGACCCCAGGGGGGCTAGGAGCCCCGGAGGAAGGGCTTCACTAGCAGGCATAGGACAGAGGGGTCTGACTTTGAAAGGCTCCCCCAGAATGGGGATCACAGCGTGACTTGGCCGGACGGCCAAGACACGGGGCAGCCGCGACTCCGGGAGCTGCAATGGTGGAGGAGAATAAAGGGGGCACTGAACTGGAGCTAGTCGCCAGAAGGGGGCGCCACGCTCAGCGTTACAGACCCCAGCCCGATGGGTCCCCTCCCCGTTCGGGATACACCCAGCCCCGCCCCTCCCCTGGAGCACTAGGAGAAGGGTGGGTGGGCTGCACCCAGGGGAGTGCAGGGGAATTGGGTGATGTCCCTTTAAACTAGTTTCTTTGCTCTCTGGTGGGGCTCACGGGGGTCTATGGCAGAAGCCCGCAGACCCCGACATGTGGCCAGGCTCTGCACGGCTGGTAAACGGGTTGTTTGGAAGCCAGCTGGACCCAGGGGATCCCCCTATTCCTAACACTGAGCAGTGAGCAGCAGCCCAACAACGTCCTTTCCCGGACCCTGCTGTGACCCCTAGGCCCAGGGCCCCATGGGGCGAATCCACCGAGCCCTCGGATGGATGACGCCAGCTCGACACTCGCTGCCGATCCAGCCTGTGGAAGCCGAAGCCGGGAGAGACCTGCCCAGCCTGACCCCAACATAGCCCCAGCCGGAGTCGCCACCCAGCGGGTCACCAATCCGGCCCCAAACGGAGGGGACTTTACTGCCCTCGCTGGCTCCTGGGGCCTTTCACCGCTGTGGAGAGTCTGATCTGACAGATGGGCCCCACCCCACCCGAGCACAGACAGCCCTGCCGTGATCTAGCCAAACGCTGGAGGGACGTGCACCCGCCAGGCTGCCAACGCAGATAGCGCCAGCTGCCGGGCAGAGGGGGATACACGGGGGATGTCGGGGCTCCATAGTGCAGCGGGGTCACTCACTCCATGCAGGGAGTGGGGTTTTCTACCTAGGGACCCGACTTGTACGGGCAGAGACGCACTCATTCCAGCCACTAAGCTCTCCCTGATATTTATCCATAACGCTTTGGTTCTCACAGAAATCCTTGTGGCTAAAATCCCCTTCGTCTGGACATCGGCAAACAAGTCAACCAGCAGGGAGAGTCCAGAGCGCTCATGGATCCTTCCCTTGGGCCGAGTTCCAGCAGCTCTTTCTCAGATTCTCCTTCTCTCTCTTTCCCGTGACAGTGTTTTGCTATTTCCCGCTACACCCCTTCCCCTCGGTCATTATTTGTGTAGAGGCAGCACCCAGAGCGCTGCACCCACACGGTCATAAAGAGCTTCTAGTCTAAATAGACAAGAGGTGGGAGAGAAAACTGAGGCAGGGAATTGCCCAAAGACACCCAGCAGTAACAGAGCTGGGACTAGAACCCAAGTCTCATGAGTTCCCATCTCACATCCTATCCCCTATACTTGTCTCTTTCAGCGTGTTTCTTCCATAGAAGGCCATGAATGTGTCTCCCCTGCCTCACCATGCAGATTTTACCCTCTGCTCCCCCTCACAGACAGGAGCTTCGTGTCCCCTGGCTCACAGCCAGGAGTGCATCAGGGCTGGAAAAAATCCCTTGTTCCTTTGGCAGGAAATTCAAACTTTTGCTCCATTGTTAAACCTACTGGAAGGCAACGGGCCTACGCCATGCCTATGAAGGGGCTTGTATGTGCCAGCCTCTGGCGAAGGCTGCTGGGCCACAGAACAAGGAGAGAGCAAGTTTGTCCTGCTCTGGTGGCTGGTTCCCATAAGTAGATAACAGCCTGCTACAATGACTAGCTAATGGAGTTACTCCCTTAGCTCTAGCAGTTGAGCTGTATCCTTTCAGCAGACAGGTCCTAGGTTTGATTCCTGCTAATGACCCAAACTGGTTCCTTTGTGATGTCAGCTCCATAGCAGCTGCTGAGGTTAATGGGGTTCCAGAAGCTAATGGGCTTTTTGAGCCCAAGCTGTGTTAAAGGTTGATCCAACACAGAGTCCTTGGCTCCGTCTCAGCCCAGTTTGCTTTACAAAGACCTGACCTGCCCCCACCTCAAAGCTCTGTTACGAAAGAGCATCTTGAGCTCTGATTGCAGCTGCAGGTTTGGGGGGATCTTGCAGCTTCTAATGACATTCCCTACGCTCGTGCTTCGGTGGAATTAAGCACCATGGCAAGAGACATGGCGACCTTCAGTCCCTGTGATCAGTTTCCAATTTGTAAGAGTCAGAACAGACACTGTGCCTGAGTGTGGTGCAGAGAAAGAGCGAGACCTCAGGGCAACCTGGTTAGCTTCCCCATCCAGGCATGCGGGTTAGTGTCAGAGATCCTGGGTCAGCTCAGTGACGGTGCATTAACAGCATCGCCAACGCCAAGCAATCAATAAAATCCCAAACCATGAGCCAGGCTGCAAAAAAGTCAAGATTGGTTTAAAAATGACAAGATTTTTTTTTAAAATGCATTTGATTTTAGCCAAAAGCAGAATCACGTGACTCCAGGAGGTGGGACTTTAAGGCAACGCCACTAGTAAGCAACACTCCAGACAAGCCAGAAGCATCATGCCTTTGCCACAACTGTTTCCAGCTCCCATTGTACCTGTGCAGATCTTAGCCGTATACTTTTGACTCTTCCCAAATCCCTTTCTGCATTTACACATGTAACTCCCTGGCATGTTGATGCAGTTCCCGTGGGGCTCACAGATTGTGGTGTTTCGCTGGCACTCGTCAATGTCTGCAAGGAGAGAGAAAGTGCTGGGTCAGGCTGATCTAGGAGCTGGACCTTGGGCACTGGGGGACGCTGCTGGGGAATAACCCAGGCGTCCGACATGCACCGTGCTCTGGGCAGACGGGGCTGGTTAGAGCCAGGAGTTCAGTGACTGGGCCAGTGAACAGGAGCAAGTGGCTATTGTCCGGAATAAGCCACTCCAGCTGGGAAGGGAAAAGCAGCCCTGCCAGGACACGAGCCTGCTGCTTGCTAAAGCTCCCAAGCGGATCTGGCGATGCCCAGTGCCGTGATATCAGTGCAGACGGCAATGCCTGAATGAGGCGTCCGCCCCTGGAGGGGACAAATGGGGAGCTGGTTTGGAGGAAGGGGATAGAGACTAACACGAGGGCTGGTCTAATGCCTGGATATCAGTCAATGGGGTGACCTCCTCTGCACCCCACGAGCTGCCCTGGGCACCCCCTTGCACACAGGACAGTGCAGAACCAGAGGGGTTCAGAGACAGGCAATGAGAATGATCAGGGGCTGGAGAAACCCTCTGTGGAGAGAGATTGAACAGACTGGGACTGTCACTTTAGAGTGAACGTAAGAGGTGACGTGTTAAGAGTCTATAAATGACTGACGGGGACAGAGAAGGGAGATGGGGAGCTTCTGTTCTCCCCACCTCATAACACGAGAGCAAGGGCCAGTCAGGGAAGTGAGAAGAGGGGAAATTCGGAACTGAGCCAAGGAAAGGCTGTTTCACGCAATGTGCGTTTAGCCTGTGGAACTCCCCACCACAGGAGTCACTGAGGCCAAGAATTTAGCAAGATTCCAGGAGCGACTGGACATTCCTACGGATGATGAAAACAGTCAGAGGGATCATAGTTAAAGGGCACAAATGTTTGGGAAGAGAGAGAAAACCTCCTGCTGTTGGGCTTCAGCCCAGCTGAGTATTAGAGACCAGGAAGTGAGGGCAGATTATCCCCCGGCTGCCACTGCAGGGCTCTTCCACCGTCCTCTGCAGCATCTGGCTCTGGCCCGTTGGAGCCGGGATACCAGGCTAGATGGGCCTCAGCTCTGATCCCGTCTGTACTGTGCAGGTGCCAGCGTTACTTGTGTCTCAGCCTGGCCGGTGCCCGGTTTTGCCTCTTCAGAGGCTGAGCTGCTCCCGGGGCAGACTGAACCTGTCAGACCTACCAGCTGCATCCTGCCAAGTGCTGCCTCCTCCGCCCCTCGACCCTGTGACACTCGCGGGTTCTCCTGACAGCACCAAGGCGGCTCCGTGTTTCCAGAACCTGCTTTATTCCGGAAACGATGTACAATTGGGTTCTGCCCCCGAAGGCTTCCAAGAGTCCATGCGGGATGGGAACGGAGCTTCCAGTGTCCTTATCCATCCCGTCCTGGTGCCATTGGGATGTTTATAGCGGGTAGCGCCGCAGCCGGGGCCCCGTGGTGCCAGGCGCTGTACACACATCCAGCCGCAGCACAGCCGCTGCTCCAAAGCGCTTTCCCCAGCTCTGACGCTCTGTCTGCTGGAGAAGGGGGGCCATGCACTGGGTTCTCGGCGGTGCAGCCGGAGCTCTCCCCTCCCTCGGGCACACGGGTTTCCCGCGGCTTCCAAACTTGCTCCGAGTTGCAGGGAGCTCTGAGATTGGGTGTCTCTAGGGGCTTAAGTCCATGGGGAAATTGACAGTAACAGCTCCTGTGGAATCGCTCCCCGTCCGGACACTCTGGTCTGGAATAATCAGTGCGCTTCCAAAGAGAACAGCGATCGCCATCAATTCCCCCTGGGGCCAAGCCCTAGGGATTCTCCACACGGCTCCCGATACCAGCTATCCCCGCACAATCCCCGGGACGCTGGCTGAGATCCCTGCGGCGCTGATTTCTTCTTGTGCCTAGACCCGCCCCAGGGCACTGGCTGGGGTGATCCCACGCGGCCTGGGGCTGGCGCAGGAACGGCTGGGCGAGGTCTCTGCCGGGGGAAGCGTTTGAACCAATGGGCTCCTGAGTTCTCCCAGTGCTACGGGCCCGGTGCTCTGTGCCCCCCAAACGGGGGTGTAACGGGCGGTTTCCATGGGAACGGCCGGCTGGGACTTGATACAAGCTCTAACTACCGGCTGAACGTCGCGAACAAGGGCCTGGAACGCCCCGGCCCCTTCTCCGGTCAGGCCGCTCTGGCTGCCTAAGGGGGCATAATGGCCCCCTAGGAAACACCCTCCCACCCAGGGGGCTCCCTGTCAGTGTGGGGCTGGAAAAGGCTCTGCTCCCAGCCCTGAGGGAGGGGGCAGATTGGGGGCGTGGCCGGGGTGCCCTGCGCTGGGGCTATTCCCTGCCCCCCAGGCCCATAGGGAGCAGAGCGCACTGTGCTGTACATGGACTATACACGAGGCCCCTTCCCAGGCTCAGGGGCACTAGCAGCCTGGATTCTGTGGGCTGGGGACAGCGAGGGCCCCACCCGTCTCCCTGGCGCCTCCCTGCAAACCTAGGGGTTTAGTCCCAATCCAAACACAGAGGCAGGGGAGATCCTGGCCCCACGCGCTGAGGCAGCAGTTGAGAGTCACAGCTGATCACAGCCCAGGCCTGGAATAAGCCCAGGGGTGTGTGGGGGGGACTGAGCAGGGTGCATGGGGGGCAGGGGAGAGCTCACCCTGGCAGCTGTTCTCACTCGCGTGAGTGAAGTTGGCTTTCCCAGAGCTGGGCTCGTAGCCATCGATGCAGGTGCAGGAGAAATTCCCCGGCACGTTGGTGCACTTTGCATGGGGTCCACAGTCTGCCGGGCTCGGCCCCAGACACTCGTCAATATCTGCAGCACAAGAGGGGATGCTCTGTACAGTCCTGCCAGGGAGACGTTCCCCATATCACCCCCCAGCCCCCCGCACTGAGCTGGGTGACGGGACCCAGGCAACGGCCTCAGGCAGCTTAAGTATCACAGGCCTGATTCTCAGCTACACTCAGGTGGCACTAGGCTGCTCTGGCAGTGGAACGGCCACTGGAGAATCCCCCACCCTGCAAAAGGGGCCACCCCAGCTGGTGTGGAGCTGCTGTCGGGGTACTGCCCCCACCCTGCTCCTAGCCCCTGATGTAGGGGCCGAGGCCGGGGCCCAGCACTGCAGCTATTCCCTGCCCCCCAGGACCCATGGGGGAGGATCGAGGGTGGGGCTGGGGCACACTGTGCTGTGGCTATTCTCTCCTCCCCAGGGCCCATGGGGGGCAGAGCACACGGTGCTATTTCCATGGCCCAGACACGAGGCCCCTTCCCAGCTCAGGGGGACACTAGCAGCTCAGATGCTGCGTGCTGGGGCCAGCGAGGGTCCCCTCCCCTCTCCCCAGTGCATCTCTGCAGTACAAGGGGTTTGCTCTGTGGGTCTGTTTATTCCCCATCCAAGTGCCGGGCAAAGGGGTGAGCCCGGCCCCATGCTCTGTGGGAGCAGGCGCGGGCAGGGCCAATCAGAGGGGGGCCAGGAGGCCATTTGGCCTGGGCTGCAATTTCAAAGGGGGCCTCAAATTTAGACACTTGTTAATTTTTTGTCTTTTGATAAGTTTTGCAACTTGTTTTTATGCACGTCCCTATTGGATCAAAATATGACCCACGCTCAGCTTAGAGGGGCAAATTTAAGTGAATAAGAGGTGTGATTTGGTAAGAAATATTATTTTTTTTAACTGATATAGATTTTGTCATATTAAAGAGTTAAAAGTATTGTCAGCTGGCCTGCATCAGTGGCTTCAGGTGAAGGCACCTTCAATGTGTTGAATCGGAAAGATCTCCGTTTAACTATGGGACTAGAGCATGTGAATGGGCTCCCCATGCTTAATGTCAACTGTGACATTGCACGACAGCGAGATTTTTCCTCAGTAATTAGTGCATTTGCACAGAAAAAGGCTAGAACAGGATTTGTTAAATAAAACAATATTCAAATTATGTCTCACTCTTTTTTTGGTGCCTTATTTTGTTTTCATGTGTCGTCATTTTGTACGTTTATTATGGCTGGGAGCCTCAACAGCTGGAAGTGGCCTGCGCCTCTCTGGACCTCTGAGAGAGCCTGGGCGAGGGTCAGGTCTCATCACAGCCTCGCTGAGGCCTCGGGCCACTGCCAAAGCCGGCAGCAGCCCTGGTGCAGCCCCTTGCTGGGAATGGGCACATGGGGTGGGGGTCTCAGCAGGTGTGGGCAGGGGAGAGCTCACCCCGGCAGCTGTTCTCACTCGTGTGTGTGAACTTGGCTTTCCCAGAGCTGGGCTCGTAGCCATTGATGCAGGTGCAGTTGTAAGTCCCAGGCACGTTGGTGCAGTTTGCGTGGGGTCCGCAGTCTGCCGGGCTCGGGCCCTGACACTCATCAATAATGCAACACAAGAGGGAAAGCTCTGTACAGTCCTGGCAGGGAGACGTTCCTGTATCACCCACCTGTACTGAGCTGGGTGATGGGACCCAGGCGACAGAGCCCCTGGGAGCTTAACAATCACAGGCCTGATTCTCTGCTACGCTCAGGCCACACTAGGCTGCTCTGGCACAGGGCCGGCTCCAGGCACCACCTAAAGAAGCAGGTGCTTGGGGCGGCCAATACCAAGGGGCGGCCCTTCGGCCGCTATTGGGACAGCACGTCGGGGTCTTCGGCGGCAATTCTGCGGCAGGTCCCTCTCTGCAGCTTTTTTTTTTTTGGTGCCGCTTGGGGCGGCAGACAACCTGGAGCCAGCCCTGCTCTGGCAGTGGAACAACCACTCGATACTATGGTGTTAGCATCACAAGCTCTCACTTTACATCTGCACAGGGCTTTCCTGGACCTGCTAGGGGGTTCGGGTGACAAACACTGGTGATCTGGGTTTTCAGCAGTGTGTCTGCCAAAGAGCCAGCCTAGAGCAAAGTGGGTTAGTTGTGCCCGTCTGCCTTCAGGAGCAGCCTGCTTTGTCTCTCTCTGTTTGGGGTCCTCGTGTGCTAGGGTTCTGGATTCTAAGAATCAGGGGCGGCTCTAGCTTTTTGGCCACCCCAAGCAGTCATGCGCGGGAGGCGCCCCGGAGCTGCGGGAGCAGCGGACCTCCCGCGGGCATGACTGCAGAGGGACCGCTGGTCCTGCGTGGCTCGGCTGGACCTCCCGCGGCTGCGGACGGCTCGCGGGTCCGGCGGCTCCGCTTGAGCTGCCGCAGTCATGCCTGCGGGAGGTCCAGCCGAGCTGCGGGACGAGAGCCCCCTCCGCAGTCATGCCTGCGGCAGGTCCAGTTGTCCCGGGGCTCCGGTGGACCTCCCGCAGGCATGACTGCGGCAGGTCCGCCGGCCCAGCCTGCTGCCCCCCCCCCCGGCAGCAGGGGACGCCCCCGAGATTTTGCCGCCCTAGGCACCAGCTTGTTTTGCTGGTGCCTAGAGCCGCCCCTGCTAAGAATAACCCTGTGTTGAGCTGCAGCCTGCCAGCAAGAGGATGTGACACTTTGTTTCTAACTATGTGCGTGTGCTGTGACCGTAACAGAGGGAAGGGGACCTTCAGACCCCAGAACAGCCACTGTGGCCTCTATGGGCCAAACCCCAAAGGGGCCAAGATTTGGGGAGATTTAGGAGTCCATGTCTGAAGCTGAGTTGCCCAAGGGGTGGGAACGCTGGGACTTGGCAGAAATCCCCCTCAGGTTCCAGTCACAGAGGAACAAACAGGCATTGCCAGCCTGGGTCAGCCCCAAGGCCCATCTACCCCGGTATCCCATCTGCGACGGGTGCCAAAGAGGAAAGTGTAAGAGTCCCACAGCAGCAGGAGGATAATCTGCCCCCATGAAGGTCTCCTCCTGGTCTCTAATAGTCAGAGGTTGGCTTAAGCCTTGAAGTGGGAGCTTCTCTCCCTCTCAGGATTATTGTCCATTAACTAGCACAGCTCCAGGCATTGTCGCTCCCCATAGAATCAGCCAGTCCCTCTTTAAAACTCAACATGTTCACAGCCCCCTGGCTGCGGTAGCAGTGAGTTCCAGAGGCTACTGCTGCCCCGGGAGGAGGAGTATTTCCTTGTATCTGCTTTGAATTTGCCCCTTTTCAATTCAATTCTCTCCACACACTGCCCCTTGCTCACTGGTCTTTCTAAAACTCGTGATTTTCTAAGTGAATATGATTTTTTTTAATGCCTGGGATTGTCGTCACGAGCTCAGCCATACACTTAAGACCCACTGGAGCCGAGTTAAGTGCGTCGCTGGGCAGGGCTGGAGCTAAGCATGTGCTTTGCTGACTCGGGGGGCTCAGGGAGCACAGACAGGGAGCAGCACAAAGCGATTTAGCAGCTGGCAGCTTCCAGCGTCCCCCGGTGGAGACACCAGCATGTGGGTATCCCCTGCCAGGGGACTGGCATTGGTGCATGCGCCAGCTTCACCAGCGCAAAGGGGTCTCGGAATCCACTGCACTGCAAGCCCAGAGAGACCTCTCGGTCTGTGCCCTGGGCAAACTCCCTGCCCTGGGGGAGCGACACGGAGCTGCCCAGCCCGTGTGTCCCTGTGCCAAGCCGCTGGGAGCCAGGGTGTCTGAGGGAAGCCTGGGGCTGGGCTGGCAATGCCAGTCCCAGCACATCCCCCTCACAGCGCAGCCCTGGGGGAGCGACATGGAGCTGGAGCAGAGAGACCCTGGAGCAGGGGCCTGGTACAAGGCCAGAACCAAAGTCAGCAGAAGTGACGCTCTGAGCAAAGTGCGGCCCTGTGGGACACTGAGCCAGAAAGGGTTAAGCACCTTGCAGGCTAAATGACCCAAATTCTGCCTTTGAAGCCACACTAGAAAAGGAGCCGGGAGCTGTTTCTGGCTCTGGGGAAGCAGCCGGTATCGGAGCCGCTGCTTTGTTGCTGGCTCAGTGAATCTAAGTATCAGAAATAACCAGCAGTTTGGGGGATTGTCGGCCCCACTCTGCAGTTCGCCCTGATGGAGCAACCTCAGTGTGGCCCCACCCAGGCACCAGTCACACCCTGTCACAAAGCAGAGGGTTGCCGGCAAGTTCACCGTCCGGTGCACGAACTCGGCACCGGTATTGCCGTCATTGCTACAACACAGTGATTGTGTAACCACATCCCAGCACCAGATTCCCCTGCCTGGCGCAGGATCAGATGGTTTGAGGGGTGGGGAATGTTTTGTCTGAAGCAGCAGGAGAAAGGCACAAGGCGGGTAACAAGCATGTTGTGAGACACACAAGCTGGGACGTAGGTTGTTTATCCCGGATGGTTTGTCTCAGTCTGTAACTGTCGGGGTCCATTGGCAGAGGCAGACGTGTGGCCGTGTCCCTGTGGCATCTCTGGGCGCTGGCACCGGGCTGCATTGGCGATAAACCTGGCCGAGCGCCTTGGCCACTGCCCCGACTCTGGGCTGTCTGGGCACTTCGCTGGAGGTCTGCCGGGCCGGCGACCCGCCCAGAGCCGGGACAGCACACGGAGCCGACGACCAACCCCACGTCCCCGCCCCAGACTGCGGGAACTCGGGGGGCCTCAGGGCAGCCTGGGGCTGGGCTGGCAATGCCAGTCACAGCACATGCCCCTCCCAGCGCTGCCCACACAGGGAGCTTGGGGCAGTGGGAGGGTCCCTCGAACTAGCAGCTGCGCCCCCTAGAGGCCAGAGCAGAGCATGGCTGCCTGCCCCCAGCGGAAGCTCAAGCAATAGGGGACCAGGGGGCGAAGTCAAGAACGCTTTAGCCCAATTCCCAGAGCCATTCCCAGGGAGGGAATAGCTCAGTGGTTTGAGCATTGGCCTGCTAAACCCAGGGTTGTGAGTTCAATCCTTGAGGAGGCCACTTAGGGATCTGGGGCAAAAATTGGTCCTGCTAGTGAAGGCAGGGGGCTGGACTCCATGACCTTTCAAGGTCCCTTCTAGTTCTAGGAGATTGGCATATCTCCAGTTATTACCTTTACCTTTGCCCCTTCCCAGGCTCAGCGGGGCACTAGCAGCCCAGATGCTGCGTGTGGGGGCCAGTGAGGGTCCCCTCCCCTCCCTTCAGCGCATCTCTGCAGCACAAGGAGTTTGCTCCGTGGGTCTGTTTCTAACCCCGAGGGTTTATTCCCTGGTCAAGCACCAGGCACAGAGGTGAGCCTGGCCCCAGGCTCTGGGGGAGCAGGTGAGGGTCACGTCTCATCACAGCCTCGCTGAGCCCTCGGGCCGCTGCCAAAGCCGGCAGCAGCCCGGGTGCAGCGCCAGGCCTGGAACGAGCTTTTGTGTGTACAGGGGAGAGGGAGGTCTCAGCAGGTGGGGGCAGGGGAGAGCTCACCCCGGCAGCTGTTCTCACTTGCGTGTGTGAAGTTGGCTTTCCCAGAGCTGGGCTCGTAGCCATCCCTGCAGGTGCAGTAGTAACTCCCAGGCGTGTTGGTGCAGTGTCTGTTGCGTCCGCAGTCTGGAGGGCTCGGCCCCAGACACTCGTTAATATCTGTAATGCAAGAGGGGAAGCTGTCATAAACAGTTAGTTAAGGGTTAAGGTTTTTGTCTACCTATAAAGGGTTAACAAGCAGCACCTGTGGACACCTGACCAGAGGACCAATGAGGGACAAGATTATTTTCAAATCCGTGTGGAGGGAAGTTTTTTTTCCTGTTCTTTTGTTTTCTTAGAGAGTCTCTCTTGGGTATTAAGAGAGTCCAGACATCTTAATCAAGTCCTCCCAGGTTTCTGCAACAAATTCTTCTATTCAAGCTAGTGAGTATTAGCAAGGAACTAGTATTCTTATACTTTTATTTCTGTATTTGCAATTCTGTGTTTTGCTATAGAATTTCTTTAAGTCTGTACTGATATTGCTTTTACTGAGAAAGGGGGAGGGGGAATTCTCTCCAGAGATTGATAAGTTTAGACCCTGTATTGTTCCAATTTGGTTACAGAGACAGTGACTTTTTCTTTTTATTCTTTAATAAATTCTTTCCTTTTCTTTGGACTTGGTTAATTCCTTCTCTTGTGGAAATTCAGGGGAAGAGGAGGGGGGAAGAGAGAGATCCTCCTGGGTTTGATGCAAGCAGTTTGAATCAGGTATCTCTTTCCAGGACTAGGGAAGGGGAGGGGGAGGTAAGTCCCTCTTTGTGTTGAGTCAAGGATTTGACTCGGTGTATATCTCTCCAGAGTGGCTAGGAGAGAGGGAGGGGGGAAGTGGGCTGCTTCCCTGTGTGTAGAGATTCAGGTACATTGAATCTGTGTTCCCCAGAGAAAGTTGGGGGAACAGGCAGTGTGTCAGACACTTAAATCTGACTGGTGGCAGCTTTACCAGATCTAAACTAGGATTTTTAGTTTAGAGGGAAACCAAGGCAGGTCCCCACATTGGAATCCAACAGCTCCAAGTGGGGGTGAGACCTATGACAGACGCTCTGTACAGTCCTGGCAGGGAGACGTTCCCCATATCACTCCCCAGCCCCCCACACTGAGCTGGGTGACAGGACCCAGGTGACCGGGCCCCTGAGCGGTTAGCGATTAAGGGCCTGATTCTCAGTTACCCATTTCTGCTGCTGGAGCGTTGGAAACAGCCCCCCGAGCCTCCTGTCCCAGCCCCACAAACACCCAGATCCTCTATGTGAAGGGAGGGTGGGGAGATGTCCCCCTTGGGGTTCAGGCTCCCTGTGTGTTGGGGGGGGGTGTGACAAGTTGCCTCTCCTCTGCCCCCCTCCCTCCTTGGATCCCTGCAGGCTGGGGAGGGGGAGTACAGCCAGACAGGGGCGGCTCCAGGCACCAGCATGCCAAGCGCGTGTCTGGGGCAGCAAGTCACAGGGGGCCCTCTGCCAGTCGCCGGAAGGGCGGCAGGCACTTGCCTTCGGCGGCTGCCGAATCCGCGGGACTGGGGACCTCCCGCAGGCAAGCCGCCAAAGACAGCCTGCCTGCCGTGCTTGGGGTGGCAAAATGCCTAGAGCCACCCCTGCAGCCAGGGCTGCCCCATTCTGTTCCCGTGGGGCCCCTCTGCCCCTGCACACCCAGGGGCTGATTAGGGCCCAGGCTGGGATTCAGATGGTTCACTGTGATGGGCCCCCCCACCCTGTGCCCAATTCACAGAGCCCAACACTCCCGGCTCCTGCTGCTCACTCTGGAGGCCCCGGTTCAATCCCCAGGAGGGCGGCCCTCACCCGAGCTGCTGCCCCCCCTCATTCCCCAGCCGGGCTGAGCACCCCCAACAGGCCCTGGAGTCAGTGGAGTTGGCTGCTCCGGCCCTTAATGCCCTGCTCTGTCCCAGCCCCCCCAGGACAACGTGGGAGCCCCGTTACCATCACAGGGCTCCGTTGTGTCGGTGAAGAAGCGATTCCCCCTTGGCTGGTATCCATCCAGGCAGGTGCAGTGGGTGCTGTTCACACACTTGGCGTTTGCTGGGCACAGCATATGGTTGTTGCAGTCTCCAGTGGTACCTGCAGGGGCGGGAACAGCTGGGCAGGGTCAGCCAGTGCAGAGCGGCTCCCCGCCCCCCCCACACAGGGGGATCGACTCCTTTCACACGCCCCATTCGCTGATTTTCGTCCCTGGGCGCCTGGCAAACAGCTCCGAAGCCATCCACCGCCTGCCACAAGCTGCCCTCGGCTGCACAGGAGCCCTTGGCTCCCCGGGGTGCCCCCGGCACAGACAGGCAGAGCCCCCGGAGCCGGGTGTCACTTCAAGTGAAACGTTTTCGATTTCCCCCAATTTTTCTCCTTTTTGTTGCTCTCGTCATTACTCTCGTTAGCGTCGGTTTCAAACCCAAACCTTGTTTCAAACCAGAACACGGGAATTGTTCATTTTGAAAATTATTTCATCTCCCCCCTCCCCTGTGCAATTTTTCCAGTAAAACCAAACACTCATCTGAACCGAATCGGCATTTTCTGGCAAAAAATGATTCCCTGGGAAATTCCTGCCCGGCTCTGCTCTGGATTGACTGCGAGCGGAATCGGGTGCGAGGCTAGTTTGGATCCTGAGCTGCCTCCCATGACCCAGATTGTGACCTGCCCATGGGTCTCCTGGATCCTTTAGCTGCCCGGTGTTTGTGGCGCCACTGGGATCCGTCCCTCTGACCAGCGTGAGGGGAAGGATCCCAGCGCAGCTCAGCCGGCTGCAGGGCTTGGGGTGGGAGCAGACGGAGCAGGGTGGGTGCAGCACTGGGGGACTCCAGTGGGTCAATGGGAATTTGCCTGAATCCCATCTTGGGATTCTCAGCAGTGTCCTGATCCCAAACACCCCCCAACTGGGCACGTGGGTCCCAGGTTTCAGTTCAGCCTGATTTTAGGGCGGGGGAGGGCACCTACAAATGCCACTTCTAACGTCTGAGCCATCAGGGGTTTGATTCGGGCTGGTCAGTAACATGGTCCTTGGCTACAAAGGGAACCTGCCCCTCACTCCAGCCCCCAGTGTAGAGCCCTGGGCCCCAGGGTCTATTCCCTGCTGGCCACGGGGCTGGGAAGGGAAGGGGAGGGCTACACAGGGGCCTTCTCCTCTCCCCTGCACGCACCCACCGCGCTCTATAAAGCCACCCAAAGACGCCCACGCCAAGGGGCTGCTCCCGGCTCCCCAGACCCCTGACTCTGCTCTCCTCCCACCAGGGAAAGGGGCCGGAGGGGGCGGAGGCCGGAGACCCGGGCAGCCGGGAGCGCTGGGGAAGGTTAGCCAGGAGGAGTCAGTCTCACCTTGTCCGCCATGATTCTGGGCCACGGTGCCCCACAGGCACAGGGTGATGCAGAGCCCTGGAAGGCAGAGACAGGGTGAGGCCCCATGGGCAGATGGTAACCGCCACTCAGCTGCACACACCCCCAGCCGCCCCAGTCCTGCCAATCCCGGGCCAATGGCCAGTCAGGGCCCTGATGATGGTGGAATTAAAAATGCAGAAACCTGGTGCGCTGGGAAATCAGCCCCAGCTGGGATCCCTGGTCATATTTTTAACTGATTCCAGTTGGGAATTGGACTTTTGGCCAGGGCAACTGAGTCTTTTATTGTGTGTATGAGCAACAAAGACCAGGAGCCCCATTGTCAGGGAGGATGGGGAAACTGAGGCACAGTGAGGGGTAATGACTTACTCAAGGTTACCCAGTGCGTCCATGCAATGGCCGAACCCACTTGGAAAGGGGAAGCACCGAGGGGGGGATGGGACACAACACAGGCTGCTGTTGATCTGCTTTTCACTCAGGTGTTGCCCCAGATCCACCCCCTCCTGCTGGTGTTTATTTAGAGCCTGTTGCTCTGAGTCATTAACCACACGCGGGTGCGAAGAACCAGATGCTAAAGGACCCGGGGCCGAGTGCCCGAGGTGCTGTGCAAAGGGGAGGCACAGCGGGCTGTGGAACCCCATTGTGCTTTCCTAGGAGGGGAGCTAGAAAGGGGGCGCGGCTTTGAAATTCAGCTCCGGCCGATCTCCCCTGGGGAAACTCCATGGAGGACGAGGGAGCTGGGGAGGTGACAGCATCACAGGTCCCCTGGGAGCGAAGGCCGAGCCATTAATTCAGAGAGTCTAAGGCCAGGACGGGAGCAGGCTGATCCGGCCTCTCGCACTGCACGGGCCAGAGAACGACCCAGGGATTCCTGCATCCAGCCCGTAGCTGGGGATGGAGCTAGCGCAGAGCTTGAGAGGGGACAGCCCGTCTGTGCGACTCCACGTGATGGAGAAGCTGCCACGTCCCAGGGCAGTCGGCCCTGAGGGTGACGTCCTCTCCCTATTAAAACACGAGCCGTCGTCCTGCCCGGAGAGGGGACGTGTTGGCTATTCGGGCTCTTTATAACAGGGGCAGCAGCAGGGCCTGTTCCCAGGCAGCCCCAGACTTGCTGGGACACCCCCCACCCCACCCGGGGCGAAGAGCTTTGCCGCTTGGAAGCCTTTCTTCTGAGACGGGCAATGGTGCAGGGGCAGAGCTAGGAATAGAACCCAGGAGTCCTGACGCCTACCCCTGCCCTAACCACTAGACCCCACTCCCCTCCCCTTTGAGCTGGGGATAGAGCCCAGGAGTCCTGGCTCCCACTGCCTGCTCTAACCTCTAGACCCCACTGCCCTAATCCCAGAGCTGGGACAGAACCCAAGAGTCCTGATGCCCAGCTTGGAAGCAGGGCCAAACTCATTTCATACGATGCCTGTCAGCAATTTTTAGTCTCCACCATCGTGGGCTAGACTGGAGCACAGGGGACCTGAGCCCCAAGGCCAGTCCAGCCCCCAACACCTTCCCCCGCCCCGATCGAACCTGTGTTCACAGAGCGGCACTGCACAACCTCAGCCACTAGGGGGCACCACAGCCCCACACCAAGGCCACAGCCCCAGGGTCAATGCTGGGCGGGGTCTGGTCCCTCAACTGTCCACCGAGTCCCCATAGTGCCTGACCAGGATAATTACCCACACGCCAGGCACATGCACCACACACACTAGTGTTCACATGCACACACACTCCGGCATAGAATCATAGAATCTCAGGGTTGGAAGGGAGCTCAGGAGGCCATCTAGTCCAACCCCCTGCTCAAAGCAGGACCAAATCCAACTAAATCATCCCAGCCAGGGCTTTGTCAAGCCTGACCTTAAAAACCTCTAAGGAAGGAGATTCCACCACCTCCCTAGGTAACCCATTCCAGTGCTTCACCACCCTACTAGTGAAAAAGTTTTTCCTAATGTCCAACCTAAACCTCCCCCTCTGCAACTTGAGACCATTACTCCTTGTTCTGTCATCTTTTACCACTGAGAACAGTCTAGATCCACCCTCTTTGGAACCCCCTTTCAGGTAGTTGAAAGCAGCTATCAAATCCCCCCTCATTCTTCTCTTCTGCAGGCTAAACAATCCCAGTTCCCTCAGCCTCTCCTCGTAAGCAGGGGCGGCTCTAGACCGCAGCGCGCCAAGCAGGCGCGTGGGGCGGCCCTTTCCCGGGGGGGCGGCATTTGGCTCCGGTTGACCTGCCGCAGTCATGCCTGCGGGAGGTCCACCGGAGCCCGGGACGAGCGGACCTGCCGCAGGCATGACTGCGGCGGGTCCCCTCTTCCCACGGCTCCGGTTGAGCTCCCGCAGGCATGACTGCGGCAGGTCAACCGGAGCCCGGGACAAGCGGAGCTGCCGCAGGCATGACTGCGGCGGGTGCCGTGGTCCCGCGGCTCCCTCACCGGAGCCGCGGGAAGAGGGGCCCCGCCGCGGGACCGGGGAAGGGCGGCGCAGCACACCGCGCTGCTTGGGGCAGCCTGATTTCTAGAGCCGCCCCTGCTTGTAAGTCATGTGCTCCAGCCCCCTAATCATTTTTGTTGCCCTCCGCTGAACTCTCTCCAATTTATCCACATCCTTCTTGTGGAGTGGGGCCCAAAACTGGACACAGTACTCCAAATGAGGCCTCACCAGTGCTGAGTAGAGGGGAATGATCACATCCCTCGATCTGCTGGAAATGCCCCTACTTATACAACCCAAAATGCTATTAGCCTTCTTGGCAACAAGGGCACACTGTTGACTCATATTCAGCTTTTCGTCCACCGTAACCCCTAGGTCCTTTTCTGCAGAACTGCTGCCCAGCCATTCAGTCCCTAGTCTGTAGCAGTGCATGGGATTCTTCCGTCCTAAGTGCAGGACTCTGCACTTGTCCTTGTTGAACCTCATCATATTTCTTTTGGCCCAATCCTCTAATTTGTCTAGGTCCCTCTGTATCCTATCCCTACCCTCCAGCGTATCAACCACTCCTCCCAGTTTAGTGTCATCTGCAAACTTGCTGAGGGTGCAGTCCACACCATCCTCCAGATCGTTAATGAAGATATTAAACAAAACCGGCCCCAGCACCGACCCTTGGGGCACTCCACTTGATACCGGCTGCCAACTAGACATGGAACCATTGATCACTACCCGTTGAGCCTGACCATCTAGCCAGTTTTCTATCCACCTTACCGTCCATTCATCCAGCCCATACTTCTTTAACTTGCTGGCAAGAATACTGTGGGAGACTATATCAAAAGCTTTGCTAAAGTCCAGAAATAGCACATCCACTGCTTTCCCCTCATCCACAGAGCCGGTTATCTTGTCATAGAAGGCAATTAGGTTAGTCAGGCACGACTTGCCCTTGGTGAATCCATGCTGACTGTTCCTGATCACTTTCCCCTCCTTTAAGTGGTTCAGAATTGATTCCTTGAGGACCCGTTCCATGATTTTTCCAGGGACTGAGGTGAGACTGACTGGCCTGTAGTTCCCTGGATCGTCCTTCTTCCCTTTTTTAAAGATGGGCACTACATTAGCCTTTTTCCAGTCATCCGGGACCTCCCCCGATCGCCATGATTTTTCAAAGATAATGGCCAATGGCTCTGCAATCTCATCGGCCAACTCCTTTAGCACCCTCCCGGCCCCATGGACTTGTGCTCATCCAGCTATTCTAAATAGTCCCGAACTACTTCTTTCTCCACAGACAGCTGGTCACCTCCTCCCCATACCGTGCTGCAGAGTGCAGCTGTCTGGGAGCTGACCTTGTCTGTGAAGACAGAGGCAAAAAAAGCATTAAGTACACTAGCTTTCTCCACATCCTCTGTCACTAGGTTCCCTCCCTCATTCAGCAAGGGGCCCACACTTTCCTTGACTTTCTTCTTGTTGCTAACATACCTGAAAAAACCCTTCTTGTTACTCCTAACATCTCCGGCTAGCTGCAACTCCAAGTGTGATTTGGCCTTCCTAATTTCACTCCTGCATGCCTGAGCAATACTTTTATACTCCTCCCTGGTTATTTGTCCAATCTTCCACTTCTTGTAAGTGGTTTTTTTGTGTTTAAGACGAGCAAGGATTTCACTGTTAAGCCAAGCTGATCGCCTGCCATATTTACATTTCTTCCTACACATCGGGATGGTTTGTTCCTGCAACCTCAATAAGGATTCTTTAAAATACAGCCAGGCACACAAACGTGCAGATGTGTGCTCATGTCTGTGAACAAGTATAGATGTACATACCCATGCGCCCACACCCACGCACAGGCACACACGTGTGCCGCACACTCATGCACGGGCACAGAGGTACAGACACGTACGTTCTCACACACCGGCAGCCTGCTGCAGCATCAGATGCAGGGACAAGGAGCCCCCAGGACCCTCCCTGCTGCTCAAATACCAGCCAGGCTGGAATGGAGGGAGAATCCTTCAAACCCTCCCGCCAGCGACGAGCTGCCGTGACTCAGCCCAGAGATAAGCGTTAGTGGGGCCCTGCCCCCTCTACCCCCCTGGGACATGGCCAGAATCCCCCAAGCAACCCCCTGCCACCAGCCTCAGTGCAACCCTCTTAGCAGGGAATCAGTATTTTCTCCTGCCCTGCTCCCCACAGCGCCCCCTGCTGGGTCAGCCCAGGACTGCAATAATAACACTCCAGCACTTTAACCAGGGCTTGCTGCTGCTGCTGCCCCTGGGGTCCTGTGTAGCCGGCAGTAGCCGGGGTATCGCGCCCCCACCCAGGCTGCCCCCTCAGACGGCAACGGCTGGGCAGTGACCACTACCAGTGAGCGCCGTCCCCTCCCACCACATGAATCATGGAACAACCTCGGCCAAGAGCTGACGCAGGCACTCGAGAGACCCAAACTCCCCCAACCCCTGGATTCCCACCTGGCCCCCCTCGACTCCTGCATCCAACCTGCCCCCCTTGACCCTGGATTCCCACCTGAACCCCCAAACTGGCCCCGTGCTCTCTGGGTCCCACATGGCCCCCCAGACCTCCAGACTCCCACCTACCCCCTGGGTCCAGCCTGTCTCCCCTGCTCTTTAGGTCTGAACTGCCCCCTCCTGGGTCTGACAAGCCCCACCCCCAACTAGTTCCCTGGATCCAGTACAGCTACCCTGGATCTGGCATGCGCCCCCCCAACCCAATGGGGACTCATCCCATCTCCTGTGCTCCCAGGTACGATCCAGCGCCCCCCTTCCAGGTCTGCCACCACCACAGACACACCCCGGCTCCCCTGACATTTTAAGGCCCCATTGCGGGGAGGCGGGTGATGACCCATGTGCCCCCCCCCCCCCGGAACGTCTCAGGCTCATGTCTCAGCTGGAGGCAGGCGCACAGAATAACTGTCCCTGTGTCCCATCCGGCCCCTCCAGGCCTTGGCCAGCAGCTGCCTCCCAATGGCCAAGAACATTTTCCCAGGGGGCAGAAGGGATGAAAAGGAACATTAAGTGTGTGTATGTGTGGGGGGGGTGTCAGGAGGCCTTAAAAAGAGGCCAGGGCCCCTCCCTCTGCCCCCCCAAACAGCCCCAATCCTGCCCCTCAGCAGCCACAGCAGAGACACCCCTGGCTGTTTAGGGCGGGGGATCTGAGCATGGAAAGTTTGGGAGTGGGCTGGGGGGCAGGATTGGGCCCATGCCGAGCAGAGGGGGCTGGGCAGGTGAACGACAGAGGAACAGGGTGAGGGGCAGAGACCCAGAGGCCAGGAGAGGTGCCCAGATCTGGCTGCAGGTCTGCGCAGAGTCACCCCAGGGAGGGATCTGACCCACAGCCTGGGTACAGGAGAGGCCACGCTAACTCCTGGGGTGCCAGGGAGGCACAGGTGGGGGGAGCAGCACCCAGACCAGACCGTTCACCCCCAAGGGACCCAGGTCACTTGGCACCATCAGCCTGGGGGATTGGGGGGGGCAGAGTCTCCTCTCACTGCACCCAGGAGTCACCCCATTGCAAACCAGGCCCAGTTACCACCACCTGGACAGAAGCTCTTAGTTCCCCTATCCCATGTGGGGGTGTAAATCTGGAGTAACCCTGCTGTGAAATGGTGTAAGGGAGGGATGTGCCCTTCCCCTAACCTGCACGGACTGTCAGACACCCCCCGTCCCCGACACAGCCTCATTGGTACCATCCCAGCCCCAAGGACGTTCCGCCCCTGAGGTCAGTCTGGGGGGTGAAATCAGAGCTGCCCCCCCGGGACGCTGGAGGAACAGAGGCTGGTGCTGAGAAATGGTCTCAGGACAAACGGGTGATTCTCCCCCTGACACAATGGAAAGGGCCCGACTCCCGCAGCCGCGGCCCCAGACAAAGTGCAGACAGTCCCCGTCTCTGCCCTCCCCCACGCCGGACAGACGTGCGCTCGCCCTGGGGCGCTGGATCAGAGCCACCGCAGAGCCCGGCTGCTGGCGGGAGGGAGGGAGGGATCCGGGCTGGCGTCAGCCTGGGCCCAAACTCTGGGGCAGGAGCACATCCCAAGGAGGGAGGGGCTGGGCTGACGGGGTGGGGGGCTGCTCTGGGAATGGACTGTGGAAAAGTGACTCACACACACACACACACACACACACGTGTGTCAGGCAGATCCACCGACTGGAGTGACGGGCACACAACGCTCTCAGCACTGGCACGAACACACCCCAACCCGGCACAGCCAGCCCGGCTACCGGCGGACGAGCCGAACTCTCATCCGGATCCAGCATCCTCAGACTGAATCGTTAGCCCAGCTCAGTCGGCTGCACCTGCCCAGACCTCGGAAGGTCAATGGGGCCATTAGGGGCACAGAGAGCACCATGGGGGGGGGGGGCAGGGCCATGCAGGGGGCACCAAGGGCAGGATTTCCCTCGCACACCCTTGTCACAATGCACCAGGCTCGCCCAGGGGTGACTGACCCCCCCCCATCTGTTTACCGAGTGCCCGTCACATCGCCCCACTGCAGGATAACAGCCTACTCCTCTGCATGTCAAAGGCACTCCCCCCTTAGCCCACCCCGCTGGGCTGCTCTGCTCTGTGCTGGAGCTGGACTCTAAGAAACAACCACCAGAGGCTCTGGCCTCAGGAGAACGGTGCCTCCTGGGGCCACAAGGGGTTAAGATGACAGAGCCTTGCGGGGGTGGGGCAGGGGCTAAGCCCCCCCACCATTTCCTGGCCTGCAGCCCCCCAGAGGCAGCCTGCACAGCTGGGTTGATTTAGCTCTGCACAGTCTGGGCTTTGTTTCTCAGGCAGGCTCAGCTGCGGTTTCCTCTGGAATCTGCTGCCCCCGGGGTGTCCCCCTTCCCCTGACGCACATGGGGTCCTGGCAGTGGGAGCCGCTTCCCAGATGGGGCCGGAAGCGCCAGCCAAGTCCCCCCAGCGCTGGGGGCTGGTGGCTGGCAGCCATGGCTGGTCAGTCTCTCTCTAGGCTTTCTGTGGGCCCATGAACCCCAATCCCTGGTTGCAGGCAGGAGCCCGGACCGGCTGCTGCTCAAATTCCAACCCAGGAGCTGCTGGCTGGGACCAGCTGGGGGCTGTCTGCAAAGGGCCCCATGGCGTTCCCACCCCCGGCCGAGCAGCCCCGGCCGCAGGGGCCCGCAGGCCCCAGCAGCACCCCCGCTCTCCTGCAATCAGACATGCAGGGCTGGGCTGGCCCCTCTGCTGAGGCAGGACCAGTTCAATCACCTCCCGGGTCTCACAGAGCAGTGGTTCTCAGCCAGGGATACATGTACCCCCGGGGGGATGCACACATAGGCGGCAAGTTATATGGGCCCATGGTGCCCATGCTCCATCAATATTCAGGAACGTGGGCCCAGCTCCACCAATGTTTGGGGCTCCACTGCCAGCCAGGCCCAGTCCCCTGCCCACACACATGCCCAGCTGTGGCCACAGCCTCAGCCCCCTTACCTCTGTCCACCTAGCCCCTCCCAGAGACATGGCCTTGCTCCCGTGTAGGGGGCGGGACTTGGACCCGTTCTGGGCACCAGCAAAAGTTATAGAAACCTGGCACCCATGGATGCACAGGCCTTCCCAAGGGGTACGTCCACTCATCTAGATATTTGCCTACTTTTACAACAGGCAACAGAAAAACCGCTAGCGAAGTCAGTACAAACTACAATTTCATACAGACGATGACTTGTTTATACTGCTCTATGTACTGTACACTGAAGTGTAACAATATTTATATTCCAAGTGATTTATTTTATAACGCTATGGTGAAAATGAGGCACTCAGCAATTTGTCCGGAGTAGTGGGGCTGGGATGCTTTTATGTGTGATTTTGTAAGCAGGCAGTTTTTAAGTGAAGTGGGACAGGGTACGCAAGACAAATCCGACTCCTGGAAGGGGCACAGGGGTCTGGAAAGGTTGAGAGCCACCGATACGGAGGACGCTGTTATCCAAAGGGGAAAGAGACAGAGCAGCAGGGCGGTTTGGGGATTAAGGTGCTGGGCTGGGGCTCTGGAGATCAGCCCTCAGTTCTCTGATTCTTCTGTGGAATACTGCTGTGCCTCAGTTTCCCCATTTGTAAAACAGGGATAAGACTCTGCTTTGTAAAGGTAGAGAGGTGTCTAACTCCCACTGATTTAAAAAAAAAAAATCTGCCCCAGGGGCCTTCCTTTGTCTAGCTCTTCGGGGCAAGGGCTGTCTGTGTCGCGTCCGGCACAGCAGGGCCCCGAGTGCAGGCAGGGTCTGTGCAGCACCCGGCGCATGGGGCCTCCCATCTCAGTCGGGGTCTATAGCTGCGACCATAATACACCTAATGCACGAGAGGAAGTGACCTGACCCAGTCTCAGTAGAAAGGCCACAGACGGACTGTACCTAGAGACCCAACACCCAGGGCTGAAGCGGGGGAGGGGGCAGGGGGAGAAGGGAGGGGGCAGTAGTTTGCTAGGCCAATGGAGTGAGGCTGTCACCCCAGCTGGGGGGCTGCCCCACAGAGCGAGACCGTGGGATCTGGGGGAAGCACCAAGGCCAGCTCTGTTGTGAAAACATCTGGGGGGTAACTAGGGGTTTTATCGGTTCCCTTTTCACAAGGCCACTTATCACCTGGCTACTTCCCCCAACTTCTCTGAAGGGCAGGACTCAAGCGGTGTCGAAAGCCCTGAGCAGTTAGGGGCGGCAGTGGGGCAGGCGAGTGCTAGTGCCCAGGTGTGCGAGGACGCCCAGGGGCTGGGGATTGGTGTGAGGGACTCAGGTGCTAGTGCCCAGGTGTGCGAGGACACCCAGAGGCTAGAAATTGGTGCGAGGGACCCGGGTACTAGTGCCCAGGTGTGCGAGGACACCCAGAGGCCAGGCAAGGGGTCAGATTGGTTCAGACTTTCCCAGGGCTCCAGTGAGTGACTGGACCTGGGTCCAGCCATGACAGTGCCGCTTTGTCCCTGGTTCAGCCAGAGCCCTCCTCGCTCACAGCCCCCCGCCCCCCCAACAGCTGGGGCCTTTCCAGAGCTGGCTGCAGGCCTCTAACCCACATTTATTCCTCTCTTCGCTCTGCACTTTGGCCCTTGGCACTTTGGCCCTGAGAAAGAGCTGCCACCAGCCCCATTTTACAGGTGGGGAGACTGAGGCACTGAGTGACAACTCACCCTCTGTCTCAGAGCAAATGGCTCTGTCCCAGCAAATGGCAGCTGGGAAGAGAACCCAGGAGTCCTGGCTCCCAGCTCCCCCCTGCTTTATGAAACCAGGAAATCAAATACAAAAAACAAAGCCACTGATCAAACAAATGGCTGGCACCAATCCTACTGTCACAGACACAAGCCACAGCTGGTATTTATTAGCCATATTGCTGTGGCACCAAGGCCCCATTGTACCAAGCGTGGCACCTACAAGCCTTGGCACTGAGAGCCAATGACCCAAACAGACAAGGCAAGTGAAGGACCATTTGCCCCATTTTACTGCTGTGGAAACTGAGGCACAGAGCGATTCAATGCCAGAGCTAAGAACTGAAGCTGGATTTTCCCTGTGCCAGTGTAGCCCCTGAACCACTTGGGCACCTGTGCCACAGAGCTGCTGCCAGCTAGGCTGTGCCACACAGGTCTCAGGAGGCATCAAAGATAACAGCAGCTACAGGAGCTCAAACTACCCCTGGATCCAATCCTGAGCCCATCGCACCAGCAGGACAGCGCCTGCCTCCAACGGGAGCTGAGTTGGAACATGCAGTGCAGGATCCAGTCCCCAGCTGGGGACCCACATGCCAAACTTCGGCACCTAAAAGCTGTAACCTAAATCCACATCAAGGCTCCTAAAATAGCTGGCCTGCCTGGCTGGTTATGCCCAGATTCTGCAGGATCTGAGAATGCTCATTATTAAGTGAATTACGGTAGCGACTATCATCCCTGACCAAAATTGAGGCCCTATTGTGCTAGGAGCTGCACAGACCCACAGCGAGAGACAGCCCCTGCCCCAAAGGGCTCCCAGTTTCAATTGATAAAAGGCAAGAGGGGAAACTGAGGCACAGAGCAGGGAAGCGAGTTGCCAAATCAGTGGAAAGAACCCAGGTGTTCTGACTCCCACGCCGACACTGTCGACTAGACGGCGCTGCCTGCCTACAAATTGCAGCCCCTTTGTAAGTCAGGCTTCTCATTTCAGGAGCCTAAATCTGGATTGAAAACCAGATGCCTCAAAGCTCTGGGAAGGTGGGTGGGCACAGACCTAGGGCAGCACTGATGTTTCCTTCTCCCTCCCTCCTTCCCCAGAGGGCGGCTGGACTGCCAGAGCCAAGCAGGGCAAGGAATGCTCCATTTTATTAATCACGTGGCACCACATGGACAGAAATATTTCTGAAAACGAGGCTCATCTGCTGGCGTCACAGACGTGGCACCTCCACCCCCCGCCTCCCCGGGACGTAGGATGCATGGAGGGGTGGGGCACTGAGCACCCAACAGGATCCAGCCCTTTGTACAGCCAGCCACTTAGACAAGAACTCTTGACTAACACCAGTCCCCCAGCTGTGGGGATAAAACCCAGGAGTTCAGGCCCCCAGCCTCCCCTGATCTAGCCACTAGACCACATTCCCCTCCCACTGCCGGGATAGAACCCAGGAGTCCTAGGTTTGCTTCTAGCCCTGAAGGCATCTAAAGCCAGGCAAATGCTCCTTTAAGTGAAAGACATAAGAACATAAGAATGGCCCTACTGGGTCAGACCAAAGGTCCATCAAGCCCAGTGTCCTGTCTGCCGACAGTGGCCAGTGCCAGGTGCCCCAGAGGGAATGAACAGAACAGGTTATCACCAAGTGATCCATCCCCTGTCGCTCATTCCCAGCTTCTGGCAAACAGAGGCTAGGGGCACCATCCCTGCCCATCCTGGCTAATAGCCATTGATGGACCTGTCCTCCATGAATGTATCTAGTTCTTTTTTGAACCCTGTTATAGTCTTCACTGTCACCACATCCTCTGGCAAGGAGTTCCACAGGTTGACTGTGCGTTGTGTGAAGAAATACTTCCTGTTGTTTTCAACCTACTGTCTATTAATTTGATTTGCTGATCCCTAGTTCTTGTGTTATGAGAAGTAGTAAACAACATGTCCTTATCTACTTTCTCTACACCAGTTATGATTTTATAGACCTCAGTCATATCTCCCCTTAGCCGTCTCTTTTCCAAGCTGAAAAGTCCCAGTCTTATTAATCTCTCCTCATACGGAAGTTGAAGGCTTCGAAGACCCCAAGGCAAAGGACCCTGATCCACATTCCAACCTGCCCCCTCCCCATCCAGCCTCCTCTGAATCCTGGGACACCAGGCTCCCAGCTCCTGATGCTGCAGCTTCCAGCTCCGAGGTGGATCCTACACTCCAGCACCACCCACAGCCCAAAGGGAGTGCGACTGCGGATCCATCAGTGGCCGGTGGGGGTGGGGAAGGTGACCCGGGAACTTCCCTTGTCCCCAAAGATCAGATCAAGTTTGGATGAAGCTTGGAAGGGGAATTGACTGGACCCAGGATGACCCATGACCAGAATGGCTGGGAAGGGGCAGAGCCAGGACGCATGCAAGTAATTGCATCCAGCCTTCTGCACTGTCATTAACCATTCAGGACTCATCTGAGGGTTCGGAAGAGCAGCCCACAGACAACACCAGCGCCTCCCCCCCTCCACTCTGATAGTGCCTCATACCCAACGATTCCCCCCTGGGGGAAATGCAAAGCCCGATCACCACAAAAGGGTCCCCAAAAGGCTTTCAAACCTGGTCCCTGTGCCTCTGCATCCCTGGTGTAAAGTCCACCCCGGACAGCACAGTTTACAAACCCAGGAAATCAGTTTATAAACCCTGCTTCTGCAGCCTGAGGGAACAGGGTCTAGTAGTTAGAGCGGGCGGGCGGGGGACTGGTTGTCAGGACACCTGGGTTCTATTCCCAGCAGGGAGAGGGGTGTGGGGTCTGGTGGGTTAGAGCAGAGAGGGTTGGAAGCCAGGACTTCTTGGTTCACTTCCCAGGACCAGAACTATCTTGCCAAAAGCCTGGATAAATCACCTGGCCTCTCTGTCAAAGAAGGATCATCTCTCTCTGGAGTACAAGCCAGGATGGGACAACCTGTGACACCCCCCCCCATAACCCGCTGCTCCTCAGGGTGTCAGAGAGGAGCCCAGCCCAGCCGGACAAATAGCACAATCCTCTAGTGCCCGGGACAGCCCAGCAGATCCCTGACCCGCCAGAGACAAGTGTCCTGGTCCCATTCACACCAGCACGGGATCCAGGAGTCACTCCTCTGGAGTCACACAAGGGGAAACTTGTGGGAGCAGAATCGGGCCCAGTTGCTCCAGATTTCCATGGTTGGGGGGGAGAATCAGCCCCCGCCGGCATTGGCTGGGCCCGATCCTGCCCTCACTCGGTCACAACGCTGTCAAGGCAGCGTGTGTAAATGAGCGTCACTCCCCGGGAGTCCGGGCAGCAAAACACACCAGCCGGGGACCCGCCCCGGGGATCTAGGAGCGTAGCTGGGGGGGAGCGGCCCCTCCCCCACTGAGCACAGCCCCCCCCCCAAGTGGCTCCTTATTACGAATTTGTAAAAAGGCAGAAAGGTCTGGGATTCTTCTCCCCCAGCAGAGTGCGGTGCTGCTGATTGGCCGCCGGGGCTTGATTGAGCTGCTCCCATTGGGCCTCCAGCAGCCAGACCCCGCCCCTCGCGCTCCCTCAGCACGCTGCGGGGGAGGGGCTGTGCGCTGGCACGTGTTTAACTTTGGCTCCAGAGGCAGCTGGGGGCAGGAGTTGCTGGGGGCGAGGGGAGTCAGGGAGCAGGGGGAGGGTTGGATGGTTCGGGGCTGGGGGTGTGGAGGGGGGCTGGGGCAGTCAGGGAGAGAGGGGGTTACAGGCAGGGCTGGCTTTAGGCCAATTCCACCAATTCCCCCGAATCGGGCCCCACGCCTAAGAGGGCCCCGTGCCCAGTGAGAATCTCTTCCTTGGCTAGAGGCACCTTTTTAATTTTTACTCACCTGGCGGTGCTCCGGATCTTCAGCGGCACTTAGGTGGTGGGTCCTTCGCTTGCTCTGGGTCTTCGGCGGCACTTCAGCGGTGGGTCCTTCAGTGCCGCCGAAAACCTGGAGCGAGTGAAGGACCTGCCGCTGAAGTGCTACCGAAGACTCGGAGCACCGCCCGGTGAGTACAAGCCCCACGTATTGTTGGGGTTTTTTTGTCGTCCCTGCCGGGGCCCCGTCGAAACTGTTTGAATTGGGCCCCACACTTCCTAAAGCCGGCAGGGGAGGAAGTCTGGGCCTCTTTCCAACAGCAAAATACAAGCACATAAAAGCAGACGTCAGCGGGAAGTGCTGTCAGCTGGCCCGTCAGCCTGCACAGCACCCACCCACTTGCCTGGGCTGTATTATTAATGCATTTTATTTGGAAGATGCAGCCTGAGCGATTTAAAGGCCTCAAACACGACTGAAAGAGCTGGGAAAGTTGCAAGCTTTCTCTGCTGGGCTTTTCATCTGGGTCACACAGTGCAAACCTGCCTGAGGCACCGCCCAAGAGAGATTCATTGGGGAAGTTCGTGCATCTCACAGCTTCAGCTCTTCTAAGCTTGCAGCCGTGGCACGAAAGGATTTGGGAGCAGTTAACAATTCTGTGCGGTTAAGAGATTTTCATTTCTTGGACTCTGCTACCCAGTGCTACAGGGGAGACTGAGTGAGTAGCCTGGCTTGTCCTCTGCACAGACCCAATCCCTTCCCTGCTTCTTTCCCTTGGGTTTGCGAGGGTCTCGTTAACATGCCCTTCCCCCAGGCCTTCCCTCCAGAGACACAGTCCTGGCTTCTCCTTCCTCACTTTCCCCTTCTGTCCGTCTCTGTGGGTTTTCTCCATGCTCCGTCGCTGGTCTGTACCTCCACCCCATGCACTGTATTAAGCACGTCTCTGCCTCTCTCGTTTATGGGCTCTGTGCTGGGATGGCAGAGGCAGCGCTTATGGTTGTGTTCTCTGCTGGGTCTGTTTGGTTCAGACTCTAAAATCAAGCGCCCAGTTTGCTAGCCGCATCCCTCGGCCTGCTCGCAAGGGCTTCTGGCTAAACACTAAAGCCAGGTGCTAGGGCAGAAGCAGCTGCCCGTGTACCCTCAATGGCAGGAGCTGTGTGTGGTCCCTTGTTCCCCCCCCACACACTTTGGATTACGGGGTGTGTCTCGGTGTATATTGGGGGTCCTGTCGGGGCGGGGAGTGGTTGGATAAGCATGGGAGTCCTGGGGGTCTGTCGGGGTGCAGGGGTGTGGATAGGGGTCGGGGCAGTCAGGGGACAGGTAGGAGGTAGGGCCCTAGGGGGGCAGTTAGGGTGGGGGGATCTCAGGAGGGGGCAGTCAGGAGACAAGGGGTGGGGGGGAATGTTAGGGTTCTGAGGGGGGCAGGAAGTGGGAGGGAGTGGATGTAATTAGTCATTTGATATGTCGGGTGGAGCTTTTTTTTATGTGTTCGCTCCCCTTGATGTTAGAACCTGGCTACGCCACTAAGGGGCGTCAGAATCGGGCCCATCCCCCACGGGCCCCAGCTCCACTCCTGCCCCTGGACTCGGAGCGCAGCCCGCGGGGATCCCAGCTCTACCGGGGGCCGGAGCCCGCCGGCAGCCATGGCAGAGTGACACCGGAGTCGCTCCCCCAGATTTACACCCAGGGAACCGAGGTCAGCAACGTGCCCGGGAAGCAGCAGCCCGGGCCGAGCACATGGTGCAGCCGGGCGGCGGGGCCGGGGTCGGGGGCTCACCGAGGGGCAGCAGGCGGCGAGCCGGGTCCATGCTGCGGGGCGAGGGAGTCCAGCGAGCGGCGCGCACCGAGCTGCAGCCAGAGGGCAGCGCCCCCGAGGCAGGGCCGGCTCCATGGGGGGCGGGGGGCCCCGCCCAGGAAGGCTGGGGCCAGAACCTGGCGGGAGGAGCGCGGGTTGGGGGCGGGAAGGGCCGTGTGCGGGGAGATGGGAGGCGGAGACCTCAGGGGAGGAGAACTGTGGGGGTGTCAGAAAAGGGGGGCAGCTGACAGGCAGGTGCGGGCAATATTTTAACCAGGGGCTCCCACTAAATGACAGACCCCGGTCTGGCTGAGCCCCCATTCTAGGGGGGCTCGTAGGGGTGGGGCATGGATTCGGTTGGGATGGCGCAGGGGGCTGGATGGGGGGGTGTTTGGATATGGAGGGGTGGGGTGGGAGGGGAAGGCGGGGTGGGGTGGGTGAGTGGATGGAGGGGTGTGTGGCGGATTGAGGGAGGTTGGCTGGGAGGGAGGGGTCCGGTGTATATGGGGGTATCTGCCTTGGAGACCAACGTGCTGGGCTCCCATCCGCTCTGACACACACAGACACTGCTCTAAACGCCCCAGGCCCAGGCCTCCTTCTTTGGACCAGAGACACCCCTGCCCCTGGACGCTTCCCCCGAGATGGCCCCAGGAATGACCCAGCAGGGCCCGTACGAGCCTGGTCCCCAGCCCCAAGCTTATCTCCACCCCATGCCACCTCTGCTCCTGTCTGTGCCCCCCCCATACACCCCTGTTGTCCCCTCTCGTGCCTCCTGGAATGCAGCCCCAGCACGGTGCAGAGCCCAGATTAGCAGGGCCGGGCAGCCGGGGGCTGCTTTTCCCCTTGGAGCCCAACAGCTGAAGAGCTGCTGACATTCCAGCCCAGCTGGGGCCAGATCCAAGTCCTGGGGCAGATCTGTGCTTGACTGGGAGCTCACGACCTGCACTCACCCCCACCGTTACCTGTAAATCCCTTCAGCCTTGTGTTGTTAACCTGGGGAACTCCCTGCCACAGGAGAGTGGGGAAGGCAAGTGCTTCCCAGGGTTCGGAAAGGGTTGCGATATTGATACAGGGCAATGAGGCCATCCAGTGTGATGCTCTTTGTGAGGAGAGAGGGATGGTAAAGAAGGGACTAGAACCCATGAATCCTGATGCCAAGTCTCCCTGCTCTAACCACTAGACCAGGGGTGGGCAAACTTTTTGGCCCGAGGGCCACATTGTGGTGTGAAACTGTATGGAGGGTTGAGTAGGGAAGGCTGTGCCTCCCCAAACAGTCTGGCCCCACCCCTATACGCCTCCCACTTCCTGCCCCTGACTGCCCCCCTCAGAACTCCTGACCCATCCAACCCCCCTGCCCCTTGTCCTCTGACTGCCCCCTCCCAGGACCCCCTGCCCCTAACCGCTTCCCTGGGACCCCACCCCCTATCCAACCCTGTCTGTTCCCTGTTCTCTGACTGCCCCAACCTCTATCCACACCCCCACCCCCTGACAGGCCCCCCGGGACTCCACCCCCCATCCACCCTCCACTGTTCCCCATCCCCTGTCTCCTCCACCCGGAACCTCCGCCCCCTGTGCTCTGACTGCCCTCTAGAACTCCGTGCCCCTTATACAACCACCATCCCCGCTTCCCGCCCCCTTACCATGCGCTCAGGGCAGCAGAAACTCACAGCCCCGCTGCGCAGCCAGAGCCCCTGCTTGGTGGCGTGGCTGCAGGGGAAGGGGGACAGCAGGGAGGGGCCAGGGGCTAGCCTCCCCAGGCAGGAGCTCAGGGGCCGGGCAGGAGGGTCCCGCAGGCTGGATGTGGCCCACGGGCCGTTGTTTGCCCACCTCTGCACTAGATCCCACTTCCCTCCTCCAGCTGAGACTAGAACCCAGGAATCCTGACCCCCAGCCTGCTCTCACCCCACTGGCTGCCTCCTGCTTGGCAGGGTCGTGCCCTGTGGGATGTGGGGGGCAGTTCAGGTCAGGCTGATAGGGACCCATGGCTGGAGCCCGGGGGATTGTGTCACTGCGGGGATATCCTGGCCACCCCTTGGGCAGGCACCAGAGACCTCATGGAAACATTGCCCCAGCAGAAACAGGAACCAGCATGAGATCAGCTGGCGGGATGGGGGTGGGGGGAATGTCCAGCTGTGGGGTGCTGGGCTGGGATAGCAGGAGCCTGTGAGTCAGGACTGAGGGGCATCAGCAAAGTTGGGGGACAAGGCTGGAATAGCAGGGGGCTGCGGGTCACAGTCCCCCACCCTAAAATACTCTGTAGTGCTGGGCAGCTCTGGCACAACCCAACCCCGCTTTGGACTCCCCATCAATAGACCCCAAGCCCTGGTACCCCCCCAAGTGTACTCTGACCCCCCCACCAACAGCTCAAATACACCCCATCTGCACCCCAACCACCCCAGCCCTCTCCCACCCCAGCAGCACAGCGCCCCCTGGTGCCAGGCTGGGGTGTGTATGGGGACAGGGCACAGCCAGGGCAGTGGGGGCAGCACCCCAGCAGCACAGCGCCCCCTGGTGCCAGGCTGGGGTGTGTTTGGGGACGGGGCACAACCAGGGTGAAAGCACCGACAAACCAGGGCCCCTCCTCACTCGTGGGCTCCTGCTGTTGTTCTGGGGGAAATGGTTGCCCTGGGCCGGCTGCACTGCAGGCACTCGGAGACCCTGCCGCTGGCTCTGGGTGACACCTCTATTGTGCTGGAGCGTGGGCCGGCTCCTTCCTCTGGTAGCCGTGCTCAGACCGTGTCTGTGCTGCATGGGCAGCTCCTGCCCAGGAGCGGGGGGTGGGGAAACAGGGCATCCCACAAACCGGCCGGGGGGACGCAGTCTTGGGAAATCAGAGCCATAGACTGGATCTAGCTACCTGCACGGAGCAGGGTCTAATGTCCAGCATCTTCTACGTTTCTGGTGCAAATGACAGATCGGAAATAAGACGCAAATTTTTAACAGTGTGGGGGACGAAGCTTTGGAACAACTTACCAAGGGCCATGGTAGATTCTCCCTCGATGGCTTTTTTTAGATCAAGGCTGGATGTTTCTCTAGCAGATCTGCTCCAGTTCCCACAGGAATTAAGCCGGGGACGTCCTAGTGTTGGTGTCACTAGGCATAACCCTAGGAAACTCAGGAGGGTGGAAAGCCATAAGTGTCAATAAAGCCTTCCTGTACTAGGCCTGAATGAACTAAATTCACTCCACGTCTGACCAAAGCGCTTCCATGTTTATATTTGAACTTTAATCAACCTAACAAGCTAGCAACAGAGAATGGAATGCGTAGCAGCTAGTTATCAGGTGCAACCCCACTCACACCGGTACTAGGAAATAATAATGAGGCCTGTATGCCTCTGGCTAAGGGGCAAAATAACAGATCAAAGAAATAAAACAAGATAACTGTTCACAGAAGAGTTACTAACGAGCGAAAGTGGTTTTTGCCAAGTATGACTTAACTGCTTAATGTAATTGCTATTGCAAAGTGTATTTGCTGCATGGGAATGAAAGGTGGGGGGAGAGGAGGAGTGTGGGGGTGATGGGAATGCTTAGCTGAAGTTATGTATAAAGAGAGAAAAACCGCTTGTATCTGTGTGCAGGATTTGAGAATGCTTTTCTCCCTGGCACCTTTTTGGGCTCAAATAAACTTGGTTTGCTTCTCCACCCTGGTGTGTTAATTAGTGCGGCGCACACCGGGCAACGAACCCCCACTGTTGCTGTCCTCGGCCCTCTGTGCCGGCAACACTAGGGCCTGCGTTATGCGGGCGGTTGGATGGGATGGTCACACTGGTCCCATCTGGTTTTAGACCATACGAACGGTGCTAGGTGCTGTACAAACCCACACCCAGAAATCCAGCTGCCCATCGGCTGTAGATGAAAGGAAGGTGGAGGTTTGTGTCTCCTCGGTGCTGCATGTGGTTGTCACACCTCAGCCCCTCAGAGAATCACCAGCGCAGCTTGCAAACCAGGCAATCCTCTAAAATCAGACCCACTGGGCTCTGTTCATTTGCCATCTGCCTCCCAGTCAGTTTCTAGCCCAAATTGGGTCCTGCACAAAGCATCATGGGGGCAGGTGCCACACTTATCCCACTGGTCAGAACTGTTGCCAGCTCAAAGAGCCCAAGGCGGAGCAACAGCGGGGTTCGTTGCCCGGTGTGCGTCGCACTAATTATCACACCAGGGTGGAGAAGCAAAACCAGGTTTATTTGAGTCCCAAATAAGGTGTCAGGGAGAATAGCATTCTCAAATCCTGCACACCCGCTCACAGGCGGGGTCCCAGCATTTATACACCCCTTGTTTGTGTAAGCCTTTTGTTCGGTTTTCCCCCTCACCCCTCCCTTCCCAACAGCAGCTACATTAGGCATTACATTTCAGCGTGTTAGAAAAGTTCTCATCCACAGGCTTATCTTTTGGCCTTCACAGAACAAACGCATACAGATTTTCCTTCCCCCTCTCCCCCTCCTCCCCGCCGCTTCTGCTGTTCCAAACTCCTACATTTGCAAGCGGAGATTGCTGACAGCTACACATTTTGCTTACAGTCTGTTAGCATCTTAGGCTGGTTAAAGTTCACAGCATGTAAGAACTTTGGTTCACTTCAGGCCCAAAGTCACAACTTTGGTTTACCCAGGCCTAGTGGCACCAACAATTCCCCCCTTTGAGAATACTCAACAAACTTTTGGCGAGTTTTCTCAAACTTTAAAAACAAAAAAACAATGAAGCTTTACAGATATATGTACAACTGCTCTTTTGAGCTTAGTTACTAACCCAGGAATGAATGCATGGACAAAAGAGTGGAATGTTCATTTAACAACTAAGGGATTGGGGCACTGACTATAAATCAGGTAGGTATACCAAGTGGTTTAATTTTCCCAGATGTCTCGGTGAATAATTCAGTCCCATATGCATGCTCCCCATGGACCCAGCAGGATTCGGTATGTGGGAGCCCACACCCACCCTAACCGGTCCATATGCTTGGAAGGAGCACTGTGAATGTCCCCATTTCCATCCAGAAAGTGTCCAAGTATGTCTTCATGACCACAGATCAGATGGTACTCCTGATGCATCTGTAAGGGCAGTGGGCCAAGTCTGGTCTAGATCCCACTGCAATACCTTCCCAGCCTCAGTGATATTTAATACCATCTCTGTCAGTAACTTCTGGGTCATAGAACTAAGGGCTGAAATGATATGTAACTCACCAACTCCAGCCTGTACTTAAGATAGCTGAGTTTCAAGAATAAGGCTAGTAGCCTTTTCTAGTTGGACCAATTTCTGATCATGTTCTTTGCTTTTAGATATTGGCCCTAGCCCACAAGGATCTGCTCAATCCTCTTTCTTTCCAGAGGAAATAACCCAGGCCCTCTGTTGTGCTAATCTAATGGCATCCCCTTGTGAGCAATCTGGGTATGTAGAAGTGATTTGAAAACTTGATAAGGGCAATGTCATTTAAAATCTAATTAGGGAGGGCAATACATACTGAAGGATTTATCCAAAACACAGGGCACAGCCTGTAGATTAAACCCCAAAAGTCAATTAATACCACATTCCCAATCATGGGTCCCATAAGTTTCTTCCTTGCCAGTGTACAATTCTTTGTTTCTTCACCAGGGTCAGTTCTCAATGTCCTTTTAGTCAGGAATTCCTGGACTTTGGCAATGTCAGTGGAGTGAGTGTTTCTTCTTCTTTCCCAAAACAATTGTGGTTTAGCATCCTACAGGGGAGAGGTTTCCAGCACATATCACCCTGTAATAGCTTTGCTTTTTCTAGAAAAGTCTAAAGGCACAGTTGGTCTGTCAGTGGACAAGGGAGAGGTTGTCCAGAAGCTGTCCAGAAGCACAGTAGAACTAGAAGAAAGAATAGGCTAATCATCAATAGGAAAATTTTTCTGATGTGGAGGGGTCTTTTGCAGTGAGAATCCTGGGTCCAAGCAGTCAGTCTTTGGCACTTCACAGCAGTGTTGGTAGACAGCAGGACTTGGAAAGGGCCTTTCCAGCGTGGAGCCAAGGCAGTCTTTCGTTGATGGATCTTTATGTAGTCCCAGTCTTCTGGTTCCTAGGAGTGGTAGGGCTGCTAGGATCTTTGGGTTGTTTCTTCTTTACCTGTGAGAAAAAACCTAACACATTGCATTAGTGTCTTTGCAGATTTTACAAATTTTATAGTTGCATGGGCAAATTTAAGTCCCCCCTTTTTCTGGTTTTTAGCCAAGTAATGGTTCTTATATTTATTAGTGCCAAAGGAAGGGCATCTGGCCACTTTAAGTTTGTCTCAGCACAAATCTTGGCCAGTTCATTTTTAGCATGTTAACTCATTCTTTTTCCTTTTCCCATTTTTTTCTTTAACCTATAAAGGAAACTTTTACTTATACACCTTTTGTTAACAATAAATACATACACAGTACATTAGTCTTATTTAATGTATGCCACATATACCCTTTTACTAAAATAACCTTATTACAGAGCTTTGGAACAACAGGCCAGGACAAGCACACCCACTTTGAGAAGTTCACTTAATATAACCTCTAGTCCAATAGCTTTCCACCATCCCCAGCCCTCTGGCTAGAAGTCTGAGGTAGCCAGAAGGATCCCATGTACAATATGGGGAGTGGGTTAACTTTCCATGTCCTTGATTTTAAAAGACTGTTAGTATGAAAATTTTAATAACAATTTTCAATTAAAAGATTTGGCTAATAAAGTTTCTTTCTCTTACTTAGGAAAATGTATTAGACTTTAGTATATCACATTTTTCTGATATATCCAAACACTTTGTATTCTAAATTGAACAAAACAAGTATCTGCATTTCAATTTAACACTGCCACTTGATTTTAAATTAGACCATCCCATAAAAATATTAAACACAACACTTCTGGCCACTTGAGACAGACACCACAAGACAGAACACAGAACACAAAACATAATTGTTACTCTGTCAGTAAATGCATGATATGTTGAATGCTGTTCAGCTGGCATTAGTTTTCTTTGATTATCTGAAAGACAAAACAGAAGTCTACCCCTTCTGGGCAGTCAATCATTACTTAAAATATACGAATACTCTTCAGGAGAATTACCCCATATTTTCTTTGCCTGAATTTATTTACAAACATTTCAAAGACACTAAAAACTTTTCTCTTTAGCATTTTTACAAAGTACAACTGCTGTTTCCTTCAGCAACTAAAGAGTTAACTTTTCACTTTCCCTTAAAAATCACATGCTCTTCCCTTAAATCACTTGCTTTTTCCTTCAGCAGCCACTTACCAATTCAAATCATCATTTCAAATATCCTCCTGAGTATTTGAAATTTTCATGCTTATACTCACTTACTCCTTCTCACTACACCCTCAAAAGTTTCTAACCTGTTTTCCCATCTCTCTGTTGCCTGCCTGCCTGGGCCCGATCCTGCTTTTCTCGCTGAATCGTTCCTATCCTGGACACAAACTTATTCCACTACCAGTTTAGCTAGGAGGGTGGGCTTCACAGCTAGCCCCCACCCTTCTGGTCTTTTCCCTAAAACATTTTATTCCCAAAACTACTCAAGTTCTCCCTAGTAAGGCTTGTCACCTGGCAAAAATACACGGCCATTGGGTAAAGGCCATTTACTTAACACACAATCCAAACTCCTTAAGGGGGTCTACCCAGAGACCCACCCATTTGTCTGCTGACACTTAAACAGAAAAGAAAATTACACAGAGAGCAGAGAAAATTACAGTCTAAGCCAGATTTTTCCACTTCTAGTACATTGTCCGTCACGGGTGGGGGGACAGAAGGATCTCAATACAACCTCAGAGCTTCATCGCACACATGGCTTCCACCCTGAGGAATTACGAACGAGAAGTTCAGTTCCGCCCACACCCCCAACGCCCAAATAAACAGAGCAGAAAAACCAACAGTAACCGGTTAAACAGAACAGAGCTAAAACTAGATAGTGCACCAAAACCAGATAGTGTCTCCTTATTCTATTAGGGCTCACCTTTAACCATACAATCCTTATCATATAATACCAAACAATACCAAACAAAGCAAACATAAAATAACAAGGGTAAAACAGATGGTGTAAATTCTACAGGGCTCCCCAATTCTCTATTGCTCACCAAACTGTGACAAATTTCTGTTACCAATTATCCCTTATGTCAGGTGATCAAACTGACATTGCAGGACGGGGGGGGGGAGATAGAGAAATCACACCATATATCCAAATTTTAAAGCTTCATTAAAAATAATAAAACAACAATGGAGAGTATTGGGAACACTCCCACATCACTCAGGAAAAATATGAATGCCCCAAGCCTTAAGCCACTTTAATACTTACACATATCCAGACTGGCATGTCTGTGTATAATGTTCAGAGAAGGGAAATAGGTGGACGGGAGATTATCCTGTATACAGCTTGTCCAGCATTTCCAACATGCTTCCACTCTTGGGATGGCTGTTCTTTTACACCCTGGAATCTCCTGCGTCTCTTTCAGAGATTCCAGTTCAGGTCAGCTGCCTGTCCGGCTTCAGGGTTGCAAAACTGTTGGATCTCACTGAACCGTTAAGCTTTGCAAATGCAATCTCAGTTTTGTAACTTATACTGCTTTTTGTTTGCCTCTCTTTATTTTCCACAACCAGCTGGGGCTGAAAGCAATTTTACTTATCATAGTCTGTGTGCTGGCTCTTGACCTTGTACGCAGAGCAGCTCTCTCTCTTTATCTCTGGGGTTAGCCGAGTTTCAAATTAACCAGTTCCTAGACAAATTGCTCACACTGTGTCAGAGGCTTTTCTTTGTGATTAAAAGCTCCTCTGAGATATATGATCTTATCTAGATTGAAGATACCTTCTAATGGGCACTGTTTAGATGGATTTCCACACATGTGAAGATTCCAATTCTCTAAATACCTGCAGGTTTTAGGACCATAATGTACGTACATGTACTATGCTGGGGTACCCTTAGGGGGTGAGGTAGAATTTTTAGACTGTCCCTTTACCCACTTTGCACATGCACACACAGAGAGGGTACCCTGTCCGCACTAGCGGCTCATAAACTAAGAATCTCTCCCTACAGAACATTCACACAGGGGAGACTAACGAGGATGACTGACTTTCCTACATCCCCTTTCAGCAAAGAGCGCCGGCTAGTCTCTGGGAGACACAGCGCCGTATACTCTAATTGCATTCAATGAGATGATCAGACTGTCAGTAGCCCACACGGAAAGGAAGGGGGGGGGGAGGGAAGATGGGTTCACACATTCCTAGACCCAGGCAGCTTCCTCGCCGGACGATGCCAGGCTGAGTCAGCCCACCGTGGGTCGGATCTCCTAAAGATCCACTAGTTACTGGGCTTGCGTTAGACTACTCCTGATCATTAGCAATCGCTTCACAGAGTAATCTGGGCGTCTTCCAGCAACGAACACTCACACAGATATACACACACACACACACACCAAGGCCATTGTTTCCTATTGCCACGATGCATCTTATCTTGCTGCACAGTCAATAAATTCAAATGGCATGAGCCCAGCAGAGACAGATATTCTCACGGACAGTTCTCCTCCCAGTGCAGCTCTGGGGCATATGATGAGGGATTTTTACAAGAGCTCTACTTACAAACAGCTTCAGAAGCTACCCATTCACTGACAAAACAGAAATAATTGAAGGATCATGTTGTAATTAAGTGATCCTTCTGGTGGCCACCTTTCCTGGCTCTCTAACTGATACTGAGGCCAGTCTACTGTATAAAATCTTTTCAGTTTACTCTTAGTCATTGGATCCAAACCAAATACCTTCCAGTTTGCTAGAATGCATTCTAGGGGCGTACACCTTGCCCTACTAACCTTACCCTGTCCTTGCCCCATAACATGGGCTTGCCCTTGACCCACTATAGGACGCTCTCTCGTCTAGTGGGAATTACAATGGCTGGGCGTCCCCAGCCTCAGGCAAAAGTCCACACCACTGGACTGTTCCTACCTTACCACAGGACCGGTTCCTCACCGTCGCCCGCAGCTGCTTCTCCACTATCTGAGTGCGTTGCACCGTTGTGTCCTCCAAGGTCAGCCTGACGTGTCTCTGCCAAGGCCCCCGGTAAAGGCACCGGTGCGCGCTGGGCATTGGCTGTGACCTTCGTCCACTGGCCATTGGAGGAGTCCGGGCAAGGCACAATTTTGCCTCGAGCCCACCCAGGTACGCCAAAACTGTTGCCAGCTCAAAGAGCCCAAGGCGGAGCAACAGCGGGGTTCGTTGCCCGGTGTGCGTCGCACTAATTATCACACCAGGGTGGAGAAGCAAAACCAGGTTTATTTGAGTCCCAAATAAGGTGTCAGGGAGAATAGCATTCTCAAATCCTGCACACCCGCTCACAGGCGGGGTCCCAACATATATACCCCCCTTGTTTGTGTAAGCCTTTTGTTCGGTTTTCCCCCTCACCCCTCCCTTCCCAACAGCAGCTACATTAGGCATTACATTTCAGCGTGTTAGAAAAGTTCTCATCCACAGGCTTATCTTTTGGCCTTCACAGAACAAACGCATACAGATTTTCCTTCCCCCTCTCCCCCTCCTCCCCGCCGCTTCTGCTGTTCCAAACTCCTACATTTGCAAGTGGAGATTGCTGACAGCTACACATTTTGCTTACAGTCTGTTAGCATCTTAGGCTGGTTAAAGTTCACAGCATGTAAGAACTTTGGTTCACTTCAGGCCCAAAGTCACAACTTTGGTTTACTCAGGCCTAGTGGCACCAACAGAACCTTTTCCAGGATGTGGGAGACCCAGGTTCTAATCTCCATTCTTTCTGATGCAGCACAGGGCTCCCAAGCAAGCCCCTTATGGGATATTCAGAGCTGGGGTGTTCTCACCCGCTCCCCTTGGAGCTGCTCTGCTCTGTAGAAATACTTAAATCCACATTGGGGGAGGGGGACTGGACCTGAGCTAGCAAGTAATTCTCAATCGCAGCCCAGTTTCCCAGAATGCACTGGGACAAACTCCAGCAGCAAGGACGAGGCAGGTAGGAAAGGATGTTGTGTGGACACCAGCCTGCGTGTTGTTAGTGGGTCAGCTGAGGGTCACAGCCGGGGCACAAGGGCTGGACCCAATGAGTCTCCTGCAGAGCAATGGGCTTAGGCAGCTGCAGTGTGTTGTGCTTGCACATCTATAGTTGCACAGCGCCATTGGAGCCTAGTGTGGTTGCACTGGTAGCATATTGCATTTGCAGACTTGCACTTTCAGTGTGGTGTGCTTGCACCGCTGTCATACTTGTGAGCTTGTCAGGTTGTTGTACAATTGCACTTTCAGCATAAAGGTGCTTGCAGTTGCACCGTTGCATTTGTAGCGTATGGTGCTCTCATGGTTGCGCTTGTAGTATAGTGCACTTGCACAGCTGTGCAATTTTCCTTGCAGTGTTGTGCACAGTGGTAGTTGCACAGATGCACTTGGAGCATTGCGTGCTTGTACGGGTTTAACTGCACCATTGTCCCATTGCACTTCCAGCATTGTGCTAGACCTTGACGGTTGTCCTGTTGTACTTGCAGCAGATTGTGTTTGCACAGCTGTAGCTACAGCAGCTTGCATGGTTGTCATCACACAATTGCATTTGTGGTATCGTGTGTTTATACAGTTGTACTTAACCTAGAAGTACAACCTGTTCCCTCAAACCCACGTACCCCTGCAGTGGGCCAGGCCAGTTCCTCTTTCTTATAGAGCCAATGGGTGCTGCGGTGGGGGGAGGTGGGGCAGGCTGCAAATAGCAGCATTTATAAGGCCGGCACCGGCTGAGGAAGTTGCACCCAGAGTGAGAGAACGAGACAGAGGGAGCGAGTGAGCGAGAGCCTGACACCATCAGCCTGAACCATGTCGGTGCCTCAGTGGGGCCTGCAACATCCAGGGCGAATGGGAAATAATCACCAAGGCTTGATAATAACCAGATATTATGTCACCAAGCAAACAGCTCCCCCTAGAGGCCAGGTGGGTCAGGCTCTCTCTGCTCTCGGTGGGATCTGATCATTAACAGCACCAGGAGATCAAATGAGACAAACCCCAAAATCAGGAGCTCGGCCCCCAAATTGGGAGATTTTAGTAAAAAAAAAAAGATGAGATTGTGGTGTGGGGGTTTGTCTGTTGCTATGAATGAAATAACTTGCAGTGGATGCGTGAAGAGGGGAAGCTCAGGTAGGAGTAGGGAGGTTATTTTACTCTGTATCTGCACTGGTCTGAGTGCCGCTTAACTAGCGTCCAGTTCTGGTGTCCCCACTTCCAGACAGATGCAGATAAATTGGAGAGAGGCCAGAAGGCTCGTGAGGATTTGCAAACCTGCCCTGTAGGACAGACTCCAGGAGCTCAATTGGATTAGCAGAGAGACAGGGAAGGGGTGACTTGGTCAGCCTGTGGCAGGGGTTCTCAGACCTTTGTACTGGTGACCCCTTTCCCATACCAAGCTTCTGAATGCGACCCCCCCTTATAAATTACAAACACATTTTTATACATTTAACACCATTATAAATGCTGGAGGCAAAGTGGGGTTTTGGGTGGAGGCTGATAGCATGTGACCCCCCCATGTAATAATCTTGTGACCCCCTGAGGGGTCCTGACCCCCAGTTTGAGAATCCCTGGTCTATGGGGACTTTGATAATGGGCTCTCCAGTCTAGCAGCCTGTCATAGGTCTCACCCCTACTCTGAACTTTAGGGTACAGATGTGGGGACCTGCATGAACACCTCTAAGCTTAACTACCAGCTTAGCTCTGGTCTCGCTGCCACCATCCAGATTTCTGAGTTATCTGGAAAACTCTCTCCCCCCCCAAATCCTTCCCCTCCCTGGGTAGCCTTGAGAGACTTCTCCACCAATTCCCTGCTGAGTCCAGATCCAATTCCCTTGGATATAAAAAACAGAAAAAATCAATCAGGTTCTTAAAAAGAAGGCTTTTAATTAAAGAAAAGAAAGGTAAAAGAAAAAAACCTATGGGAGACAGCATACAGCTGATTTCACAGGCAACAGTTTTAAAACACAGGATGTTCCCCTGGGCAAAAACCTTAATACACACAAGAATACCCAATTTGATAATTCCCCTAATTGCAGAAAGACAAATTACAAAAGAAAATAAACATAAACCTATTTATTCTTTTCTAAAACCTGATAAGAGGCTGGTTCCTTGATCTTTTCCTCGGCTGAAAATGAAACTGCCTCTAAACAAAGGAAACTTCCCTCCTTCCTTTTGAAACATCTTGTCCCCCCATTGGTTCCTCTGGTCAGGTGTCAGCTAGGCTAGGTGAACTTCTTAACCCTTTGCAGGTAAGAGAGGCATTAACCCTTAACTATCTGTTTATGATACAGCCAAAGGGCTGGAAGCGAGACCGTCACACTGGAAATGGGACCCGTTCGTGCCGAAGGGAAAGGTGCCCCCTGTGGCCAGAGTACGTCGCGTCGGAGCTGAGCGGCTGCCCTGCTGCCCGTCGCTATTGCTGGTGATGCTGGCAGCGCGCAGGCCTGGGGCTGGTGAGTGCCCAGCGGGTGGGCGCAGCTGGGCAGCGTAACGGTTCCACTGGGCAACTGTTGAAGCATCTGCATGCGGCGAGTCCAGGTGCGAGGTGGGTCTCTGCTCACGGGCGGGGCCAGGCCAGGGGCAGGGGGCCGGGTTTTCTCATGTGCAAAGCTGCGGTGTCCAGAAATGGGCTGAGCGCAAGAGAGCTACAACCCTGACTCCTGCGACAGCTGGAGCCCCTGATGGAAGGGGGTGGGGGGTTAGAGCAGGACTCGACCCCCCCACTGTCCCCTCCCCCCACGCTGCCTCATGGGCAGTCATAATGACAAATGGGGTCCTGGCTCTCAGCCCCACTCAGAGCAGGGGCAGACCCAGGGGTCCTGGCTCCTAGATCCCCCACCCCCTTCCAGAGCTGGGGACAGACCCCAGGGCTCCCAGCCCCTCTCTCTGGCTTTTAATTCCTTTTCAGCCCAGCTCTGCCTCGTTTCTCTTCTTAACCTCCCCCCAACACAGGCAGGAGGCAGTGAGCACTTGCTGGGTGGGGTTTGGCCATGGGGGCCGGAGCAAGAGGGGAGGGGAGGGGGGTGGGGGGCAGAAGGGCTGCAGGGCAGAAGGCTCCTGCGCTGTTGTGGAGCACGGCACGGCTGGCCCCCACCCCCTTACCCGCGTGGTGGTCGAGCTGGAGAACTCGGAGGACTTGGCCGGCCCTTTAAGGCCGCTGCAGCTCAGCCACCTGCGGTACTCGTCCCTCACCTGGCAGGAGAGAGGAGAGGGCTGGTCACCCCATGGCGCAGGGGAGCTCATGGGGGTGGGGCCTCAGCTGAAGGGAGACAAGGGCTCAGAACTGGCCGGGCAGGGGGGGAGCTCTCAGCTACGCCAGCCCCAGCCCCTCCGAGCAGAGGGCACTGGGGGAAGCTCCCAGTGGGGGGCACTGTGGGGCAGGAGCGCTGGCTGGTGCGGGGGGTGACGAAGTGGGAATGTTCTTAATGTTTTCTCTGAATAGTGTGTGGGTGCCTCAGTTTCCCCTATGCATTTCTCAAGTCTCTAGGTGGTGGGATAAGGGGGTGTAAGTGGTGCAGGGCCGGAGGGGGCCAGTGTGATGGTGTCTGCACAGAGAATGGCCGACACCCTGTCTCCTGACAACTGATGGCCTGGGCCCTCCCCTGCAAAGTGCCAACTGAAGGTGTTGGAGAACAAAGCGATCAGGTGACCTCCTGGCCCGGAAAGAGACAAAGGCCAGAGGAGGGGCTGGGGCGTTTCAGTTTGGAGCTGGCTGGGGAAACGGGGGGAGCCCCAGGGCTGGGGTCTAAGCTCCCTGCCCCCCAAGATGGACCTGACTGAGGGGTCCTGTTCTCTGTACCTACAAGCTCCTTTTTGGCCTGCGATCCTGTCAGCTAATCAACCTTCTGTTTTACTGGCTGGCTGAGAGTCACGGTGAATCGCAGGAAGTGGGGGGTGCAGGGTTCTGACTCCCCCACACTCTGACTGGGGAGCTGCCAGTGAGGGGGCTGTGGGGCAGGGGTTGAGCACCGGCTGTGGGGGTACTATGGGCCCGGGGTTGAGCACTGGCTGTGGGGATGCCTGGGGGGGTTGAGTGCCGGCTGTGCGGGTGCCCGGTGGGGGTGCAGGCTGAGTGCCATCTGGGGGCGGGGGTTGAGCACCGGCTGGGGGGGGACTGGCCTGTTTCTTGAGCAGACAGTGCAGCAGGAAGATGAAGAGCCCCTGCAGGCTGTTGAGGATGGTGAAGATGTAGGAGGCGACCAGGCTGCGCTGGTTGAACTGGAACATGCCGAAGATCCAGGTGGTGCCCAGGACGCAGAGCTGGGCGATGGCCGTGATGGTGAGCACCCTGCGGGGGAGGGGAACCAGTCACATGGCCCCGCCCCTCCACCATGGCCCAGCTCCCCTCCCCCCTTGGGGCCCCTCCCCGCAGCCGCAGCTCCTGTCCCCCTGGGGTCCCACCCCTCAGTCACAGCCCATCTCCCCTCCCTCCTCAGGGCCCCAACCCTTGAGAGTTTGCCCCACCGCCCCTTCTCTCCTAGGGCCCCACCCCTGGTGTCTGAAATCGCCCCTGCATGTGACTGACGTCTCCTGCACACAGCCCCCACCTCCCCTGACTCTGCCCCCCAGCCAGTAGGCGGTGGGGGAAAATGTCACTCATATGTGGCCCCCTCTCCCCAGTTGCTCCCTCCCACCACACATGGGGGGGTGACATCTCACTACTCTTATGCCCCCCCAGCTCCCCTCCCCCGACGGGGGGCAGCTGGGCAGTGCCAGGGTCTCTGCTGCCCCGGGGGCCGCGCCCGCTACCTGAGCTTCTTCAGCTGGCTCATGTTGGGGTTGATGTCAGCGAATTTCACCGACAGCTTCCAGACGGTGACCACGAAGATCATGGCGTTGACCTGCCGGGGGCAGGGGAGAGGCGGGTTGGGAGGGGGGCAGCTGTGTCCCGGGGGTGGGGGCTATGGGATCTGCCAGCTGTGCAGCCCCTGGGGCAGCCCCTTGCCTGGGCCAGGGCACCCCACTCCCCATAGTGACCCTGCTCTACCCCTGGAGGCTGGGGACTTGGGGGCGGGGCAGCGAGGGGCCCAGCTGCCCCAGAGCGGGGGGTGGGTGGCAGGGGACAGAAGTGAGGGCAGCTGCCAGCCAGGCCCTCAGGGGCCGGCCAGGGGGCCAGGCGCTGGCAGGGGGCTGGGCTGGGGGAGGGGATTTACCAAGATGATGATGCAGACGGGCCCCAGGAAGCTCCAAATGAATTGCTTCTCCAGCGAGAGCCAGCAGCTGTGGGGGGAGGGGCAGACACGGGTCAGTAACTCACCTGCCAGCAGGGGGCGCTGCAGGGTGGGGTCTGCCCCCCCCCACTGGCAGAGTGGGGGATGGAGACTTGCCAGCCTCCCCTCCCCCGCTTCCCTGTGTTGTTCAAGTGTCCTAGGCTGGGGCCCTGGCCCAAGCAGCAGGAAGGTGCCCCCCTCCCTCACGCTGGCCTCACCCACCCCACAGGGGCTCAACCCTCCCCTCCCCTCCCCTGGTGGGCCCGGATGGCAGCGGCCGCCCGGCTGAGCCGCTCCTGCCCCCGTGTGCTGCCTGGGCACGGGGCCCTGTTCCCCTCGAGCCCCTGGCCGCGAGCACTGCCCCCCCCCCCGGGCCGGTGACTCACTGGCGCGCCGTGCCGTAGCCCTCGCTGTAGGTGGCGGCCGAGACGCCCACGATGAGGGCCGGCACGCCGTAGCCCAGCAGGAACATGTAGCGGCGCCTGAGGCCGTGGGGGGTGAAGACCTGAACCACCAGCAGGTAGAGCTCGGCGCCCTCCAGGCACATCCAGCAGAAGGCGGCCAGGAAGAAATAGTGCAGGAGCCCGGCCACCACGCCGCACACCTCCTGCAGCCAACGGGACGTGGGACGTCAGGGCCGGGCTTCCGGCTCCTCCAGCCCCAGCACCCGGCAGCAGGGGGCGCAGTGGGGAGCGGGGCAGGAGCACTGGCTGGGGGGGGAGCTCCCAGGTACTTCAGCCTCAGACACTGGGGGCACTGTGGGGAGCAAGGCAGGACCGGTGGCTGTGGGGTAGCTCTTGGCTTCTCCAGCCCCAGCCTGTGCCAGCAGGGGGCGCAGTGGGGAGCAGGGACCGAGGTTGCCTGGGGGAGCTCCCAGTGGGGGTCACTGGGGAGCAGGGCCCGAGGCTGGCTGGGGGAGCTCCGAGCAGGGGGTGCTGCAGGGAGCAGGGCCCGAGGCTGGCTGGGGTGGGAGCTCCCAGCAGGGGGTGCTGTGCAGAGTGGGGCCCAAGGCTGGCTGGGGGGAGGAGCTCCCAGCGAGGGGCGCTGCAGGGAGTGGGGCCTGAGGCTGGCTGGAGAGGAGGTCAGGGGAGGGGGGTGCTGTGGGGCACAGGGCCCGAGGCTGGTGAGGGGGGGGAGGAGCTCCCAGCAGGGGGCGCTGGGCCTGAGGCTGACGGGGGAGGGGAGAGCCGGGTACCTTGTTGCCGGTGCTGGAGGTGCGGTGAGGAAGACGGTGTAGGCGATGAAGAGCGCCAGGCAGAGGTGCAGGTGGATGGTGGTGCGGGGGCCCTTGAGGGCGCGGCAGAAGAGGAAGGTGACGATGGCCAGCAGCAGGCACAGCAGCGAGATCACCAGCCCCACCTTGGTGATGACGTCCAGGGTCCAGTCCTGTGCCGGGGGTGGGTGGGGTGAAGGGGTTAGTCAGGGTCGTCCCCGCTCTCCTCCGAAGGCAGCAGCCAGGCCGGTCTTTAGGGGACAGCCGGACTAGCCTGTCGGCCTCGCTCTGCGCTGCGGCTGGGAGCGCCCCCCTAGTGGCAACACCGGGTCTGGCTGGGTCCAGCCACGCAGATGGATTCGATGCTGCCCAGCCTGCCCCTCTCTCCCCCCCCCCCCGAGGGGCTGACCCACAGCTCCAGGGCCATGGGAAGCCGAGGGGGCTCTAGGGTCACCACCCACCAAGGGGGATTCCCTGGCACCGATCCCTGCAGGACGGGGGCGCCAGACAGTGCGAGGGGCCGGGGCTGTTCCCCTGTAGCAGAGAGCAGAGCGCCCCCGCCTGGCGGGAGGAAGCCCCAGCCCAGGAGGGAGCTGCTTTTAGACCAGATGGATGCGCTTGTGGCTATGGTGCTGCCGCCAGGGCTGCGTCTCTTTTTTGCCGCCCCAAGAAAACAAACAAAAACAAACAGGGTGGAGGCAGCCGGGAGGCAAAGCAAAAAAATAAAATAACATAAAAATAGGGCAGCTGTGACGCCCTAATAGGGTGACCAGACAGCAAATGTGAAAAATTGGGATGGGGGTGGAGGGTAATAGGAGCCTATATAAGGAAAAGACCCAAAACTCGGGACTGTCCCTATAAAATCGGGACAGCTGGTCACCCTGCGCCCTAGGATTGGAGGGAAGCCGCCCCTTAGAATCTGCAGCCCCAAGCACAAGCTTCCTCGGCTGGTGCCTGGAGCCGGCCCTGGCTGCAGCTCAGAACTCCTGGGTTCTACCAGCTCTGGGAATGGGTGAGCCCCCTGCCCCTGCTGCCTGGCCGGGTGGGCAGGCATGTTGGCTGCTGCTACCTGGGGAGTCTCCCTGTGCCCGGGGGGGCTGTTTGTGCCCCTGATCAGATCCAGGGCCCTGCCTGCTGGTGGGGAATGGGTTTACTCCAGGGGGAATCTGGAGTGACTCCTGCTCCGCTGGGGAGGACTAAGGGGATGAGCAGAACCAGCCCAGCCCCGAGGCCCCAGCGAGGGCCGCGTCTACCTCCAGCTCGTAGAAGGCCATGAGCACGGCGAAGCTGGTCAGGTGGTTGCACTGGCAGCGGGTGATGGTGGCGTTCAACTTCTGCAGGGTGCAGCCGTCGGTGGCCCAGCGCCTGCTGCCAGGCTTCCAGTAGGCGCAGAGGAGACGCAGGTCGGTCTTGTTCTCCTGGGCACAGAGAGACGCTTGGTGCATGGGGAGCAGGAGAGGGGTGGAGGGCTGGCTGGGGCCAAAGGGGGGGCAGGACTCCCAGGCTCCGGGAGGGCAGGTGACGGGGTACGAGGGGCTGGGCTGGGGGCACAGAGCATCAGTTTGTCCCTGTGTGGGAGGCAGATTTGCCTGCTGCCCAGAGTTTGAGGGGGGTTACTAGAGATGGGCCCAGGCTCTGCCCCACAGTGCCCCAGGCTCTCCCCACCCCCCCATGCCCAGCCCAGGGGCTCACCGGCACCGGGTGGCTGAAGCGGATGCTGATGGAGAGGCCGAGTGCCTGGGGGTTCGGGTCACTGATGAAGGCCGACACCACCGGAGACAGCACACGGTAGCTGGGCCGCCCCGGCTCCTGCGCCCACTTCCCCGTCCAGCCGATCTTGTCCCATTTGGGTGTGCGTAAGACCCCCCGCTGGGGCTAGGGTGACCAGATGTCCCGATTTTATAGGGACAGTCCTGATTTTTGGGTCTTTTTCTTATCTAGGCTCCTATTACCCTCCTGCCCCCGTCCCGATTGTTCACATTTGCTGTCTGGTCCCCTAGCTGGGGCTGAGCGGTGCTGTCAGTGCGGTGCATCCGGGGCCGGCTTGCATGGGATGCTCCTCGCAGAGCAGGCTGCAGGTTTCCCAGGGCAGAGGCTCTGCTCCCTGGGGAGAGAAGGGAGGGAGGCCACGGCTGGCAGCTCTGTGGGCTGTCTTGCGTGGAGGGGCGGCTAAGCCGCTTTAACCCACCTCCCTGTGCCCCAGCTTTCTACCCTCCCGACCCTGCGTTGGTGTGAGGGCCGCGCACTCTCTGCCTCACAGTCCTGCCTGCCCCACGCCCCCCTGCCAGAGCGAGAGCCCAGCATTCAATTCCCCAGCACGGGCGCAGGACGGACGGCGACACGCTCCCGTTGCCCTGGTGCAATTGCACCGTGACTTGGCCCACAGCTGCATGCCAGGGACTGGAGAGGAGAGCGCCCATTTCACCTTGGGCTGTAGCGAAGCCCCCCGCCCATCTCTCACTCCTCCTCCCTTTCCATCCCCAGAGTTCACCTGCCTCCCGCTGCTGGATGATGACAACTCTGCCGGAGCCAAGGTGAGTGGGGCACAGACACCGGGGGGGGTGGGGATAGACCCCGATTCCCCTTTATGTGCCACGTTGCTTTTCACTGATCTCGCCCAACGAGGATTCTGGGGCCAAACTCGCCCCTGGGCAAAGAGCCAGTGGCCAGTCCCTGGAGCCCACAACTGCATTTGTGGCATTGCGTGTTTATACAGTTGTACTTAACCTAGAAGTACAACCTGTTCCCTCAAACCCACGTTCCCTCGCAGTGGCCCAGGCCAGTTCCTTTTTCTCATGGTGCCAATGGGTGCCACGGTGGGGGGAGATGGGGCACAAGTGGGGCAGGCTGGAAATAGCAGCATTGATAAGGCCGGCACCAGCTGAGGAAGTTGCACCCAGAGTGAGAGAACGAGACAGAGGGAGCGAGTGAGCGAGAGCCTGACACCATCAGCCTGAGCCATGTCGGTGCCTCCATGAGGCCTGCAACAGCCAGGGCTAATGGGAAATAATCACCAAGGATTTATAATAACCAGATATTATATGTCACCAAGCAAACAGCTCCCCCTAGAGGCCAGGTGGGTCAGGCTCACTCTGCTCTCGTGGGAACTGATCATTAACAGCGCCAGGAGATCAAGTGAGACAAACTGCAAAATCAGGAGCTCGGCCCCCAAATCGGGAGATTTTACTAAAAAAATAGATGAGATTGTGGTGTGGGGGTTTGTCTATTGCTATGAATGAAATAACTTGCAGTGGATGCGTGAAGAGGGGAAGCTCAGGTAGGAGGAGGGAGGTTATTTTACTCTGTATCTGGCACTGGTCTGAGTGCTGCTTAACTAGTGTCCAGTTCTGCTGTCCCCATTTCCAGACAGATGCTGATCAATTGCAGAGAGGCCGGAAGGCCCGTGAGGATTCGCAAATCTGCCCTCTAGTGATTGTTATATCCTTGGGGGCAGCCGGTTTAGGAAGAAATCACTTGAGGCCAGAAAGAAGACAGCTAACAAACTACCATTTTATTTACAGACGCTGAGAGCTCACTCAGCGGGCTGAAGCTGGCCCAGCTATCCCCTAATAATCTAACTCAGTTGCCATAGGAACAAAAACCATGACAACCAAATACACAACAGAGGGGAAGAGCAGAACCAGCCCAGCCCCGAGGCCCCAGCGAGGGCCGCGCCTACCTCCAGCTCGTAGAAGGCCATGAGCACGGCGAAGCTGGTCAGGTGGTTGCACTGGCAGCGGGTGATGGTGGCATTCAACTTCTGCAGGGTGCCTAGCTAAGGAGAGGACGCCTTAGCTAGGCAAGGTGCTTTCCTGGCTGTGGTGAGAGCTCCTAGCTACTCCAGTCCCAGACTCTCCCAGCAGGGGGTGCTGTGGGGAGCACTGGCTGGGGGGAGTTGCTGTCTCCCAGCAGGGGGCACTGTGGGGAGCAAGGCGGGAGCACTGGCTGTGCGGTGGAGCTCCCATCTCCCAGCAGGGGGCACTGTGGGGAGTGGGGCGGGAGCATTGGCTGTCGGGGGGAGCTCCCATCTCCCAGCAGGGGGCGCTGTGGGGAGTGGGGCGGGAGCTTAGTCTGTGGGCGATGAAAGCCCAACTGGGGCCATATGGCCAGGTGCTGACCTGTGCCGTTGGGGGATGCGATGCTGATCCTATCACGCACGGTCAGGGCCAGCGTTCTCAGCAGCTTCTCCACTATGGCCATCAGCTCCGTCGCGATCCGGTGTCTCCACTCCACGCTCTCGCTCTGCTGCCCGACCAGATTTATCTGCTTCTCCAGAATGTTCAAGAAGCCCTGGCCAAGCAAACGTGGGGGGTGTTGGTGTCACAGTGCCTGAGCCCCTGCCACGCCCCCTCATTCCCGGATTGCTAGTCCTCCACTGCCTTCTCACAATCCCCTTGAAAGGAAAGACAAGTTCTCCTGCCATTGACATCGCTGCCTGGGAGGTCAGACTAGATGATCACAATGGTCCCGTCTAGCCTAGGAACCTAGGAGAGCCAACTTCCTGGGCACAGAGCCCACTGGAGAGGCAGGCATGGGAATTTCTGGGCCGTGCTGCTGTTTATTTATCTCCTGTTCCAGGTGCTGAATCCCTATAGATCGCCCTGAGACTAGATCTGAGTAAGAGCAGCGATTCCTCCCCGTAATGGGAAAAAACCCAGCAAGGCCCCATATTTTGGCTTGGCACCTGCAGCTTTCCCTTGGCGTTCTGAGAGTTCATCTGCTTCAGCTCTTCCAGCGCTGCCTTGCAGAGATGTTTCACCTGTGCCTGGAAGCTGCCCAGAACGTTCTGAAAAACAAGGCCCAGGCCTGGCTCAGGAAAAGAGATCACAGAATCGCAGTCCACATCCCCCCGGCCCGAGAGGATCCCTTGGCTCAGAAGCCAGGCGCCAGAGGGCGCGTGGGCAATGCCCCATCTGGCCCCTAGGGGGTGCATGGCGTTTGCAAGGGATGGTGGGGGACGGTGGTTGCAAGCTGAAGTGTGTTGCCGCAGCCTGATGCTGCTGATCCTGGAGGGTGAGAATCACCCCGGGGGCAAAGGCCTGGGCCGTGGCTGGACTGCAGGGGCTCCAGGGACTGGCCACTGGCTCTTTGCCCAGGGGCAAGTTTGGCCCCAGAATCCTTGTGGGGCGAGATCAGTGAAAAGCAACGTGGCACTAAAGGGGAATTGGGGTCTATCCCCCCCCCCCCGGGGTCTGTGCCCCACTCACCTTGGCTCCGGCAGAGTTGTCATGATCCAGCAGCGGGGGGCAGGTGAGCTCTGGGGAAGGAAAGGGAGGAGGAGTGAGAGATGGGCTGGTGGAATGCGGGGTCTCGCTGGGTAGGTGCATGCACCAGAGCCAGGCACAGAGAGCAGGACTCACTCCCTCCAGTAGGGGGCAGCAGCAGCCTCCCCTCACTCCCCGCAGCATGGGGAGCAGTGACCCCCCCACACACACTCAGCCCCACACATGTGCCCAGCCCCTTCTCCCCATCCTCTGCCCACAAGCTGGTCTCTGTGAAAAGAACCCTCCCCCCTCCCCGTCCTGGGGGGACTGAGCCGCAGTGGGGTGGGGCGGGGGCTGTGGAATCATCCCAGCCATATCTCCCCTCAACCGTCTCACCCCAGCTGTGGGTGGTTCTGGGGTGTGTTTGGGGGGCGGGGAGGGGAGGAGAGGAGAATCCAGCAGGGAGCCCCGGGCTGGCCCCACAATGGCCTCCAGTGGCCCCTATGAACAGACTGCGCCCCCTGCTGCCTCTTCCCAGGGCAGAGAATCCAGCCGTGCAGCAGGAATACAGGCACTGCTGGGGGGGAAGGGGGGCTCCTTCTGCCCCCAACTCTGCACCTCATGCCTGGGGCAGACACCCGCTGTAGCAGCCCCCGGGGTGCCCCGATTGCCCCATGTAGCAGCCTGGTCGGGGGCAGCTGTGTAAACGGGAACCGAACCAATGCCCTGCCCCCGCGAGCCCCCCTGGGATGGGGACTCAGCCCAGACCGGGGTCTGTCATTTAGTGGGAGCCCCTGGTTAAAATAGTGCCCACACCTGCCTGTCAGCTGCCCCCTTTTCTGACCCCCCCACGAGCTCTCCCTGTCCCATCGCCCCACACACGGCCCTCCCCTGCCCTGCCCCGATCCTGCTCTCCTCCCCCCTACCCTGGTCCCACCCTTCCTGGGCGGGGCCCCCCGCCCCCCATGGAGCCGGCCCTGGCTCGGGGGCGCTGCCCTCTGGCTGCAGCTCGGTGCGCGCCACTCGCTGGACTCCCTCGCCCCGCAGCATGGACCCGGCTCGCCACCTGCTGCCCCTCGGTGAGCCCCCGACCCTGGCCCCGCCGCCCGGCTGCACCATGTGCTCGGCCCGGGCAGCTGCTTCCTGGGCGTGTTTCTGAGCTCCGTTCCCCGGGTGTAAATCTGGGGGAGTGACTCCGGAGTCGCTCCGCCGTGGCTGCTGGTGGGCTCCGGCCTCCGGTAGAGCTGGGATCCCCGCGGGCTGCGCTCCGAGTCCAGGGGCAGGAGCGGAGCTGGGGCCCATGGGGGATGGGCCCGATTCTGGCGCCACTTACTGTGGTGTGAATCCCCAGGGCAGGTCCCCGGTTGGTGTGTTTTGCTGCCTGGATTCAGGGCCACCCGGAGGGGTGGGCAAGTGGGGCTACTGGCCCCAGGTCCCACAGGGGCCCCGGGAGCCGCTCCAGGTTTTTGGTGGCACTTCGGCGGCGGGCCCTTCCCTCGCTCTGGCTCTTCGGCGGCGGGTCCTTCAGTGCAGCGGAAGACTTGGAGCAAGTGAAGGACCCGCCGCTGAAGTGCTGCCGAAGCCTCGGAGCGCCGCCCGCTGAGTACAAGCGCCGCAAGCACGAGGCGGGGGGCAGGGAAAAGCCGCGATCGGCAGCATTTAGGCTGCTCTACTGCCACCGCTTCATTCTTCGGCTGCATTCCGCGGCGGGTCCTTCCCTCCGAGAGGGACCCGCAGCTGAATTGCTGCTGAAGACCCGGCCCTGCCCCACCCCCCTGAATCCTCTGGGTGGCCCTGCCCGGACTCCCGGGGAGTGACGCTCATTTACACCCACTGCATTTACAGCATTGTGACCGAGTGAGGGCAGGATCGGGCCCAGCCAGTGCCGCCGGGGGCTGATTTTCCCCTCCCCCTCTGGTGGAAATCTGGAGCAACTGGGCCCGATTCTGCTCCCACAAGTTTCCCCTTGTGTGACTCCAGGGGAGTGAATGGGACCAGGTGTGAATGGGAATGGTGTGAATGGGACCAGGACACTTGTCTCTGGTGGGGCAGGGATCTGCTGGGCTGTCCCGGGCACTAGAGGATTGTGCTATTTGTCCGGCTGGGCTGGGCTCCTCTCTGACACCCTGGGGAGCAGGGGGGTTTGGGAGTGTGTGTGTCACAGGTTGTCCCATCCTGGCTTGTACTCCAGACAGAGATGATCCTTCTTTGACAGAGAGGCCAGGTGGTTTCTCCAGGCTCCTGGCAAGATGGTTCTGGTGCTGGGAAGTGAACCCAGGAGTCCTGGCTTCCAACCCTCTCTGCTCTAACCCACCAGACCCCACTCCCCTCTCCCTGCTGGGAACAGAACCCAGGTGTCCTGACAACCAGCTCCCCGCCACCCCCCGCTCTAACTACTAGACCCTGTTCCCTCAGGCTGCAGAAGGTGCATCTAAAGCTGTTGGAGACAAAGGGGTCAGGTGACCTCCTGGCCCGGGAAAGAGGCAGAGGAGAGAGGAGGGGCCGGAGGGGGGCTGGGCAGATTGGAGTGGGCTGGAGAACAGAGGGGAGGCAGGGAGACCGGGCTCTGATCCCCGAGGGGGCTGGGAGGCCCCCAAGATGGACCTAACCGGGGAGATCCGGTTATCTGTGCCTGCAAGACCTGTCCTGGACTGTGTTCCTGTCGTCTAAATAAACCTTCTGCTTTACTGGCTGGCTGAGAGTCCTGGTGAATCGGCAGGGAGACCGGGGGTGCAGGGCCTGACTCCCCCACACTCCATGACCACTGGTGTTAGCAGTGGGATAACTGCACCCCGTGGACGGCGCTTCCTGCCGTGAGTGACTGGGGAGCAGTAAAACGAAGGGGCGATTAACCTCTGGGGCAGTGTGGCCAGAGAGAAGGACTTTGCAGTAACAGGGTCCCCCGGGGGATCGCAGCGAGCAGTCCCCGGGGTGGAGGAGTCTGCAGCTCGACCCTGGCAGAGCGGGGGTGACCTCAAGGACTGGCACAGTAGGGGTCCTCCTGGAACCCGGGGGGAGCGGCGAGCACCCCAGCCTGCAAGCAACCCGCAGGAAGATGTATTCCCAGAAGCGCAAGTGCGAGCTGGTGGAGCTGTGCAAGCAGAGGGGGCTGCACTGTGGGAAGCTCACCAAGGCCCAGCTGATTGCCCGGCTGGAGGAGAGAGATCGCAGGAATGAACCGGTCCCTGTCTCTGAGGGAAGCAGCCGGGCAGATGCAGCGCAGGCACCAGTGTCTGTCCCCGCTGGGAGTGGTCAGCCGGCCGCTGAGGGCTCCTCGAGGCCCCCCACCCCTAGGCCTAGGGGGAGGGGGAGGAGGAGCCCAGCTATGGAGGGCGCCGTGAACCCCCCGGCCAGCCGGGAATCATCCCGGCGACGCTCGGCCTCCGTGGAACTCAGGCGGCTGGACTTGGAGAGAGAGATCAAACTGATGGAGATGGAGATGGAGGACCGGCAGAAGCAACGCGAATTCGAGGAGGCCCAGCGCCAGCAGGAGCGGGAGGAGAAGGAGCAGCAGCGCAGACATGAGCTGGCCATGGCCCAGCTGAGCAACAGTAAGGCCACGGCTGCGGTGAGTGAGGGGGGGCCCAAGCCTACAAAGAGCTTCGATAAGAACTTCCTGGCCCGGCGTAAGGAGGGGGACGACATAGACACCTTCCTGACGGCCTTTGAGAATGCCTGCGAGCTGCACCAGGTTGACCCTGCAGACAGGATCCAGTGCCTCACCCCCTTACTGGACTCCACCGCCGTGGAGGTGTACAGCCGAATGAGAGGGGTGGAGGCGAGAGACTACAACCTGTTCAAAGAGGCCCTGCTCCGCGAGTTTGGGCTGACCCCGGAGATGTACCGGAAGAGGTTCCGGGGTCAACGTAAGACCTGGGAGGTCACCTACCTACAACTGGTCAACCGGGCGCAGGGATATGCCCGCAAGTGGACAGCCGGGGCCCAAACTAGAGAGGACCTGCTTGACCTATTCATACTGGAGCACCTGTATGAGCAATGCCCATCGGACCTGAGGCTGTGGTTGATGGACCAGAAGCTGGAGAACCCGCAGCATGCAGGCCGGCTGGCTGACCAATACATGGACAGTCGGACGGATCATAGGGAGGCGTCTCGAAGTAGCAGGTCGGCCTCGACGGAGAGGGAGATTCACCAGGGGACCTCCCAGAAGGGGCCGAGGGAGGACCCCCACCAAAGGGAAACATCTGGCGTCAGGTCCAGCCGTCCCACTCGAGGGGACCCACGAGACATGGGCTGCTATCAATGTGGCCAACCGGGCCACGTACGGGCCCAGTGCCCCAAGCTCCGGGACAAACTGAGCAGACCAACCCCACACCGGGTCAACTTGGTAGAGACCCAGCAGGATGAGGGGCAGTGTTCGCAGGGAAGGGGGGCTGGCCGCGTACCCCCTGCGAAGGAGGGAGGGGGGCCCCAGGTTGACCCCTCCGAGGGGCTGGATGCTCCCAGCCCTGAGTTTTGGGTTTACAGGGTGGGCACGGGACTACCCCTCCGGAGTGAGTGCCTTGTTCCCCTGGAGGTAGACGGGAAGGAGGCCACTGGGTACTGGGATACGGGCGCAGAGGTGACGCTGGCCCGGCCGGAGGTGGTGGGCTCAGATTGGATGGTGCCCAACACCTACCTGACCCTGAGGGGTGTGATCGGGACCCCATTCAGGGTGCCTGTGGCGAGGGTACACCTAAAGTGGGGGGACAAGGAGGGCCCCAAGGATGTGGGGGTGCACCCGCATTTGCCCACGGAGGTGTTAATGGGGGGGGATCTCGAGGACTGGCCAAGTAACACCCAGGGTACCCTGGCCGTGAACCGTAGTCAGAGCCAACGCAGGGCTCTGCACCCTGACACCGGGGAAGGTACTCTGGCCGAGACACCGGACCCTGACCCGGTGGGGAGGGAACGCCCAGGGACACGGCCCAGAGAGGCTGTGGCCCCAGACCCAGCCGGTGAGAGAGAGCAGATCCCCGCCCCTGCCCCAGCGGCTGAGTACCAGGCCGCGGTGCGGGAAGACCCCTCCTTGCGGAGGATAGGGGACCTGGCCAACCTCGAGGGGGGACAGACCATGGGACGAGGTGGCCAGAAAAGGTTCCTGTGGGAGAAGGGGCTCCTGTACCAAGAATGGGCTCCCCCAGGGAAGATGGAGTCAGGGGGGATCAGGAGGCAGCTGGTGGTACCCCAGGAGTATCGCCACCAGCTGCTGTGCCAGGCCCATGACATTCCCCCCTCAGGGCACCAGGGAGCCTGGCGTACCCAGCAGCGGCTGCTACAGAACTATTACTGGCCTGGGGTCTTTGCCCATGTCCGGCAGCACTGCCGCTCCTGTGACTTCTGCCAGAGGGAGAGGAAGGCCCGGGACAGGGGGAGATGGCTGTAAGGCCCTTGCCCCGTCCTGAGGAGCCTGTCCAGAGGGGGGCCAGGGTCAGAAGGGGGGCTCTGAACCGAAAGAGCCCGAATCACAGCCCCCCAGACTGGAACGTGGGGAGAAGGCCCCAGCCCAGCGTGCACCCCAGGGGTACTGGGGTGGGGAAAGGGCGCGGGCGGCATAAGGCTTCCCCCCTGCAACCTGCAAGTGCCCTCGAGCCCCCCCCGACCTACAGGGGGGCAGGAAACTGGAATGACCGGGGGTAACTCTTCCCCCAGAACGGGGGGGACCCTGGGGCAGCCATGGGAATGTAGGTGGGTTCGAACTTCCCCAGGTCACTGGCTGGAGTTACCCCGCTCAGTTCGGTCTCGAAGGGGGGAGAGGTGTGACAAAGTGGGACTGTTCGCACTGGGGGCTGGGTACAGATCCTAAGTATCTAGCAGCAAAAGTCCATGCAGCAAATGCCTGACACTCTGTCTCCTAGCAACTGATGGCCCGGCCCCTCCCTGCAAAGGTGCATCTAAAGCTGTTGGAGACAAAGGGGTCAGGTGACCTCCTGGCCCGGGAAAGAGGCAAAGGAGAGAGGAGGGGCCGGAGGGGGGCTGGGCAGATTGGAGTGGGCTGGAGAACAGAGGGGAGGCAGGGAGACCGGGCTCTGATCCCCGAGGGGGCTGGGAGGCCCCCAAGATGGACCTAACCGGGGAGATCCGGTTATCTGTGCCTGCAAGACCTGTCCTGGACTGTGTTCCTGTCGTCTAAATAAACCTTCTGCTTTACTGGCTGGCTGAGAGTCCTGGTGAATCGGCAGGGAGACCGGGGGTGCAGGGCCTGACTCCCCCACACTCCGTGACACCCCTCCCCGGCCTGGCCCTGCTCCGCTCCCAGAGCCAGACCTGGGCTCGCTGGTGCCTGTGGCTCTGAGCCAACAGGAAACACCCCAGTGGACGGACAGGCTGGGCTGGGGGAGGGGAGGGCCTGGAGGCTGAGCTCCCCCTGGCCAGGGCTGAGACCCAGAGGGACCCTGTCCATGGGGGGCAGGGGGCTGGCGCAACATCCCAGACCAGTTCCCAGCTCGCTGCCCTCTCAAGACCTCTGCCTGTGTAACCCCAGGCCCTGCCCAGCCCCCCAGGTGCTCCCCCCACACCGCCAGCGGCAGGACCCACCTTCGCACAGGGTGATGCTCCTGTTGAAGAGGACGTAGCCGGCCCGGCACTCACACAAGTAGCTCCCATTGGTGTTGATGCATGTGGCCTTGAGGCTGCAGGTATCTGGGATCCTGCGGCAGTCGCTGATGTCTGAGAGGGGAAAGTAGGGGAGGGGGTCACACACAGCACAGCTGGGGGCACAGGGGTGAATGACCATGGAGACACCCCCCACCGATTGCAGGGGGCGTGGTCTGTCAGTCAGTCTGTCTGCTCCATCTAACCCACCCCCTGTTCAATTCTCCTTTCTTCCCTGCTATGTGCAGGACCCCAATCCTGGCAGCACAACCCCTCCCCCACCCCCAGAACGGGGGCCCAACCTTTCCAGACCAGGACCCTGTGATCCCCTCCCCACACCAGCCCTGACAGAGGGAGGTTAAGTGGGGGCCCGATCAGCCAGTTAAGGTGCAAAGGGGAAGTGACTCAGGCTGCGTGCAGGGCGCTGGCTAGAAGGAAGCTCGCCTGGGAGGGGACAGGTGGGGCTTCTCTACAGCCCAAGGGCTGGGCCCAGTGGTGGGGGCCTGAGTCGAGGGGGGCTAGGATGCCCCGAGGGGGGGCTAGGAGCCCCAGAGGAAGGGTTTCACTAGCAGGCAGAGGACAGAGGGGTCTGACTTTGAAAGGCTCCCCCAGAATGGGGATCACAGCGTGACCTGGCCGGACGGCCGAGACCCGGGAGAGCCGCGACTCCGGGAGCTGGCATCATAGAATCATAGAATCTCAGGGTTGGAAGGGACCTCAGGAGGTATCTAGTCCAACCCCCTGCTCAAAGCAGGACCAATTCCCAACTAAATCATCCCAGCCAGGGCTTTGTCAAGCCTGACCTTAAAAACCTCTAAGGATGGAGATTCCACCACCTCCGTAGGTAACCCATACCAGTGCTTCACCACCCTACTAGTGAAATAGTGTTTCCTAATGTTAGGCCTGAATAAAGATGTAGCACAAACCCAGGTATGCCAGCCTGACTGAAGTCAGGCTAACAGAGGTTTCTGGGTAATCCCATAGTGGAAAATACTGAGAAGCAGCATTGTCTCACAAAGCCCTGGGAAAGAGTGAGATAAGTGAGGGGTTAGTACCAGCTGTGCTGTGTTAGGAACAGTGTTTGAAGAACTGATAAGAAACCCTAGCATCCCACAGTTCTGACTAACTCCCTGGTTTAGTTTTCGGTGTGTTTTTAACTCCCTCACATTCCTAACTTTTGGTGCGTGTTAAGATATTATTAACAATTTAATGCTGTAGAGACTAGGCATGCGTATATATTAAAAGGTGTCTAATTTCTAGTTGTTAGACAAAAGGGGGTGGGTTGCTCAAGTAAATAATCTATGACATAATAAAACTGTCTATATAGGCTAATACTAAGCTGTAAAGAGGGGGCTGGTTCTCTCTGGAGACGAGCTGCTTTCTATTGATGCGTGCACTTGTCAATAAAGAGCTTTTAATCAGCCCTTGTTGGTGTTGCCTGTCTCTCTGCGGTCAGACAACGAACTTCGCTGTCGGGGTTCGAGTCCCTGTCACTAATATCCAACCTAGACCTCCCCCACTGCAACTTGAGACTATTGCTTCTTGTTCTGAAATCTGCCATCACTGAGAACAGTCTAGATCGATCCTCTTTGGAACCCCCTTTCAGGTAGTTGAAAGCAGCTATCAAATCCCCCCCTCTTCCTTCTCTTCTGCAGACTAAATAATCCTAGTTCCCTCATCGTCTCCTCATAAGTCACGTGATCCAGCCCCCTAATTATATATACCCTCCACTGGACTCTTTCCACTTTTTCCACATCCTTCTTATATTGTGGGGCTCAACGCTGGACTCAAAACTCCAGATGAGGCCTCACCAATGTTGAATAGAGGGGAATGATCACATCCCTCGATCTGCTGGCAATACCCCTACTTATACAGCCCAAAATGCCATTAGCCTTCTTGGCAACAAGGGCAAACTGTTGACTCATATCCAGCTTCTCGTCCACTGTAACCCCTAGGTCCTTTTCTGCAGAACTGCTCCCTAGTCACTCAGTCTCTAGTCTATAGCAGTACATGGGATTCTTCCATCCTAAGTGCAGGACTCTGCACTTGTCTTTGTTGAACCTCGTCAGATTTCTTTTGGCCCAATCCTCTAATTTGTCTAGGTCCCTCTGTATCCTATCTCTACCGTCCAGCGTATCTACCACTCCTTCCAGATTAGTGTCATCTGCAAACTTGCTGAGGGTGCAGCCCACACCATCCTCCAGATCATTAACGAATGGAAGAGAAGAAAGGGGGCACTGAACTGGAGCTAGTTGCCAGAAGGGGACGCCATGCTCAGCATTACAGACCCCAGCCCGATGGGTCCCCTCCCCATTCAGGATACACCCAGCCTTGCCGCTCCCCTGGAGCACTAGGAGAAGGGTGGGTGGGCTGTGCCCAGGGGAGTGCAGGGGAATTGGGTGATGTCCCTTTAATCCAGGTTCTTTGCTCTCTGGTGGCGCTCACGGGGGTCTATGGCAGAAGCCCGCAGACCCCTGACATGTGGCCAGGCCCTGCACGGCTGGTAAACGGGTTGTTTGGAAGCCAGCTGGATCCAGGGGATCCCCCTATTCCTAACATCACGCAGTGAGCAGCGGCCTGACAGCATCCATTCCCGGACCCTGCTGTGACCCCCAGGCCTAGGACCCCACGGGGCGAATCCATCGAGCCCACAAACAGATGACGCCAGCTCAACACTCGCTGCAGATCCGGCCTGTGGAAGCTGAAGCCTGACCCCCAGCATAGCCCCAGCCACAGTCGCCACCCAGCGGCTCACCAATCCGGCCCCAAACGGAGGGGATTTTACTGCCTTTGCTGCCTCCTGGGGCCTTTCACCACTGTGGAGAGTCTGATCTGACAGACGGGCCCCGCCCTGCCCGGGCACAGAGAGCCCTGACGTGATCTAGCCAAAAGCTGGAGGGACATGCACCCACCAGGCTGTAAACACAGGTAGCACCAGCTGCCGGGCAAGAGGGGATACACGGAGGATGTCGGGGCTCCATAGTGCAGCGGGGTCACTCACCCCGTTCAGGGAGTGGGGTTTTTTACCTAGGGACCTGGCTTGTACGTGCAGAGACACACTCATTCCGGCTGCTAAGCTCTCCCCGATATTTATCCATAACGCTTTTACTTCTCACAGAAACCCTTGTGGCTGGACATCAGCAAACATGTCAATCAGCAGGGAGATTCAAGAGCGCTTACCAGGGCCGGCTCTAGGCACCAGCAAAACAAGCAGGTGCTTGGGGCGGCACATTTGCATGAAGCGGCATTCGGGCCATCCTTTTATTTATTTATTTTTACTCACTTCTTCCCCTCTTGCAATGTGGCAGAAGCGGAGAACCCATGGGACCCTGGGAGTTGTAGTTCCTTGCCTAGCTCCCTGCCTATAGAGCCAGCCCTGGAGCAGAGAAAGAACTACATTTCCCAGCAATCCCTTGGCAGCTCTCAACAGGAAAGGGAGGGGGAGGGAGTGAGGTAGCTTAGCAATGCTGCAGCTTGCTGTGATTCCAGAGCTGTGAATGGGGAACAAGTGTGCCCAAGGAGTAGAAGGCTTTGCCCCAGATGTCCCCTTCAGAAGACTTCCCCAGACTGGATTAGGGATACTGGTGTGACCTCACCTTGCAGCCCCCAAAGAAGGAATTGAGTGGACTAAATGGACAGTGCCCCCCCTCTATCTGAAGCCTAGCAAGGAAGGTACGTGGATCCCACTAGAATGTAAAATGAAAAGTAAGGGAGGGGAGGGAAGGCTCTACCGGACCTGGGAAGCTTTAGATACAGTACCAGGCATGTAGGAGGATTTCCACTTCTGAGCCATGGAAGCAGAAATTGACTTTCCCTTTCTAGATTAGCTAATATTCAGAAAGGGAATCTAGCACCTGCCTTCTGTCTGTTACAGCTATCCCCCTATTCCATTTTGTTTCTTACAGCTGTCCCCTTACTCCATTTTGTTTTTGTTCTCCTCCTGTGGCCGCCCCTCCCTGGCTGTTAAGTTGTTTACCAGGGCCACTGCCCTTCTCAAAGGGATGGGCCCTGGTAAACAACTTGTGCTGCATGCTAAGTGGGACCATTGCCCTGTTCAAAGGGTTGGTCCTGTTATCACCTTGTTAAACCTGGGCTTTGTGTAGGGTAGGCAATGTCCAGAGCTGCAAGACCTAATGTGTTTTTGAGATCCTGGGCATGAGTCATAGGCCTCATGTGTTTTGAGTCCTGAGGTGTGAACTCACACCTATTGTCCAGGACTCTGCCCAGGCACGTCTCTGTGCTCACGTGCAGTTTTTCCCTGTGTCTCCTCCCCTGTGACAGAGGGAGCCTATCAGGATTACTGGCGGGAAACTGCCTGAGCTTGTCTTTAAAAAACAGGCATTTTGAAACAAACATCAGAAAGGTTCCTGCATTGCTGCCTGGTCTGATCAGCCAGGGGTTCTGGGGGGGTCCTTTCTCCGCTCTCGTTTTATTTTTGAGCATACCCCTGTTTTTAACCCCCCCCCCCACGAAGAACGAATTGCTGCCTGAGACACCTCCTGATTATCGAGACTGTACCGAGCCCTCCTTGCTTCTTCTGATGATGTTGCTGCTTCTGCCTTTGCTGCTGCCTTGGGGACTGGTAAGAATCCCTCTGTGAAACTGTCTATACTTTTATTTTATTATTTTAGCTGCTGGCTCTGTTTCCCCAGCACACAGACTCAAGCTAAACCTTGAAGCAACAAAGAATCCTGTGGCACCTTATAGACTAACAGACGTTCTGCCGCATGAGCTTTCGTGGGTGAATACCCACTTCTTCAGATGCAAGCTAAACCTTGGTCTGTGTCTTAAAACCTCTCTTAAACTCCGCGGCACTTTGCCGCTAAAAATAAGTTTGTGCCGCCGCTAAGCTCTATTCCAGTGGGCTTTGCTTTGGGGCTTACTGCTTTCAGCCGTATCCACTGCTGCAGCCACCATCCCTTGGCTTCCTTGGGGGCTGTATCCTGGGCACATACCACTTTGCCCTCTGTAACTTCCCCATAGCATAAGGTGCACCATAGGTTTTGCTTTTTAGTCTAATAAGTCATAGTTTGCTAAGATTGTAGTGCTTGTAAGTTTCACCTGCCTTGCTATAGTTTGCTGTTTTATTGCTCCGTATAGTTGCTTGTTATAGTTTTGCTTAGAATTGTGATATTTGTTGTTTTGCCTAGTCATTGGTTAAGATAAATTTAAAAAAGCCATTGCCTGATTGTATTCTGTACCTGTTTTGTTACTTTGTATAAGCTGCTTGTCATTTTATATAAGTTTGATTAAGTTAGACAATATATAAGGTTTTTGCTGTTTGAATTCGTCTTCCCGCTGTCCCGATCTCTCCCTGAACTTTCCTGTGTCTGTTTTCCCCCCGCTCCAATCTCCCCCTCTGTGTACTTCTCCGTGTCTCCCTGTTGTAACCCTTTGCTGCTTTTCCCCCCGTATCTGCACTCTCCCCGAACTTCCCAACTCTTTGCTGCTTTTTCCCCCGTGTCTGCATCACCCTCCGAACTTCCCAAACCCCTTGCTGCTTCTCCCCCTGTGTAACTTCCTAAACCTTTTGCCGCTTTGTTCCTTTTTTGGGGGGGGTGTCCGCTTGTTGCTTAAACCTCCCTCTAGCCCTTCTTTACACTTCTCTGCTGTCTCTCCCTGTATCCCCTGTGTTCGTGCTCCCGCTTCTCCGCTGCCCCTCCCCTACCGAAGATCACCATCATACTGCTCCGTTTGTCTTCACCCCGCTGCCCTGCAGCTTCCCTGAAGTGCTCTCCACTGCTGCAACCTGTTTCTTCCCTCAGCCGTCTCCCCCATTCTCCACGTACCTTCCCATCGCTTGCACGTTCAGCGCCCTCCCCTCTTGCTGCTCCCAGACTCCCCTTAAGTGCGCTCCAGCTGCTCTTGTCTCCCGTACGTCCAGCCCGCAGGCTCCTGAAGACTGCTCTGGGCTTTACCCCGCAGGGCTTCGGAGTCTTTCGTTGCTTGCAGCTGCACTCTCCTCTCATCAGTTGCCACTGATCATTCACTCCCCTCCCCACTCCTGTTTCTCGACCCAGCCTTTAGGTACACTCTTGCAGATTATCTGCTATCACAGCCTCACAAATTAAGTCATTAATTTTCTTTTATACTGTTACATTGCATAATTTCACTTATCACCCATATTGTATCATTGCACTGTGATTCACATTTTACTTGTGGTTATAACACCCCATTGGTTGCCTCCACTTTTCTAATATACTTTGTATTTGCATTGAAACTACCATTTTACTTTGCATTTCTTTTGGGTACATTTTGCATTCCACACTGCATTCCATCTAAAGTTGTTCCTATATAAAGTTGAGTTGCTTATTGACTGTACTGTATCCCATTGTGCTGAACCCCACTTACTGTACCCCACTGTTAGAACTCCCTACACTGTTCAATAAGAAGAACCCCCCCATCATTGTCTATTGTAAACACCCTATACACCCCATCCCATCGTATTTCATTGTTAAATTCCCACCACTTCCTTTTTCCTTTAATAAAGAAATTAATTGGCACCCCACCTGTGTGGTAATTGCTCCCCAAGATCCCATATACCTGCAGGCAGGGACACCTTCCAGATTTGAACACCCTCAAAATCCAATCGTGCTCAAGCTCAGTTTGGGCAGCTGTTACTTCATTTCTCCCAAATCAAATATAGTGACCCACTGTAACTTGGGCCTGGTCTACACTATGAGTTTATACTGAATTTAGCAGCGTTAAATTGCATTAACCCTGCGCCCATCCACACAACAAAGCCCTTTATATCAATATCTGTACTCCTTCCCGACGAGGGGAGTAGTGCTGAAATCTGTATTGCCATTTTGGATTAGGGTTAGTGTGGCCACAATTCAATGGTATTGGCCTCCGGGCGCTATCCCACAGTGCACCATTGTGACCGCTCTGGACAGCAATCTGAACTCGGATGCACTGACCAGGTAGACAGGAAAAGCCCCGCAAACTTTTGAATTTCATTTCCTGTTTGCCCAGCATGGAGCACCGATCAGCACAGATGACCATGCAGTCCCAGAATCAAAAAAGAGCTCCAGCATAGACCGTACGGGAGATACTGAAGCTGATCTCTGTATGGGGAGATGAATCTATGCTATCAGAACTCCGTTCCAAAAGACGAAATGCCAAAGCATTTGAAAAACTCTCCAAGGCTATGATAGACAGAGGCCACAATAGGGACTCAACACAGTGCTGCGTGAAATTTAAGGAGCTGAGACAAGCGTAACGGAAAGCCAAAAATCAAATGGATGCTCACGGAGGGAGGGAAGGGGGACTGAGGACTCTAGCTATCCCACAGTTCCCGCACTATCTGAAAACCATTTGCATTCTCGGCTGAGCTCCCAATGCCTGAAGGGTCAAAAACATTGTCGCGGGTGGTTCAGGGTATATGTTGTCAGTCCACCCCCCTACCCCCCTGTGACGAAGTGGGACTGTTCGTACTGGGGACTGTGAATGCTGTGTGCAGTTCTTAAGTATCTAGCAAAGCAAAAGGCCAGTGCAACCGAATGCCTGACACTCTGTCTCCTAGCAACTGATGGCCCGGGCACCTCCCTGCAAAGGTGCTGGCTGAAGGTGTTGGAGACAAAGGGGTCAGGTGACCTCCTGGCCCGGGAAAGAAGCGGAGGAGAGAGGAGGGGCTGGAGGGGGTTGGGCAGACTGGAGCTGGCTGGGGAAAGGAAGGGAAGCACAGACAGGGCTCTGATCCCCCAATGGGGGCTGTGGGGCTCCTGGGGCCCCAAGATGGATCTAACAGGGAGGATCCTGTTATCTGTGCCTGCAAGACCCTGTCCTGGACTGTGTTCCTGTCATCTAAATAAACCTTCTGCTTTGCTGGCTGGCTGAGAGTTACTGTGAATTGCAGGAAGCTGGGGGGTGCAGGACCCTGACTCCCCCACTCTCCGTGACACCCCCGTGAAAGAAAAGGGAAAAATAGTTTCTCACCTTTTTTCAATGTCACCGTATGTCTACTGGATGCTGCCAGCAGACACGGTGCTGCAGTGCTACACAGCAACATTCCTTTCCCTTCCCTTCCCTTCCCGATGGCACAATATGACTGGTATCCGTCATCATCCCGTAAGTGCTCCTGGCTGGCCTCAGTGAGGTTGGCCGGGGGCACCTGGGCAAAAATGGGAATGACTCCCGGTCATTCCCTTCTTTAAGCTTTGTCTAATGGAGATTCAGTCCTGCCTGGAATATTATAGCAGCTGGAGGCTGTGCTCCCCCACGTTTTATCTCTGCTTGCAGAGGCAATAAAGTCAGTGTTGTTTCTTCATGGTAGCCGTGTTATGGTGTCTGCCAGTGCAATCCAGGGAAAAGGGCCTGAAATGATTGTCTGCCGTTGCTTTCACAGAGGGAGGATTGACTGACGACATTTACGCAGAATCACCCGTGACACTGTTTTTGCCCCATCATGCATTGTGATCTCAACCCAGAATTCCAATGGGCGGGGGAGACTGCGGGAACTATGGGATAGCTACCCACAGTGCAACGCTCCGGAAATCAACGCTAGCCTCGGTACATGGACGCACACCACCGAATTAATGTGCTTAGTGTGGCCGCATGCACTCGACTTTATACAATCTGTTTCCAAAAACCGGTTTCTGTAAAATCAGAATAATCCTGTAGTGTAGACATACCCTTGCTGTAGAAAAAGTAGGATAAAATTGAGCAAGATTTGCTTCCCAGTGGTTTTTAGGACTGGAATTGCTATTTTCAACAGCCATTGCCTTTTTTTTTTTTTAAAGTTTTATTTGTTTAAAAGGAAGACAGTGATATTGCATTGGCAAATTCCCCATAGAAAGAAAGAGTGGAACAAAAGAATAATAAAGGCACCTCAACTTTTCCTCATTTATGTAGGACAGTCTTATAATAGGCATCCAGATATCCTCCAATCACACAAGCTGAAAATTGTTCCACTTTACTGCAGTTCTGTAACCATATGGGAACCAATCCTGTCTGTGTTCTGTGCACATCCAATATTCCTGCTGAATGATCCGCCCTGGGAGTGAGTTACCAGTGACCCAGGGCTGCGGCGGAAGGAGAGTGCAGGTGGGGGGGAGAGCCCAGGGCTGGGGCGGCAGGGGGTGTGGGTGGGGAGGGCACTGGTAAAAGGGGTACGGAGGGTACGGGGGGAGCCCAGCGCTTGGGTGGCAGGGGCTGCGGGTGGGGAGAGGGAGAGCCCAGGCTGGGGCAGCAAGGAGGTGCAGGGGGGAGCCCAGGGCTGGGGTGGGGGCAGCCAAAGATTTTTTTGCTTGGGGCTGCAAAACACCTAGAGGCGGCCCTGGCGCTCACAGATCCTTCCTTTGGGCCGTGTTCCAGCAGCTCCTTCTCAGACTCCCCCCGCCCCTTTCCCGTGACAGCGTTTTGCTATTTCCCGCTATGCCCCTTCCCCTCGGTCGTTATTTGCATAAAGGCAGCACCCAGCTTGCTGCACCCACATGGACATAAAGAGCTTATAGTCTGAATGGACAAGAGGTGGGAGAGAAAATTGAGGCAGGGAATTGCCCAAGGACACCCAGCAGGAACAGAGCTGGGACTAGAACCCAAGTCTCCTGAGTCTCACACCCGACCCACTAGACCTGTCTCTTTCAGCTTGTTTCTTCTATAGAAGGCCAAGAATGTGTCTCCCCTGCCTCACCATGCAGCTTTTACCCTCTGCTCCCCCTCACTGAGAGGAGATTTGTGTCCCCTGGCTCATGGCTGGGAGTGCATCAGAGCTGGAAATAATCCCTTGTTTCTTTAGCAGGAAACTCAACTTTTGCTCCATTGTTAAACCTCTTGGAAGGCAACGGGCCTACGCCATGCCTGTGAAGGGGCTTGTATGTGAAGGCCACTGAGCCGCGGAACAAGGAGAGAGTCCTGGTCTAGTGGTTGGTTCCCATAAGTAGATAACAGCCTGCTACAATGACTGGCTAATGGAGTTACTCCCTTAGCACCAGCAGCTGAGCTGTGTGCTTTCAGCAGACAGGTCCTGGGTTTGATTCATGCTAATGACCCAGGCTTGTTCCTTCATGATACCAGCTCCTTTCCCAGCCTTAGCAGCGGCTGAGGGTTCAGTTAATGGGGTTCCAGAAACTAAGGGGCTTTTTGAGCCCAAGCTGTATTAAAGGTTGATCCAACACAGAGGCCTTGGCTCTGTCTCAGCCCAGTTTGCTTTGCAAAGACCTGACCTGCCCCCACCTCAAAGCTCTGCTATGAAAGAGCATCTTGGGCTCTGATTGCAGCTGCAGGTTTGGGGGGATCTTGCAGCTTCTAATGACATCCCCTATGCTCGTGCCTCAGTGGAATTAAGCACCATGGCAAGAGACATGGCGACCTTCAGTCCCTGGGATCAGTTTCCAATTTGTAAGAGTCAGAACAGACACTGTGCCTGAGTGTGGCGCAGAGAAAGAGCGAGATCTCAGGGCAACCTGGTTAGCTTCTCCATCCAGGCATGTGGGTTAGTGTCAGAGATCCTAGGTCAGCTCAGTGACGGTGCATTAACAGCATCGCCAATGCCAAGCAATCAATAAAACCCCAAACCATGAGCCAGGCTGCAAAAAAGTCAAGATTGGTTTAAAAATGACAAGATTTTTTTATTTAAATCCATTTGATTTTAGCCAAAAGCAGAATCACATGACTCCAGGAGGTGGGACTTTAAGGCAACGCCATGCGTTAGCAACACTGCAGACAAGCCAGAAGCATCATGCCTTTGCCACAACTGTTTCCAGCTCCCATTGTACCTGGGCAGATCTTAGATGTATCCTTTTGACTCTTCCCAAATCCCCAACTGCATTTACACATGTAACTCCCTGGCATGTTGATGCAGTTCCCCTGGGGCTCACAGATTGTGGTATTTTGCTGGCACTTGTCAATGTCTGCAAGGAGGGAGAAAGCGCTGGGTCAGGCTGATCTAGGAGCTGGACCTTGGGCACTGGGGGACGCTGCTGGGGGATAATCCAGGTGTCCGACATGCACCGTGCTCTGGGGAGACGGGGCTGGTTAGAGCCAGGAGTTTAGTAACTGGGTCAGTGAACGGGAGCAAGTGGCTATTGTCCGGAATGAGCCGCTCCAGCTGGAAAGGGAAAAGCAGCCCTGCCGGGACACGCGCCTGCTGCTTGCTAAAGCTCCCAAGCGGATCTGGCGATGCCCAGTGCCGCAATATCAGTGCAGACGGCAATGCCTGAATGAGGCGTCTGCCCCTGGAGGGGACAAATGGGGAGCTGCTTTGGAGGAAGGGGATAGAGAATAACATGAGGGCTGGTCTAATGCCTGGATATCAGTCAATGGGGCAACCTCCTCTGCAGCCCACGAGCTGCCCTGGGCACCCCCTTGCACACAGGACAGTGCAGAACCAGAGGGGTTCAGAGACAGACAATGAGAATGATCAGGGGCCTGGAAAACCCTCTACAGAGAGAGATTGAAAAGACTGGGACTGTCACCTTAGAGTGAACGTAAGAGGTGACGTGTTAAGGGTCTATAAATGACTGACGGGGACAGAGAAGGGAGATGGGGAGCTTCTCTTCTCCCCACCTCATAACACGAGAGCCAGGGCCAGTCAGGGAATTGAGAAGAGGGGAAATTCAGAACGGAGCCAAGTAAAGGCTGTTTCGTGCAACGTGCGATTAGCCGGTGGAACTCCCCACCACAGGAGTCACTGAGGCCAAGAATTTAGCAAGATTCCAGGAGCGACTGGACATTCCTACGGATGATGAGAACAGCCAGAGGGATCATAGTTAAAGGGCACAAACGTTTGGGAAGAGAGAGAAAACCTCCTGCTGTGGGGCTTCAGCCCAGCTGAGTATTAGAGACCAGGAAGTGAGGGCAGATTATCCCCGGCTGCCACTGCAGGGCTCTTCCACCGTCCTCTGCAGCATCTGGCTTCAGCCTGTTGGAGCCGGGATACCAGGTTAGATGGGCCTCAGCTCTGATCCCATCTGTACTGTGCAGGTGCCACGTTACTTGTGTCTCAGCCTGGCCAGCGCCCGGTTTTGCCTCTTCAGAGGCTGAGCTGCTCCCAGGACAGAATGAACCCTGTCAGAACCTACTGGCTGCATCCTACCAAGTGCTGCCTCCTTCGCCCCTCGACCCTGCGACACTCGTGGGGTCTCCTGACAGCACCGAGGCGGCTCTGCGTTTCCAGAACCTGCTTTATTTCGGAAACGACGTACAATTGGGTTCTGCCCCCGAAGGCTTCCAAGAGTCCATTCGGGATGGGAACGGAGCTTCCAGTGTCCTTATCCACCCCGTCCTGGTGCCATTGGGATGTTTATAGCAGGTAGCGCTGCAGCTGGGGCCCCGTGGTGCCAGGCGCTGTACACACATCCAGCCACAGCACAGCCGCTGCTCCAAAGCGCTTTCCCCAGCTCCGACGCTCTGTCTGCTGGAGAAGGGGGGCCATGCGCTGGGTTCTCGGTGGTGCGGCCAGAGCTCTCCCCTCCCTCGGGCACATGGGTGTCCCGCGGCTTCCAAACTCACTCTGAGTTGCAGGGAGCTCTGAGATTGGGTGTCTCTAGGGGCTTCAGTACATGGGGAAATTAAGGGTAACAGCTCCTAGGGAATTGCTCCCCATCCGGACACTCTGGTCTGGAATAATCAGTGCGCTTCCAAAGAGAACAGCGATCGCCATCAATCCCCCCCGGGGACAAGCCGTAGGGATTCTCCACACGGCTCCCGATACCAGCTATCCCCGCACAATCCCCGGGACGCTGGCTGAGATCCCTGCGGTGCTGATTTCTTCTTGTGCCTAGACCCGCCCCAGGGCACTGGCTGGGGTTATCCCACGTGGCCTGGGGGCAGAGCGCACTGTGCTGTATATGGACCATCAATGAGGCCCCTTCCCAGGCTCAGGGGCACTAGCAGCCTGGATTCTGTGTGCTCGGGATAGCGAGGGCCCCACCCGTCTCCCCGGTGCCTCCCTGCAAATCTAGGGGTTTAGTCCCAATCCAAACACCGAGGCAGGGGAGATCCTGCCCCCATGTGCTGGGGCAGCAGTTGAAGGTCACGGCTGATCACAGACCTGGTGAGTGGATCAGGTGCCTTTGCTGCAGCCGGCAGCAGCCTCTGGCGCAGCACCAGGCCCGGAATGAGCCCAGGGGTGTGTGTATGGCTGGGTGGCAAAGGACTGAGCAGGGTGTGGTGGGGGCCAGGGAAGAGTTCACCCTGGCAGCTGTTCTCACTCGCGTGCGTGAAGTTGGCTTTCCCAGAGCTGGGCTCGTAGCCGTCAATGCAGCTGCAGGAGTAATTCTCAGGCTCGTCAATATCTGCAGCACAAGAGGGGATGGTCTTTACAGTCCTGGCAGGGAGATGTTCCCTGTATCACCCTCTCCCAACCCCCCGCACTGAGCCGGGTGACGGGACCCACGTGACCGGGCCCCTGGCAGCTTAACAATCACAGGCCTGATTCTCAGCTACGCTCAGGCAGCACTAGGCTGCTCTGGCAGCGGAACCAGTGATTTCCCTACACCCCCCTTGAATTTCCCCAACACCCCCCGCCCCAGTTTTTTGAAGTAGTTACATGCCAAACCTGGTGATTGAACTTTGCGACTTTGTCCTCACCCACAACTATTTCACACTTGGGGACAATATATACCTTCAAGTCAGTGGCACTGCTATGGGTACCCGCATGGCCGCATAGTACGCCAACATTTTTATGGCTGACTTAGGACAACGCTTCCTTAGCTCTCATCCCCTAACGCCCCTACTCTACTTGCGCTACACTGATGACATCTTCATCATCTTGGCCCATGGGAAGGAGGCCCTTGAGGAATTCCACCGGGATTTCAACAATTTCCACCCCACCATCAACCTCAGCCTGGACCAGTCCACACAAGAGATCCACTTCCTGGACACTACAGTGCTAATAAGAGATGGTCACATAAACACCACCCTATACTGGAAACCTACTGACTGCTATACTTACCTACATGCCTCCAGCTTCCATCCAGGACACACCACACGATCCATTGTCTACAGCCAAGGTCTAAGATACAACCGCATTTGCTCCAACCCCTCAGACAGAGACAAACCCCTCCAGGATCTCTGTCAAGCGTTCTTACAACTACAATACCTGTCTGCTGAAATGAAGAAACAGATTGACAGAGCCAGAAGAATACCCAGAAGTCACCTACTACAAGACAGGCCCAACATAGAAAATAACAGAATGCCACTAGCTGTTACCTTCATCCCCCAACTAAAACCGCTCCAGCATATCCTCAAAGATCTACAACCTATCCTGAAAGATGATCCCTCACTCTCCCAGATCTTGGGAGACAGGCCTGTCCTTGCTTACAGACAGCTCCCCAACCTGAAGCACACACTCACAGCAACCACACACCAGAGAACAAAAACACTAACCCAGGAACCTATCCTTGCAACAAAGCCCGATGCCAGCTCTGTCCATATATCTGTTCAAGTGACACCATAATAGGACCCAATCACGTTAGCCATGCCATCAGGGGCTCGTTCACCTGCACATCTACCAATGTGATATATGCCATCATGTGCCAGCTCTGCCATGTACATTGGCCAAACCGGACAGTCTCTATGCAAAAGAATAAATGGACACAAATCTGACATCAGGAATCATAACATTCAAAAATCAGTAGGAGAACACTTCAACCTCTCTGGCCATTCAGTAACAGATTTAAAGGTGGCAATTTTGCAACAGAAAAGCTTCAAAAACAGACTCCAACTAGAAACAGCTGAACTTGAATTAATATGCAAACTAGATACAATCAATTTAGGCTTAAATAGAGACTGGGAATGGCTAAGCTGTTACACACATTGAATCTATTTCCCCATATTAAGTATCCTCACACCTTCTTGTCAAACTGTCTTGATTGGGCTATCTTGATTATCACTACAAAAGTTTTTTTCTCCTGCTGACAATAGCGCATCTTAATTAATTAGCCTCTTAGAGTTGGTTGGGCAGCTCCCACCTTTTCATGTTCTCTGTATTTATATATAGCTCCTCACTATAAGTTCCATTCTATGCATCCGATGAAGTGGGCCCACCAAAGCTTATGCTCAGATACATTTGTTAGTCTCTAGGGTGCCACGTACTCCTGTTCTTTTTGCGGATACAGACTAACAGGGCTGCTACTCTGAAACGTGCCAATTTAGTGACTGTTTGGAAATCTGAATTGAAATTGAAACATTAATACACCCTTTAAAAGCATATATAGTGAATGATAAAATACGTGTATCTGAAAGTATCATAGATTTGAAAAGTATGAACATAGACTAGCTTCCTTATACAGCTGTTGTTTTTTATGACACTGTCAGTGCATTCATTTCGGTGATGTTGGCAAACCTGATAATTTCAAATGATGATTTGTAAGCAAAGTTGAAATGAGCTCTCCCTGACAGCTGGTGATGAGCTGGGGGGAAAGGCTTCAGGACCAGATTGTATTTACATTCACACCTAATCTACCTAGGGATCCAGCACACAGAGCTGTGTTGCCCAAGTGATAGATTTTGTCTGGGGTTGGGTTACAAATCACTTGAATGCGAGGGGTGGGAGAATGAAATGTTGTTGTTCTTATTGTATGAGTAAAGGGCAGTAGAACTGTACTTAGCCTGTGCTGATTGAGGGCATCGAGAGAGAGAGAGAGAGAGAGAGAGAGAGGGTGGGGACCTGTCCCTCTCCACTGTTTAAGGACAGAGCTGATTAGGCTCCATAGAGAGTCTTTTGTTCTGTTAAGTGACCATTGCAGCTGAAATCACTGATAATCAGGTCTAAGTGCTTAGTCCTGCTGGGGGACAGTGTTCCTGTGGAAGACACAGCCCAGACTGCACTAGCAGCGAGGTTCCCGCACTGAGAGCTCAGCTGAAATCACTGAGAGCTGGTGGAACCTCAAGAGACCAATTCGCAGAGGTCACAGTGGTAGGTGACAGCAGAAGGTGACTGCGCAGGGCCATTGGCAACACAGTGATGGAGTGAACGGTGGCACAACGAACAGTGAGCAGCTGGAGGAACGAGCAAGGTGCCTTCTTGCCCCCCACCTGGGAGGTGAACTCATGTGAAAGCACCTCTGAACTCTGAGTCTCCACTGACCAAAGAACACCGGTGAGTGGGGTGCGGTGGAGGGAAAAGTGAGGGGCACGTTAAAGAAACATTTGTTTGTTGGACTATATTTTAGTGACTTTGCCCCAGAATGCTAGATTTGTGACTGGGAATGGAAACTTAGCTAAATGTTTCCTAGTAGGCCAAGATTTTTAAAATGCAGTATTTGCCAAGGTTGTTATCTCACATTGTTGCTATCTTGAGAGGTCATTATGGTGGGGAGTTTCTGTACTAAACATTTTTATTATTATAATTAATTTTTACATAAGAATGGTCATACTGGGTCAGCCCAATGGTCCATCTAGCCCAGTATCCTGTCTTCCGACAGTGGTCAAGGCCAGGTGCTTCAGAGGGAATGAACAGAACAGGGAATCATCAAGTCCCTGGAAAAATCATGGAACAGGTTCTCAAGGAATCAATTCTGAACCACTTAAAGGAGGGGAAAGTGATCAGGAACAGTCAGCATGGATTCACCAAGGGCAAGTCATGCCTGACTAATCTAATTGCCTTCTATGATGAGATAACCGGCTCTGTGGATGAGGGGAAAGCAGTGGATGTGCTATTTCTGGACTTTAGCAAAGCTTTTGATACAATCTCCCACAGTATTCTTGCCAGCAAGTTAAAGAAGTATGGGCTGGATGAATGGATGGTAAGGTGGATAGAAAACTGGCTAGATGGTCGGGCTCAACGGGTAGTGATCAATGGTTCCATGTCTAGTTGGCAGCCGGTATCAAGTGGAGTGCCCCAAGGCTCGGTGCTGGGGCTTGTTTTATTCAATATCTTCATTAACGATCTGGAGGATGGTGTGGACTGCACCCTTAGCAAGTTTGCAGATGACACTAAACTGGGAGGAGTGGTTGATACGCTGGAAGGTAGGGATAGGATACAGAGGGACCTAGACAAATTAGAGGATTGGGCCAAAAGAAATATGATGAGGTTCAACAAGGACAAGTGCAGAGTCCTGCACTTAGGATGGAAGAATCCCATGCACTGCTACAGACTAGGGACCGAATGGCTGGGCAGCAGTTCTGCAGAAAAGGACCTAGGGGTTACGGTGGACGAACAGCTGAATATGAGTCAACAGTGTGCCCTTGTTGCCAAGAAGGCTAATGGCATTTTGGGTTGTATAAGTAGGGACATTTCCAGCAGATCGAGGGATGTGATCATTCCCCTCTACTCAGCACTGGTGAGGCCTCATTTGGAGTACTGTGTCCAGTTTTGGGCCCCACACTACAAGAAGGATGTGGATAAATTGGAGAGAGTCCAGCGGTGGGCAACAAAAATGATTAGGGGGCTGGAGCACATGACTTATGAGGAGAGGCTGAGGGAATTGGATTGTTTAGTCTGGAGAAGAGAAGAATGAGGGGGGATTTGATAGCTGCTTTCAACTACCTGAAAGGGGGTTCCAAAGAGGATGGATCTAGACTGTTCTCAGTGGTAGAAGATGACAGAACAAGGAGTAATGGTCTCAAGTTGCAGAGGGGGAGGTTTAGGTTGGATATTAGGAAAAACTTTTTCACTAGTAGGGTGGTGAAGAACTGGAATGGGTTACCTAGGGAGGTGGTGGAATCTCCTTCCTTAGAGGTTTTTAAGGTCAGGCTTGACAAAGCCCTGGCTGGGATGATTTAGTTGGGTTTGGTCCTGCTTTGAGCAGGGGGTTGGACTAGATGACCTCCTGAGGTCCCTTCCAACCCTGAGATTCTATGATTCTATGAAGTGATCCATCCCCTGTTGCCCATTCCCAGCTTCTGGCAAACAGGCTAGGGACACTCAGAGCCTGGTGTTGCATCCCTCCCCATCCTGGCTAATAGCCACTGATGGACCTATTCTCCAGGAATTTATCTAGTTTTTTTTTAAAATCCTTTTATAGTTTTGGTCTTCACAGCATCCCCTGGCAAAGAGTTCAACGGGTTGACTTTTATGTTGTGAGAAGAAGTGCTTCCTTTTTAAAAAAACAAAACAAAACCTGTTGCCTATTAATTTCATTGGGTGACTGCTAGTTCTTGTGTTATGTGAAGGATTAAATAACATTTCCCTATTCACTTTCTCCACACTAGTCAAGATTTTATAGACCTCTAGCATATCCCCCCTTAGTCGTCTTTTTTCTAAGCTGAAAATTCCCAATTATTTTAATTTCTCCTCCTGTTTCATGCCCCTAATCAAGTTGGTTGCCCATCTCTCAGGAGCGGCTCTAGCCATTTCACCGCCCCAAGCACAGTGGCACGCCACGGGGCGCGCTCTGCCAGTCACCGGTCCCACGGCTCTGGTGGACGTCCCGCAGACGTGGGACAGAGCGAGCGACGGAGGGAGAGGGATGCAGTGGGTGAGGTGGGGCCTCGGAGAAGGGGCAGGACAAGGGCAGTGGTGAGCTGGAGCCAATTCCCACCAGTTCACAAGAACCGGCTGTTAAATTTAGAAGCTGGTGTAGAACTGCTGTTAAAGCGGCGGGCGAGTGGGCAAACAACTCCGGTCCCCGGGCCACATTCGGCCTGCGGCACTGTTCTGTCCCCCCCTGAGCTCCCAGCTGGGGAGGCTGAGGGTCCCCCGACCCCTCCCCCACTTCCCCCCCTCGCAGAGCCGCAGTGTGCTGAGCCGCCGGCGCCAGCGCTCTGGGCAGCTCAGCTCCTGCCACTTTAAGCAGCAAGGTAAAGGGGTGTGTGTGCGAGCTCCAGCAGGCCGCACGGCATCCTTACACGCTGCCCTAAGCAGCATGGTAAGGGGGCCGGCCAGGGCTGGGAGGAGGGGCTGGATAAGGCAGGGGCCGGGCAGGGAGCGGTTGGAGGGGGCGGAGGTTCTGCGGGGCGGTCAGGGGCCGGGGAATGGGGGGGTTGGGTAGGCGTGGGAGTTCTGGGGGTCTGTCGGAGTGGTGGTGGATGGAGTTGGGGCAGTCAGGAGACAGGGAGCGGGACGTGTTGGGTAGGGGCAGAGGTGAAAGTAAGCCGGTATGCCCCGGTACGGCGTACCGCAAGAGCTGGTGCACCGTACCAGGGTGGCCCGGCTTCCCCAGGGGGCAATTTAAAGGGCCTGGGGCTCCCAGCAGGGGCTGGAGCCCCAGGCCCTTTAAATTGCCACCAGAGCCCCACTGCTGGAGCCCTGGGGCAGGGCTGCGGGGCTCTGGGGGCTGTTTAAAAAGTCCGGGGCTCCCGCTGCTTCTATCGCCCCGGCCCTTTAAATAGCCCCCGGAGCTCCAGGCTGCTGCTGCTACCCCGGTGGCAGAGGCAGGGAGGAGATACTTGTTGGTTCTCAGGGGGGGGCAGTCGGGGGCAGGACGGGGGTTGGGGTCAGATGGGTGTGGGGGGAAGACAGGCACATGGGGCTTGTACTCACCGCACGGTTCCCTACCGGGTCTTCGGCGGCACTTTGGCGGTGGGGGTGGAGGGGGTCTTCACTCGCTCCAGGTGAAGGACCCGCCACCGAAATGCCGCTGAAAACCCAGAGCGAGTGGACCCATTAGGGAACCAGTTCTCAGGATTTTGGGAGCTCATCACTGGACAAGGTGTTTGGGGTCGTGTGATTAGACAGTTGGCAACCCTGAGGAAGAGACACCTGGCCCCTGGCAGCCCTGCTCACCCCTCCCCGGCCTGGCTCCGGCACGGATCAGTCTCATCCCAGCCTGGCCCTGGCACAGCCCCTGCTCTGATCCCGAAGCCAGACCTGGGCTCGCTGGTTCCTGTGGTTCAGAGACAACAGGAAACACCCCAGTGGACGGACAGGCTGGGCTGGGGGAGGTGAGAGCCTGGAGGCTGAGCCCTCCCCATCCATGGAGGTAAGGGGGGGGGCACCATCCCAGACCAACTCCCAGCTCGCTGCCCCCTTGGGCAGGACCTCTGCCTGTGTAACCCCAGGACCTGACCAGCCCCCCCCCGGTACCCCCTCCATGCCCCCCGCGGCAGGACCCACCTTGGCACAGGGTCGTGTTCCTGGTGGAGGGGACGTAGCCGGCCCGGCACTCACAGCGGTAGCTCCCGATGGTGTTGATACACGCGGCGTTGGGGCCGCAGATATCTGGGGTCTGGTTGCACTCGTCAATGTCTGAGAGGCGAAAGCGGGGGAGGGGGTCGCACACAGCACGGCTGGGGGCTCACTGGGGGCGAATGACCATGGAGGCACCCAGGGCCTGTGCTTAAACTAGGCGACCCTGGGTGGCAGGATTTGGGGGGTGGCATTTTGCCGCCCTCAGCAGAAATTCAGTGGCAAGGGGTCCTTCCGCTCCGGGTCTTAGGCAGAAATTCAGCGGCGGGGCCTTCTCTCGCTCCGGGACCCGCTGCCGAAGTGCCCCGAAGACGCGGAGCGGAAGGACCCCCCGCAGCCGAATGCTCAGAGGAGGAGCCCTGCAGCCTAGGGCAGCAAAAACCCTGACGCCGCTCCTGGAGGCTCCCGCCTCTGATTGCAGGGGCCGTGGTCTGTCGGTCAGTCTGTCTGCTCCATCTACGCCCCCCCCCCCCATTCTAATCTCCTTTCTTCCCTGCTATGTGCAGGGCCCCAATCCCTGCGGCACAACCCGTCCCCCACCCCACAGATTGGGGGCCCAACCTTTTCCAGACCAGGACCCTGCGATCCCCCCCCTGCACCAGCCCTGACAGAGCGGGGTTAAGGGGGGGCCCGATCAGCCAGTTAAGCTGCAAAGGGGAAGTGACTCAGGCTGCGTGCAGGGCGCTGGCTAGAAGGAAGCTTGCCTGGGAGGGGACAGGTGGGGCTTTGCTACAGCCCGAGGGCCGGGCCCAGTGGTGGGGGCCTGAGGCGAGGGGGGCTAGGAAGCCCCGAGGGGGGGCTAGGAGCCCGGAGGAAGGGTTTCACTAGCAGGCATAGGAGAGAGGGGTCTGACTTTGAAAGGCTCCCCCAGAATGGGGATCACAGTGTGACCTGGCCGGACGGCCGAGACACGGGGCAGCCACGACTCCGGGAGCTGCAATGGTGGAAGAGAAGAAAGGGGGCGCTGAACTGGAACTAGTCACCAGAAGGGGGCGCCACATTCAGCGTTACAGACCCCAGCCCCATGGGTCCCCTCCCCGTTCGGGATACACCCAGCCCCGCCCCTCCCCTGGAGCACTAGGAGAAGGGTGGGTGGGCTGCGCCCAGGGGAGTGCAGGGAATTGGGTGATGTCCCTTTAAACTAGTTTCTTTGCTCTCTGGTTGTGCTCACGGGGGTCTATGGCAGAAGCCCGCAGACCCCGACATGCGGCCAGGCCCTGCACGGCTGGTAAACGGGTTGTTTGGAAGCCAGCTGGATCCAGGGGATCCCCCTATTCCTAACACTGCGCAGTGAGCAATGGCCTGACAGCATCCATCCCTGGACCCTGCTGTGACCCCCAGGCCCAGGGCCCCGCGGGGCGAATCCACCGAGCCCTGGGACGGATGATGCCAGTTCGACACTCGCTGCTGATTCGGCCTGTGGAAGCCGAAGCCGGGAGAGACCCACTCAGCCTGACTCCCAGCATAGCCCCAGCCAGAGTCATCAACCAGCAGGCACAGAGAGCCCTGCCGTGATCTACCAAACGCTGGAGGGACGTGCACCCGCCAGGCTGCCAACGTGGATAGCGCCAGCTGCCGGGCAGAGGGGGATACACGGGGGATGTCGGGGCTCCATGGTGCAGCGGGGTCACTCACTCCATGCAGGGAGTGGGGTTTTATACCTAGGGACCCAGCTTGTACATGTGGAGACGCACTCATTCCGGCTGCTAAGCTCTCCCTGATATTTATCCATAACGCTTCTGCTTCTCACAGAAATCCTTGTGGCTAAAATCCCCTTTGCCTGGACATCAGCAAACAAGTCAATCAGTGGGGAGAGTCCAGAGCACTCACGGATCCTTCCCTTGGGCCGAGTTCCAGCAGCTCTTTCTCAGACTCCCCTTCTCTCTCTTTCCTGTGGCAGCGTTTTGCTATTTCCCGCTATGCCCCTTCCCCTCGGTCGTTATTTGCATAAAGGCAGCACCCACAGCGCTGCACACACACGGCCATAAAGAGCTTCTAGTCTAAATAGACAGAAGGTGGGAGAGAAAACTGAGGCAGGGAATTGCCCAAGGAGACCCAGCAGGAACAGAGCTGGGACTAGAACTCGTGAGTTCCCGTCTCACATCCTATCCCCTATACTTGTCTCTTTCAGCTTGTTTCTTCCATAGAAGGCCATGAATGTGTCTCCCCTGCCTCACCATGCAGATTTTACCCTCTGCTCCCCCCCACTGAGAGGAGCTTTGTGTCCCCTGGCTCACGGCCTGGAGTGCATTAGGGCTGGAAAAAATCCCTTTTTCCTTTGGCAGGAAATTCAAACTTTTGCTCCATTGTTAAACCTCTTGGAAGGCAACAGGCCAATGCTATGCCTGTGAAGGGGCTTGTATGTGCCAACCTCTAGTGAAGGCTGCTGAGCCACAGAACAAGGAGAGAGCAAGTTTGTCCTGCTCTGGTGGCTGGTTCCCATAAGTAGATAACAGCCTGCTACAATGACTGGTTAATAGAGTTATTCCCTTAGCTCTAGCAGCTGAGCTGTGCAGACAGGTCCTAGGTTTGATTCCTGCTAATGACCCAAAGTGGTTCCTTTGTAATGTCAGCTCCTTAGCAGCTGCTGAGGTTAACTGGGTTCCAGAAGCTACTGGGCTTTTTGAGCCCAAGCTGTATTAAAGGTTGATCCAACACAGAGTCCTTGGCTCTGTCTCAGCCCAGTTTGCTTTGCAGAGACCTGACCTGCCCCCACCTCAAAGCTCTGCTATGAAAGAGCATCTTGGGCTCTGATTGCAGCTGCAGGTTTGGGGGGATCTTGCAGCTTCTAATGACACCCCCTATGCTCGTGCCTCGGTGGAATTAAGCACCATGGCAAGAGACATGGCGACCTTCTGTCCTCGGGATCAGTTTCCAATTTGTAAGAGTCAGAACAGACACTGTGCCCGAGTGTGGCGCAGAGAAAGAGCGAGACCTCAGGGCAACCTGGTTAGCTTCCCCATCCAGGCATGTGGGTTAGTGTCAGAGATCCTGACGTGACTCCAGGAGGTGGGACTTTAAGGCAACGCCACATGTAAGCAACACTCCAGACAAGCCAGAAGCATCATGCCTTTGCCACGACTGTTTCCAGCTCCCATTGTACCTGTGCAGATCTTAGCCATATCCTTTTGACTCTTCCCAAATCCCCAACTGCATTTACACATGTAAGTCCCTGGCATGTTGAAGCAGTTCCCGTGGGGCTCACAGATTGTGGCGTTTCGCTGGCACTCGTCAATGTCTGCAAGGAGAGAGAAAGCGCTGGGTCAGGCTGATCTAGGAGCTGGACCTTGGGCACTGGGGGACGCTGCTGGGGGATAATCCAGGCGTCCGACATGCACCGTGCGCTGGGGAGACGGGACTGGTTAGAGCCAGGGGTTCAGTGACTGGGTCAGCAAATGGCAGCAAGTGGCTATTGTCCGGAATGAGCTGCTCCAGCTGGGAAGGGAAAAGCAGCCCTGCCGGGACACGTGCCTGCTGCTTGCTAAAGCTCCCAAGCGGATCTGGCGATGCCCAGTGCCGCAATATCAGTGCAGACGGCAATGCCTGAATGAGCCGTCCACCCTGGAGGGGACAAATGGGGAGCTGCTTTGGAGGAAGGGGATAGAGAATAACATGAGGGCTGGTCTAATGCCTGGATATCAGTCAATGGGGCAACCTCCTCTGCACCCCACGAGCTGCCCTGGGCTCCCCCTTGCACACAGGACAGTGCAGAACCAGAGGGGTTCAGAGGCAATGAGAATGATCAGGGGCTGGAGAAACCCTCTACAGAGAGAGATTGAAAAGACTGGGACTGTCACCTTAGAGTGGGGGGCAGGGGGCTGGCGCAGCGTCCCAGACCAGTTCCCAGCTCCCTGCCCCCTCGGGCAGGACCTCTGCCTGTGTAACTCCAACCCCTGCCCAGCCCCCCAGGTGCCCCCTCCGTGCCCCCCGCGGCAGGACCCACCTTGGCACAGGGTCGTGTTCCTGTTGGAGGGGACGTAGCCGGCCCGGCACTCACACCAGTAGCTCCCAATGGTGTTGATACAGGTGGCGTTGGGGCCACAGATATCTGGGGTCTTGTTGCACTCGTCGATGTCTGGGAGGGGAAAGCGGGGGAGGGGGTCACACACAGCACGGCTGGGGGCTCACTGGGGGCGAATGACCATGGAGGCACCCAGGGCCTGTGCTTCCACTAGGCGACCCTGGGCGGCAGGATTTGGGGGGTGGCATTTTGCCGCCCTCAGTGGAAATTCAGTGGCAAGGGGTCCTTCTGCTCCGGGTCTGAGGCAGAAATTTAGTGGCGGGGCCTTCTCTCGCTCCGGGACCCGCTGCCGAAGTGCCCCGATGATGCGGAGCGGAAGGACCCCCCCGCCGCCGAATGCTCAGAGGAGGAGCCCTGCAGCCTAGGGCAGCAAAAACCCTGACGCCGCTCCTGGAGGCTCCCGCCTCTGATTGCAGGGGCCGTGGTCTGTCGGTCAGTCTGTCTGCTCCATCTACGCCCCCCCCCATTCTATTCTCCTTTCTTCCCTGCTATGTGCAGTGCCCCAATCCCTGCGGCACAACCCGTCCCCCACCCCCAGATTGGGGCCCAACCTTTTCCAGACCAGGACCCTGCGATCCCCTCCCTGCACCAGCCCTGACAGAGGGGCCAGTTAAGCTGCAAAGGGGAAGTGACTCAGGCTGCGTGCAGGGCGCTGGCTAGAAGGAAGCTCGCCTGGGAGGGGACAGGTGGGGCTTCTCTACAGCCCGAGGGCTGGGCCCAGTGGTGGGGGCCTGAGGTGAGGGGGGCTAGGAAGGCCCGAGGGGGGGCTAGGAGCCCCAGAGGAAGGGTTTCGCTAGCAGGCAGAGGACAGAGGGGTCTGACTTTGAAAGGCTCCCCCAGAATGGGGATCACAGTGTGACCTGGCCGGACGGCCGAGACACGGTGCAGCCGCGACTCCGGGAGCTGCAATGGTGGAAGAGAAGAAAGGGGGCGCTGAACTGGAGCTAGTCGCCAGAAGGCGGCGCCACGCTCAGCGTTACAGACCCCAGCCCCATGGGTCCCCTCCCCGTTCAGGATACACCCAGCCCCGCCCCTCCCCTGGAGCACTAGGAGAAGGGTGGGTGGGCTGCGCCCAGGGGAGTGCAGGGGAATTGGGTGGTGTCCCTTTAAACTAGTTTCTTTGCTCTCTGGTTGTGCTCACGGGGGTCTATGGCAGAAGCCCGCAGACCCCGACATGCGGCCAGGCCCTGCACGGCTGGTAAACGGGTTGTTTGGAAGCCAGCTGGATCCAGGGGATCCCCCTATTCCTAACACTGCGCAGTGAGCAACGGCCTGACAGCATCCATCCCTGGACCCTGCTGTGACCCCCAGGCCCAGGGCCCCGCGGGGTGAATCCACCGAGCCCTGAGACGGATGATGCCAGTTCGACACTCGCTGCCGATTCGGCCTGTGGAAGCCGAAGCCGGGAGAGACCCACTCAGCCTGACTCCCAGCATAGCCCCAGCCAGAGTCATCAACCAGCAGGCACAGAGAGCCCTGCCGTGATCTACCAAACGCTGGAGGGATGTGCACCCGCCAGGCTGCCAACGTGGATAGCGCCAGCTGCCGGGCAGAGGGGGATACACGGGGGATGTCGGGGCTCCATGGTGCAGCGGGGTCACTCACTCCATGCAGGGAGTGGGGTTTTATACCTAGGGACCCAGCTTGTACATGTGGAGACGCACTCATTCCGGCTGCTAAGCTCTCCCTGATATTTATCCATAACGCTTCTGCTTCTCACAGAAATCCTTGTGGCTAAAATCCCCTTTGCCTGGACATCAGCAAACAAGTCAGTCAGCGGGGAGAGTCCAGAGCACTCACGGATCCTTCCCTTGGGCCGAGTTCCAGCAGCTCTTTCTCAGACTCCCCTTCTCTCTCTTTCCTGTGACAGCGTTTTGCTATTTCCCGCTATGCCCCTTCCCCTCGGTCGTTATTTGCATAAAGGCAGCACCCAGAGCGCTGCACACACACGGCCATAAAGAGCTTCTAGTTTAAATAGACAGGAGGTGGGAGAGAAAACTGAGGCAGGGAATTGCCCAAGGAGACCCAGCAGGAACAGAGCTGGGACTAGAACTCGTGAGTTCCCGTCTCACATCCTATCCCCTATACTTGTCTCTTTCAGCTTGTTTCTTCCATAGAAGGCCATGAATGTATCTCACCTGCCTCACCATGCAGATTTTACCCTCTGCTCCCCCGCACTGAGAGGAGCTTTGTGTCCCCTGGCTCACAGCCGGGAGTGGATTAGGGCTGGAAAAAAAATCCCTTTTTCCTTTGGCAGGAAATTCAAACTTTTGCTCCATTGTTAAACCTCTTGGAAGGCAACAGGCCAATGCCATGCCTATGAAGGGGCTTGTATGTGCCAACCTCTAGTGAAGGCTGCTGAGCCACAGAACAAGGAGAGAGCAAGTTTGTCCTGCTCTGGTGGCTGGTTCCCATAAGTAGATAACAGCCTGCTACAATGACTGGTTAATAGAGTTATTCCCTTAGCTCTAGCAGCTGAGCTGTGCAGACAGGTCCTAGGTTTGATTCCTGCTAATGACCCAAAGTGGTTCCTTTGTAATGTCAGCTCCTTAGCAGCTGCTGAGGTTAACTGGGTTCCAGAAGCTACTGGGCTTTTTGAGCCCAAGCTGTATTAAAGGTTGATCCAACACAGAGTCCTTGGCTCTGTCTCAGCCCAGTTTGCTTTGCAGAGACCTGACCTGCCCCCACCTCAAAGCTCTGCTATGAAAGAGCATCTTGGGCTCTGATTGCAGCTGCAGGTTTGGGGGGATCTTGCAGCTTCTAATGACACCCCCTATGCTCGTGCCTCGGTGGAATTAAGCACCATGGCAAGAGACATGGCGACCTTCTGTCCTCGGGATCAGTTTCCAATTTGTAAGAGTCAGAACAGACACTGTGCCCGAGTGTGGCGCAGAGAAAGAGCGAGACCTCAGGGCAACCTGGTTAGCTTCCCCATCCAGGCATGTGGGTTAGTGTCAGAGATCCTGACGTGACTCCAGGAGGTGGGACTTTAAGGCAACGCCACATGTAAGCAACACTCCAGACAAGCCAGAAGCATCATGCCTTTGCCACGACTGTTTCCAGCTCCCATTGTACCTGTGCAGATCTTAGCCATATCCTTTTGACTCTTCCCAAATCCCCAACTGCATTTACACATGTAAGTCCCTGGCATGTTGAAGCAGTTCCCGTGGGGCTCACAGATTGTGGCGTTTCGCTGGCACTCGTCAATGTCTGCAAGGAGAGAGAAAGCGCTGGGTCAGGCTGATCTAGGAGCTGGACCTTGGGCACTGGGGGACGCTGCTGGGGGATAATCCAGGCGTCCGACATGCACCGTGCGCTGGGGAGACGGGACTGGTTAGAGCCAGGGGTTCAGTGACTGGGTCAGCAAATGGCAGCAAGTGGCTATTGTCCAGAATGAGCTGCTCCAGCTGGGAAGGGAAAAGCAGCCCTGCCAGGACACGCGCCTGCTGTTTGCTAAAGCTACCAAGCGGATCTGGCGATGCCCAGTGCCGCAATATCAGTGCAGACGGCAATGCCTGAATGAGCCGTCCACCCTGGAGGGGACAAATGGGGAGCTGCTTTGGAGGAAGGGGATAGAGAATAACATGAGGGCTGGTCTAATGCCTGGATATCAGTCAATGGGGCAACCTCCTCTGCACCCCACGAGCTGCCCTGGGCTCCCCCTTGCACACAGGACAGTGCAGAACCAGAGGGGTTCAGAGACAGGCAATGAGAATGATCAGGGGCTGGAGAAACCCTCTACAGAGAGAGATTGAAAAGACTGGGACTGTCACCTTAGAGTGAACGTAAGAGGGGACATGTTAAGAGTCTATAAATACCTGACGGGGACAGAGAAGGGAGATGGGGAGCTTCTGTTCTCCCCACCTCATAACACGAGAGCAAGGGCCAGTCAGGGAAGTGAGAAGAGGGGAAATTTGGAACGGAGCCAAGGAAAGGCTGTTTCGTGCAATGTGCAATTAGCCGGTGGAACTCCCCACCACAGGAGTCCCTGAGGCCAAGAATTTAGCAAGATTCCAGGAGTGACTGGACAGTCCTATGGATGATGAGAACAGCCAGAGGGCTCATAGTTAATGGGCACAAACGTTTGGGAAGAGAGAGAAAACCTCCTGCTGTGGGGCTTCAGCCCAGCTGAGTATTAGAGACCAGGAAGTGAGGGCAGATTATCCCCCGGCTGCCACTGCAGGGCTCTTCCACCGTCCTCTGCAGCATCTGGCTCTGGCCCGTTGGAGCCGGGATACCAGGCTAGATGGGCCTCAGCTCTGATCCCGTCTGTGCTGTGCAAGTGCCACGTTACTTGTGTCTCAGCCTGGCTGGCACCACGGTTTTGCCTCTTCAGAGCCTGAGCTGCTCCCGGGGCAGACTGAACCCTGTCAGAACCTACTGGCTGCATCCTGCCAAGTGCTGCCTCCTCCGCCCCTCGACCCTGTGACACTCGCCGGTTCCCCTGACAGCACCAAGGTGGCTCCGCATTTCCAGAACCTGCTTTATTGCGGAACTGATGTACAATCGGGTTCCTCCCCCGAAGGCTTCCAAGAGTCCATGCGGGATGGGAACGGAGCTTCCAGCGTCCTTATCCATCCCGTCCTGGTGCAACTGGGATGTTTATAGCAGGTAGCGCCGCAGCCGGGGCCCCGTGGTGCTAGGTGCTGTACACACATCCAGCCGCAGTACAGCCGCTGCTCCAAAGCGCTTTCCCCAGCCCCGACGCTCTGTCTGCTGGAGAAGGGGGGCCATGCGCTGGGTTCTCGGTGGTGTGGCCAGAGCTCTCCCCTCCCTCGGGGACACGGGTGTCCCGCGGCTTCCAAACTCGCTCTGAGTTGCAGGGAGCTCTGAGACTGGGTGTCTCTAGGGGCTTAAGTACACGGGGAAATTGACAGTAACAGCTCCTGTGGAATCGCTCCCCGTTCGGACACTCTGGTCTGGAATAATCAGTGCGCTTCCAAAGAGAACAGCGATCGCCATCAATTCCCCCCGGGGGCAAGCCCTAGGGATTCTCCACACAGCTCCTGATACCAGCTATCCCCGCACAAGCCCCGGGACGAGATCCCTGCGGCGCTGATTTCTTCTTGTGCCTAGACCTGCCCCAGGGCACTGGCTGGGGTTATCCCACACGGCCTGGGGCTGGCGCAGGAATGGCTGGGCGAGGTCTCTGCCAGGGGAAGCGTTTGAACTGTAAGCAGAGTCAGGATGAGCCCCACCTTGACATCTGGTGGTAAATTATGGGGAGTGCGGAAAGTGTTGCATTGGTATTTTGGTTATTTGCATGGGCACTCCCACCCCACTTAGCATACCGCAAAGCAGCATGGGATGGTTATTTTCACAGCTGTGGGAGCCCCAATTTCGTTGTTATTGGGGCAGGAGGAATGAAATGTTGTCACCCTGATTGGGTAAATGGGGAACTACAAAATTGTCTTGTGATGGGGGGTTTCATTGTCAGCTGGATAGCGCTTGCTAGATGGGGCACATGGGTTCCAAAACCCATTGAAAAAAAAGGCTGGGGACAGGTATTTGTACTTGGTGGTGCAGGCTCCTTGTGTGAGCCAGAAGCACCAGTTCCACCTATACTTCTCTCCACTGTGGAATGTCAGAGTTAATTTTTGATTCCCTTAAGAATCTAGATGCAGGTTACTGAGCTGAGAGCACTGTGCTAATGAGTGGAGCTGAAATCACTGAAGAGCTGGACTTGCTGAGCTGAGAGCACTGTGCTAATGAGTAGGGGAGCCTGAAGCAATACTGGCAGAGCGGAGTGGAGCAGTTTGTGCAGCCACTGGGTGAGTGGAGCTGAGCAGCTCGTGAGGACGGCTGGAGCGGATCACAGGACAGCTGGTGGACCAGAGCAGCTGGCAGAGTGGAGCAGCCCACAGAGTAAGCGGAGCTGAGCTGTTTGCGGGGACGACTAGTGGAAGCAGAACCCCACGAAGAGGCAGGGCAGTTGGCCTCGAACCCACGTAAGGTGCCCCTTTCTACCTAGGCTGGGGAGGGGGACCTCTGCAAAGAGACTCTTGAACTCTGGGCTGCCTAACCCGGGACAGAGACTTTTGAATTGTGGGACTTTTGGGACTGTGGGTGATTTGGGGGGTTGCTGGACTCAAGGGCCCAGAGAGAAAGACACGGCCCAAGTTGCTGGGGTGGGTCTTTGCTCACGGTTTGACCTATGAATTCTAGTTGAGGTATTTTCCAAATTTCATGCTTGTTGTTGTTGATCTTATGTAATTAAACCTTTTCTGCTACACCAAGAGTCTGTGCTTGCGAGAGGGGAAGTATTGCCTCCTTGAGGCGCCCAGGGGTGTGTGTAAGATTTTCCCAGGTCACTGGGTGGGGGCTCGAGCTGGTCTGCATTACGCTGTGGGGAAGGGACCCCTAGGTATTGAACCTGGCCCTTGCTGCTATGGTTTCAGCCTGGCAGAGGGGTTACAGAACCAATGGGCTCCTGAGTTCCCCCAGTGCTACGGGCCCGGTGCTCTGCGCCCCCCATACGGGGGTGTAACGGGCGGTTTCCATGGGAACGGCCGGCTGGGGGAGGGGGGAGTACAGCCAGACAGGGGCGGCTCCAGGCACCAGCATGCCAAGCGCGTGTCTGGGGCGGCAAGCCACAGGGGGCCCTCTGCCAGTCGCCGGAAGGGCGGCAGGCACTTGCCTGCGGAGGGTCCGCTGGTCCCGCAGGCAAGCCGCCAAAGACAGCCTAGAGCCGCCCCTGCAGGCAGGGCTGCCCCATTCTCCTCCCGTGGGCCCCTCTGCCCCTGCACACCCAGGGGCTGGTTAGGGCCCAGGCTGGGATTCAGACGGGTGAGTGTGATGGGCCCCCCCACCCTGCGCCCAATTCACAGAGTCCAACACTCCTGGCTCCTGCTGCTCACTCTGGAGGCCCCGGTTCGATCCCCAGGAGGGCGGCCCTCACCCGAGCTGCTGCCCCCCTCATTCCCCAGCCGGGCTGAGCACCCCCAGCAGGCCCTGGAGTCAGTGGAGTCAGCTGCTCCGGCCCTTAATGCCCTGCTCTGCCCCAGCCCCCCCAGGACAACGTGGGAGCCCTGTTACCGTCACAGTACTCCATTGTGTCCGTGAAGAAGAAGCGATTCCCCGTTGGCTGGTATCCATCCAGGCAGGTGCAGTGGGAGCTGTTCACACACTTGGCGTTTGCTGGGCACAGCATATGGCTGTTGCAGTCCCCAGTGGTACCTGCAGGGGCGGGAACAGCTGGGCAGGGTCAGCCAGTGCAGAGCGGCTCCCCCCCCCCCCCGCACACACACAGGGGGATTGACTCCTTTCACACGCCCCATTCGCTGACTTTCATCCCTGGGCGCCTGGCAAACAGCTCCGACGCCTCCACCGCCTGGCCACAAGCTGCCCTCGGCTGCACAGGAGGCCTTGGCTCCCCAGGGTGCCCCCGGCACAGACAGGCAGAGCCCCCGGAGCCGGGCATCGCTTCATGTGAAACGTTTTCGATCTCACCCCATTTTTCTCCTTTTTGTTGCTCTCGTCATTACTCTCGTTAGCGTCGGTTTCAAACCCAAACCTTGTTTCAAACCAGAACATGGGAATTGTTCATTTTGAAAATTATTTCATCTCCCCACTTCCTCTGTGCAATTTTTCCAGTAAAACCAAACACTCCTCTGAACCGAATCGGCATTTACTGGCAAAAAATGGTTCCCTGGGAAATTCCTGCCCGGCTCTGCTCTGGATTGACTGAGAGCGGAATCGGGCGCGAGGCTAGTTTGGATCCTGAGCTGCCTCCCATGACCCAGATTGTGACCTACCTACGGGGGCTACTGGATCCTTTAGCTGCCCAGTGTTTGGGGCTCCGCTGGGATCCGTCCCTCTGACCAGCGTGAGGGGAAGGATCCCAGCACAGCTCAGCCGGCTGCAGGGCTTGGGGTGGGAGCAGATGGAGCAGGGGGGTGCAGCACTGGGGGACCCCAGTGGGTCAATGGGAATTTGCCCAAATCCCATCTTGGGATTCGCAGCAGAGCTGGGCTCAGAGCAGAGTCCGGATCCCAAACACTCCCCGGTTGGGCACGTGGGTCCCAGGTTTCAGTTCAGCCTGATTTGGGGGGGGAGCACCAACAAATGCCACTTCTAATGTCTGCGCCATCAGGGGTTTGATTTGGGCTGGTCGATAACCCGGCCCTTGGCTACAAAGGGGACCTGTCCCTCACTCCAGCCCCCAGTGTAGAGCCCTGGGCCCCAGGGTCTATTCTCTGCTGGCCACGGGGCTGGGAAGGGAACGGGAGGGCTACACAGGGGCCTTCTCCCCTCCCCTGCATGCACCCACCGTGCTCTGTAAACCCACCCCAAGACGCCCACGCCAAGGGGCTGCTCCCGGCTCCCCAGACCCGTGACTCTGCTCTCCTCCCACCAGGGAAAGGGGCCAGAGGGGGCGGAGGCCGGAGACCCCGGGCAGCCGGGAGCGCTGGGGAAGGTTAGCCAGGAGGAGTCGGCCTTACCTTGTGCGCCATGATTCTGGGCCACGGTGCCCCACAGGCACAGGGCGATGCAGAGCCCTGGAAGGCAGAGACAGGGTGAGGCCCCAGGGGCAGATGGTAACCTCCACTCAGCCGCCCCAGTCCTGCCAATCCTGGGCCAATGGCCAGTCAGGGCCCTGCCGATGGTGGAATTAAAAATGCAGAAACCTGGTGCGCTGGGAAATCAGCCCCAGCTGGGATCCCTGGTCATATTTTTAACTGGTTCCAGTTGGGAACTGGACTTTTGGCCAGGGGAACTGGGTCTTTTATTGTGCATATGAGCAACAAAGACCAGGAGCCCCCATTGTCAGGGAGGATGGGGAAACTGAGGCACAGTGAGGGGTAATGACTTACCCAAGGTCACCCAGTGCGTCTATGCAATGGCCAAATCCACTCGGAAAGGGGAAGCACCGAGGGGGGGATGGGGCACAACACAGGCTGCTGTTGATCTGCTTTTCACTCAGATATCGCCCCAGATCCACCCCCTCCTGCTGGTGTTTATTTGCTCTGAGTCATTAACCACACACGGGTGCGAAGAACCAGATGCTAAAGGACCCGGGGCCGAGTGCCCGAGGTGCTGTGCAAAGGGGAAGCCCAGCGGGCTGGGGAACCCCATTGTGCTTTCCTGGGACGGGAGCTAGAAAGGGGGCGCGGCTTTGAAATTCAGCTCCGGCCGATCTCCCCCGGGGAGACTCCATGGAGGACGAGGGAGCTGGGGAAGTGACGGCATCACAGGTCCCCTGGGAGTGAAGGCCGAGCCACTAATTCAGAGAGTCTAAGGCCAGGACGGGAGCAGGCTGATCCGGCCTCTCGCACTGCACGGGCCAGAGAATGACCCAGGGATTCCTGCATCCAGCCTGTAGCTGGGGATGGAGCTAGCGCAGAGCTTGAGAGGGGACAGCCCGTCTGTGCGACTCCACGTGATGGAGAAGCTGCCGCGTCCCAGGGCAGTCGGCCCTGAGGGTGACGTCCCCTCCCCGTTAAAACACGAGCCGGCGTCCTGCCCTGAGAGGGGATGTGTTGGCTATTCGGGCTCTTTATAACAGGGGCAGCAGCAGGGCCTGTTCCCAGGCAGCCCCAGCCTTGCTGGGACTCTCCCCACCCCATCCGGGGTGAAGGGCTTTGCCCCTTGGAGGCCTTTCTTCTGAGATGGGCCATTGGTGAGGGGGCAGAGCTAGGAATAGAACCCAGGAGTCCTGACACCTACCCCTGCTCTAACCACTAGACTCCACTCCCTTCTCCTCTGAGCTGGGGATAGAGCCCAGGAGTCCTGGCTCCCACTGCCTGCTCTAACCTCTAGACCCCACTGCCCTTATCCCAGAGCTGGGACGGAACCCAGGAGTCCTGATGCCCAGCTTGGAAGCAGGGCCAAACTCATTTCATACGATGCCTGTCAGCAATTTTTATTCTCCACCATCATGGGCTAGACTGGAGCACAGGGGACCTGATCCCCAAGGCGAGTCCAGCCCCCCCAACACCTTCCCCCTGCCCAGGGCCGCCCAGAGAATTCCGGGGGCCCGGGGTCTTTGGCGGCGGGGGGCCCCCGCTCAGGAGCGGCTCTAGACCCGAGCGCGCCGAAGACCTGGGGGGCGGCATTTGGCTCCGGTTGAGCTCCCGCAGGCATGCCTGCGGCAGGTCGACCGGAGCCCGGGACGAGTGACTGCGGCGGGTGCCGTGGTCCCGCGGCTCCGTTTGACCTGCCGCAGTCATGCCTGCGGGAGGTCCAGCCGAGCCGCGGGACGAGCGCCCCCTCCGCAGTCATGCCTGCGGCAGGTCCAGTCGTCCCGGGCTCCGGTGGACCTGCCGCAGTCATGCCTGCGGGAGCTCAACCGGAACCGCAGGGGCCCCAGAAAACATTCGTGGGGGCCCCTGCGGGACGCGGGGCCTGGGGCAAATTGCCCCTCTTGCCCCCCCCTCTGGGCGGCCCTGCCCCTGCCCCCATCGAACCTTTGTGTCCACAGAGCGGCACTGAACAGCCTCAGCCACTAGGGGGCGCCACAGCCCCACACCAAGGCCACAGCCCCAGGGTCCATGCTGGGCTGGGTCTGGTCCCTCAACTGTCCCCCGAGTCCCCATAGTGCCTGAGCAGGATAATTACCCCACACCAGGCACACGCACCGCACACACTAGTGCTCACGTGCACACACACTCCGGCATGCACACAAACGTGCAGATGTGTGCTCACGTCTGTGAACAAGTACTGATGTACATACCGGTGCGCCCATACCCATGCATGGGAACACACGTGTGCCGCACACTTATGCACGGGCACGTACGTTCACACACACCGGCAGCCTCCTGCAGCATCAGATGCAGGGACAAGGATCCCCCAGGATCCCCCCTGCTGCTCAAACACCAGCCAGGCCGGAATGGAGGGAGAATTCTTCAAACCTTCCCGCCAGCGATGAGCTGCTGTGACTCTGCCCAGAGATAAGCATTTGTGGGGCCCTGCCCTCTCTACCCCCCTGGGACATGGCCAGAATCCCCCAAGCAACCCCCTGCCACCAGCCTCAGTGCAACCCTCTTAGCAGGGAATCAGTATTTTCTCCTGCCCTGCTCCCCACAGCGCCCCCTGCTGGCAGAGGCTGGAACTGGAGCAACTACAGGCTCCCCCCACGGCTGGTGCTGTGCCCTGATCCCCACAGCGCCCCCTGCTGGGTCAGCCCAGGACTGCAATAATAACACTCCAGCACTTTACCCAGGGCTTGCTGCTGCTGCTGCCCCTGGGGTCCCGTGTAGCCTGCAGGAGCCGGGGTATCGCGCCCCCCAAGGTTGCCCCCTCAGACGGCAACGGCCGGGTGGTGACCACTACCAGTGAGCGCCGTCCCCTCCCACCGCGCGGGGAAGCCGCGAATCATGGAACAACCTCGGCCAAGAGCTGATGCAGGCACTCGAGAGACCCGAACTCCCCCAACCCCTGGATTCCCACCTGGCCCCCCTTGACTCCTGCATCCAACCTGCCCCCCTTGACCCTGGATTCCTACCTGAACCCCCAAACTGCCCCCCCTGCTCTCTGGGTCCCACATGGCCCCCCAGACCTCTGGACTCCCACCTACCCCCTTGGTCCAACCTGTCTCCCCTGCTCTCTGGGTCCGAACTGCCCCCTCCTGGGTCTGACAAGCCCCACCCCCAACCAGTTCCCTGGATCCAGTACAGCTACCCTGGATCTGGCATGCGCCCCCCGCGACCCAATGGAGACTCATCCCATCTCCTGTGCTCCCAGGGTACGATCCAGAGCCCCCCTTCCAGGTCTGCCATCAACACAGACACACCCCGGCTCCCCATATGTTTTAAGGCCCCATGGGGGGGAGGGGGGCGATGAGCCATGTTCCCCCCCCCCCCCCCCGGGAACGTCTCAGGCTCATGTCTCAGCTGGAGGCGGGCGCACAGAATAACTGTCCCTTTGTCCCATCCGGCCCCTCCAGGCCTTGGCCAGCACTGCCTCCCAATGGCCAAGAACATTTTCCCAGGGGGCAGAAGGGGTGAAAAGGAACATTAATGGGGGGGGGGCAGGGTGTCAGGAGGCCTTAAAAAGAGGCCAGGACCCCTCCCTCTGCCCCCCCAAACAGCCCCGATCCTGCCCCTCGGCAACCACAGCAGAGACACTCCTGGCTGTTTAGGGCGGGGGATCTGAACATGGAAAGTTTGAGCGTGAGCTGGGGGGCAGGATTGGGCCCTTGCCGAGCAGAGGGGGCCAGGCAGGTGAAAGACAGAGGAACAGGGTGAGGGGCAGAGACCCAGAGGCCAGGAGAGGTGCCCCGATCTGGCTGGAGGTCTGCACGGAGTCACCCCAGGGAGGGATCTGACCCATAGCCTGGGTACAGGAGAGGCCACACTAACTCCTGGGGTGCCTGGGGGGCACAGGTGGGGGGAGCAGCACCCAGACCAGACCGTTCACCCCCAAGGGACCCAGGTCACTTGGCACCATCAGCCTGGGGGATTGAGGGGGCAGAGTCTCCTCTCACTGCACCCAGGAGTCACCCCATTGTAAACCAGGCCCAGTTACCACCACCTGGACAGAAGCTCTTAGTTCCCCTATCCCATGTGGGGGTGTAAATCTGGAGTAACCCTGCTGTGAAATGGTGTAAGGGAGGGATGTGCCCTCCCACCTACCTGCACGGACTGTCAGAGACGCCCCCCCCCCCCCGACACAGCCTCATTGCTACCATCCCAGCCCCGAGGACGTCCCGCCCCTGAGGTCAGTCTGGGGGTGGAATCAGAGCTGCCTCCCACCTCCGGGGCGCTGGAGGAACAGAGGCTGGCGCTGAGAAATGGTCCCAGGACAAATGGGTGATTCTCCCCCTGACGCAATGGAAAGGGCCCGACTCCCACAGCTGCAGCCCCAGACAAAGCGCAGACAGTCCCCGTCTCTGCCCTCCCCCACACCGGACAGACGTGCGCTCGCCCTGGGGTGCTGGACCAGAGCCACCGCAGAGCCCGGCTGCTGGCGGGAGGGAGGGATCCGGGCTGGCGTCAGCCTGGGCACAAACTCTGGGGCAGGAGCACATCCCAAGGGGGGAGGGGCTGGGCTGACGGGGGTGGGGGGCTGCTCTGGGAATGGACTATGGAAAAGTGACACACACACACACACACACACACACACACGTGTGTCAGGCAGATCCACCGACTGGAGTGACGGCCACACAACGCTCTCAGCGCTGGCATGAACACACCCCAACCCGGCACAGCCAGCCCGGCTACCGGCGGATGAGCTGAACTCTCATCCGGATCCAGCATCCTCAGACTGAATCGTTAGCCCAGCTCAGTCGGCTGCACCTGCCCAGACCTGGGAAGGTCAATAGGGCCATTGGGGCACGGAGAGCATCATGGGGGGGCAGGTCAGGGTCATGCAGGGGGCACCAAGGGCAGGATTTCCCTTGCACACCCTTGTCACAATGCACCAGGCTCGCCCAGGGGTGACTGACTCCCCCCTCCATCTGTTTACTGAGTGCCCGTCACATCGCTCCACTGCAGGATAACAGCCTATTCCTCTGCATGCCGAGGGCACTCCCCCCTTAGCCCACCCCGCTGGGCTGCTCTGCTCTGTGCTGGAGCTGGACTCTAAGGCCTGGTCCACACTAGGACTTTAATTCGAATTTAGCAGCGTTAATTCGAATTAACCGTGCACCCGTCCACACCAGGAAGCCATTTAATTCGACATAGAGGGCTCTTTAGTTCGAATTCGGTACTCCACCCCGACGAGGGGAGTAGCGCTAAATTCGACATGGCTATGTCGAATTAGGCTAGGTGTGGATGCAAATCGAACTTACTAGCTCCAGGAGCTATCCCACACTGCACCACTCTGTTAACGCTCTGGACAGCAGTCCGAGCTTGGATGCTCTGACCAGCCACACAGGAAAAGTCCCGGGAAAATTTGAATTCCTTTTCCTGTCTGGACAGTTAGAATCTCATTTTGTGGTTGGACATCAGGGCGAGCTCAGCAGCACCGGCAGCGATGCAGAGCTCTCCAGCAGAGGAGTTCATGTAATCTCTGAATAGAAAGAGTGACCCAGCATAGACTGACCGGGAACTCTTGGATCTGATCGGTGTGTGGGGTGAGGAGTCTGTGCTTTCGGAGCTGCGCTCCAAAAAACGGAATGCAAAGACCTACGAGAAGGTCTCCAAAGCCATGAGAGACAGAGGATACAGCTGGGATGTCACGTAGCGCCGTGTGAAAATCAAGGACCCCAGACAAGGCTACCAAAAAATCAAAGCGGCAAACGGACGCTACGGAGCCTGCCACCACTGCCCCACCAGTGACCATGGACTCTGACGATGGGACAGTGTCAACGGCCAGTTCCTCGGCGATGTTCGCGGACGGGGAAGATGAGGAAGGGTTTGTGGAGGACGAGGCAGGCGACAGCGCTTACAACGCTGGTTTCCCCGACAGCCAGGATCTCTTCATCACCGTCATGGAGATCCCCTACCAACCGTCCCCGGCCATTAACCCGGACCCTGAATCAGGGGAAGGATCACTCGGTAAGTGCTTTAACCATGTAAACTTTTATTCTTAATATAACAGGAATCTGAAGTATGTGAAAAGGAGGTCTCTCTATATATGGGGATAGAACAGAAATCCTCCTGGGAGATCTCCACGAAGCTCTCCTGGAGGTAATCGAAAAGCCTCCGCAGGAGGTTCCTGGGGAGAGCTGCCTTATTGGGTGCTCCATGGCAGGACACTTTTCCGCACGAGGCTTTCATGAGGTACTCAGGGAGCATTGCCTCCCCGAGCACGGCTGCATAGGGCCCTGGTTTGTGCTGGCTTTCACGCATCATGCGCTCTCTATCTCCTTCAGTGACCGTCCTCAGGGTGATCTCGCTCGGAGAGTCCTGCATCTAATTAGGGGAATTACTGTAATGTTACGCCTGGTCCAAAGTATTTTTCAAAAAACTCCGGACAGACGGCATAGCACAGACTCAGCACGCTGCTGCGTGACGAGCGTAACGGAAAGCCAAAGAATCAAATGGATGCTCATGGAGGGAGGGGGGACTGAGGATGCAAGGTATCCCACAGTTCCTGCTGTCTCCGAAAAGCATTTGCATTCTTGGCTGAGATCCAAATGCTTCTAGGGTAAAACACAGTGTCTGCGGTGGGTCAGGGCATAGCTCGGCAATTTACGCACCCCCCCCCCCCCCAGAAGTGAAAGGGAAAACAATCCTCTGTTGACGCTTTTACATGTCACCGTATCTTTACTGAATGCTGAAGATAGACGGGATGCTGCAGCACTGAACACCGACATCCTCACTCCCCCCCACCCGCCATGGGTGGCTGATGGTACAATATGACTGATATCCATCATCATCATCAGCCTATTGGCACATGGGGCAGTGCAAAAGGACTGGTAACCATAACAACCATACCAACTTGCTTGGGGCACTGGGCCCGTATGTGGCCTTGCTGGCCACAGTGGAAGCAGCCCATGTTTCGTGGGTCCCCTCGAGTGGGTCGGGTGGACCTGACGCTGGACGTTCCCCTTTTGTGGGGGTTCTCCATAGGGCCCTGCTGGGAGGTCCCATGGTGACTCTCTCTCTGCGTTGAGGCAGGCCTGCTCCCTCGAGACTCCTCCCTGCCATCCCCTGCCCGACTGTCCATGTATTGGTCGGCCAGCTGGCCTGCATGCTGCGGGTTCTCCGGCTTCTGGTCCATCAACCACCGCTTCAGGTCAGCTGGGCACTGCTCATACAGGTGCTCCAGTACGAATAGGTTAAGCAGGTCCTCTTTAGTTTGGGCCCCAGCCGTCCACTTGCGGGCATACCCCTGTGCCCGGTTGACCAGTTGCAGGTATGTGACCTCCCGGGTCTTATGTTGACTCCGGAACCTCTTCCGGTACATCTCCGGGGTCAGCCCAAACTCGCGGTTCAGGGCCTCTTTGAACAGGTTGTAGTCCCCCGCCTCCGCCCCCTTCATTCGGCTGTACACCTCCACGGCGGTGGAGTCCAGTAAGGGGGTGAGGCACCGGATCCTGTCTGCGGGGTCAACCTGGTGCAGCTCACAGGCGTTCTCAAAGGCCGTCAGGAAGGTGTCTATGTCCTCCCCCTCCTTCCGTCGGGCCAGGAAGTTCTTATCGAAGCTCTTTGTAGGCTTGGGCCCCCCTTCACTCGTCGCAGCCGGGGCATTCCTGCTTTTCAGCTGGGCCAGGGCCAGCTCATGTTTGCGCTGCTTCTCCCTTTCCTCGTATTCGCGTTGCTTCTCCCTTTCCTCGAATTCGCGTTGCTTCTCCCTTTCCTCGAATTCACGCTGCTTCTGCCGGTCCTCCATCTCCATCTCCCTCAGTTTGACCTCCCTCTCCAAGTCCAGCCACCTGTGCTCCACGGAGGCCGAGCGTCGCCGGGACGATCCCCTGCTGGCCGGGGGGGTCACGGTGCCCTCCGTAGCTGGGCTCCTCCTCCCCCTCCTCCTACGCCTAGGGGTGGGAGGTCTCGGGGAGCCCTCATCGGCCGACTGGTGCCAGCGGGTCCAGACACTGGTGCCTGCGCTGCATCTGCCCGGCTGCTTCCCTCAGAGACAGGGACCGGTTCATTCCTGCGATCTCTCTCCTCCAGCCGGGCAATCAGCTGGGCCTTGGTGAGCTTCCCATAGTGCAGCCCCCTCTGCTTGCACAGCTCCACCAGCTCACACTTGCGCTTCTGGGAATACATCTTCCTGCTGGCCGCTCGCAGGCTGGGGTGTTCGCCGCTCCCCACGGGTTCCAGGGGAACCCCTAGTGTGCCAGTCCTTGAGGTCACCACCTCTTTGTCAGGGTCGAGCTGCAGACTCCTCCGCCCTGGGATCGTTCGCTGTGATCCCCCGGGGGACCCGGTTACTGCAAAGTCCTGCTCTCTGGCCACACTCGCCCAGGGGTGAATCGCCCCTTCGTTTTACTGCTCCCCAGTCACTTACTGCAGGAAGCGCCGTCCACAGGGTGCCGCCGATCCCACCGCTGCCACCAGTTGTCACGGAGTGTGGGGGAGTCCGGCCCTGCACCCCTCTTCCTGAACTCACAGTGACTCTCAGCCAGCCAGTAAAACAGAGGGTTTATTGAACAACAGGAACACAGGATACAGCCCAGCCGGTGTTCAGAGCCAGGACCCCTCAATCTGGCCTTTCTGGGGGGTTCAGGGTGCTTGGATCCCAGCCTAGGATCCCCTGGAAACCCACCTCCCAGCTCCCAACCGAAGACTGACTTCACTCCACCGTTCCCTTTTGTCTAGCCCCAGCCAGAGGTGTCACCTCCCCTCCCCCAGGCCTAGCTCATGTTACAGTCTGAATACCTGCATCTCACCTAAAATCGTCCCTGCTCTCCCATCCCCCATACAGACAGCCCCTGCTCCACCATACAGGGCAATCCAGGGAAAACGGGCTTGAAATGATTGTCTGCTGTAGCTTTCCCGGAGGAAGGGATGACTGACGACATTTACTCAGAACCACCCGCGAAAATGGATTTTGCCCCATCAGGCACTGGGATCTCAACCCAGAATTCACAGAGACAGACTAGACTGTGTTCATTGTTCGCAAAAATTTATCTTTGCAAGGAATTCACTCCCTTTTTCCCATCACACAGCTTCGACTGTCTCCAGACCTGCCACAGCATCCCCCTCACAGAGGCTGGCAAAGATTAGGCGGCGAAAGAAAAAGACAGGGGACGAGATGTTCGCTGAACTTATGGGGTGCTCCTGAGACGACGCAAACTCCACCAGAGAGGTCCTTTGGGGCCATCTGCCTGTCCCAAGTCAGGGTAAAGGAGGAGGGTTGGGCGTGGGGCTAGCAACTCCACCCTGTAAAAATCAGCTTGCTACAGAAACGCCAACAATAGAGTTAACAGAGACTTTTAGCCTGGAAAAAGAAGGGTCTTCAACTCGAAGATGCATGACGCTGGGTGGTGAAAGCCGCGAGGAAGCCACTAAGCCGATCACCCTTCTTGCAGCCAGGAGGATTACCATCGGCACATGGAACGTGAGGACCATGTACGAGTCAGGAAAGACGGCGCAGGTTGCAGCAGAGATGAGGAGCAACAACCTGACCCTACTAGGCATTAGCGAGACAAGATGGACGCAAGCTGGACAGAGACGACTGTTGACAGGAGAGCTGTTGCTGTATTCAGGACATGAAGAGAGCAACGCACACCACACACAGGGAGTAGGCTTCATGTTGTCCAAGCAGGCACAGAGAGCACTGATTGGTTGGGAGGCACATGGTCCCAGGATCATCACAGCATCCTTCAGAACTAAAATGAAGAGGATTAAGATGAATGTTGTTCAGTGCTACGCTCCAACCAATGACAGTGAAGAGGAGGACAAAGACTACTTTTACAACAGACTCCAGGAAATATTAGAGACTCTCCCAGACAAAGACATTACCATCCTTATGGGAGACTTTAATGCCAAAATTGGACCTGATAACACAGGATACGAACAAGTCATGGGGACCCATGCTCTGGGAGAGATGAGTGAGAATGGAGAGAGATTTGTGGATCTGTGTGCACTTAACAATCTGGTCATAGGAGGCAGCATCTTTCCTCACAAGCGGATCCACAAGAGTACCTGGGTATCGCCAGCAGGCATCACAGAAAACCAGATCGACCATGTCTGCATTAGCAAGAAGTTCAGAAGATCCTTGCAGGACGTTAGAGTTAGAAGAGGAGCAGACGTGGCGTCCGACCATCACTTAGTGGTGGCCAGATTGAAGCTGAAGCTGAAGAAGAACTGGATAGACGCGTCAGACAGAAGAGCGAAGTACAACGTCAACCTTCTGAAGGACCATAAGACCAAGGAAGATTTTGGATTGACGCTGAAGAATAAGTTTTCAGTACTACAGGATCGGTCTGAGGAAGAGGAAGACAGTGTACTCAACAGATGGCAGAAAGTGAGAGACACACTTAGGTCAGCATGCCAGGAAGTGCTTGGAATTAAGAAACACCAGCAGAAAGAGTGGATCACAGCAGAGTCCTTGACAAAGATAGAAGACAGAAAGAAGAAGAAGGCAGCAGTCAACAACAGCAGGACTAGAGCAGCAAAGGCCAAAGCTCAAAAAGAGTATGCTGAAGCTCACAGAGTAGTGAAGAGGAGTATTAGGAAGGATAAGAGAGATTATGTGGATGGACTGGCAGCAGAAGCGGAGCAGGCAGCATACAGCGGCAACATGAAACAGCTGTACGATACTACCAAGCGACTGTCTGGAAAGTTCAGCAAGCCAGAACGTCCCGTTAAAGACAAGCAGGGAAAGTCTATAACAGGAATAGAACTACAGATGAACAGATGGGCGGAGCACTTTGAGGAACTCCTGAACAGACCAGCACCACCAAATCCACCAGACATCGACCCAGCCAACGAGGACCTCCCAATCAATTGCGATAAACCAACCAGAGACGAGATCAGAAAAGCCATCACCATGATGAAGAACAGGAAGGCGGCTGGACCTGACGATATCCCAGCAGAGGCCCTGAAAGCAGACCTGGATGCCTCAGTGGAAATGCTGTACCCTCTTTGAGAAAATATGGGAAGAAGAAGTGATTCCGGCTGACTGGAAAGAGGGATATCTCATCAAAATCCCCAAGAAAGGAGACCTCAGCAACTGTGCCAACTATAGAGGAATCACACTCCTGTCGGTGCCAGGAAGGTCTTCAACCGAGTCCTCTTAGAGAGAATGAAGGATGCCGTCGATCCACAGCTACGAGATGAACAGGCAGGTTTCGGCAGAACAGATCATGCACGGACCAGATAGCAACGCTCCGCATCATAGTCGAGCAGTCTATGGAGTGGAACTCCTCGTTGTACATCAACTTTGTTGACTATGAGAAAGCATTCGATAGCGTGGATCGAGAGACCCTCTGGAAGCTCCTTCGGCACTATGGCATCCCAGCAAAGGTGGTCAACCTGATCAAGAATTCATACGACGGCATACACTGTAGAGTGATCCATGGAGGGCAGCTCACAAACAGCTTCCAGGTGCGAACCGAGTCAGACAAGGATGCTTGTTGTCACCACTTCTCTTTCTTCTCGTCATCGATTGGATTATGAAGACATCCACTTACAAGCGTAGGAATGGAATCCAATGGTCATTGTGGACCCAGCTTGATGACCTGGACTTTGCCGACGACCTTGCACTCCTTTCGCACAGTAAACAGCAGATGCAAGAGAAGACCAACGTAGTGGCAGCCACGTCATCACAGGTTGGCCTCAACATCCACAAGGACAAGACCAAGATCCTTAGGATCAATTCCATCAGCAACGACCCAGTCACACTGAATGGAAGCCCCCTGGAAGAAGTGCAGTCCTTCACCTACCTAGGTAGCATCATCGACCAGCAGGGTGGCACAGACGCAGACATCAAAGTAAGGATTGGTAAGGCAAGAGCAGCCTTCTTACAGCTCAAGAACATCTGGAGCTCCAGAGAGCTGTCTTTGGCAATAAAGATTCGACTGTTCAACTCCAACGTGAAATCAGTCTTACTGTATGGAGCTGAAACCTGGAGGACAACCAAAACAACCACAAGGAAGATCCAGACCTTCATTAATAGCTGCCTCAGAAGGATTCTCCAGATCCGCTGGCCAGACACCATCAGTAACATCCACCTCTTGGAGAGGACCCATCAACTCCCAGCAGAGGAAGAAATTAGAAGGAGAAGGTGGGGCTGGATAGGACATACACTACGCAAGCAGCCAACCAACATCACCAGACAGGCACTGCAGTGGAACCCCCAAGGCAAGCGGAAAAGAGGCCGCCCAAGAAATACCTGGCGACGCGACCTTCAGGTTGATAGCAAAAAAATGGGCTATACCTGGAACCAGCTAGAGCGAATGGCCCAGGATAGAAGACTATGGAGATCTGTTGTTGGCGGCCCATACCCCGGTTGGGGTGACGGGCATGAATGAATGAATGATGAGACGACGCAGACCAGCAGAGCCAGTGGAGGGAGACCCTCTCTCTGTACCAGCGCTCACACAGCGAACGGGAGGAGAGGTGGCGTGAGGAAGACAAGCAGTCGACTCAAATGCTGCTTGGACTAATGAGGGAGCAAACGGACATGCTCCTGCACCTTGTGCATGTTCTGCAGGACCTCAGGCAGGAGGACAGAGCCCCCCTGCAGTGTATCTGCAACCGCCCTCCCCCGCCACAAAGTCCCATACCCCCCTCACCCAAAATAACCAGAAGGAGGGGCGCCAGAGGCCGTGTAAACTGTCACTGCACCCCAGCAGAGTGCTCAAGTACCGAAAAGCTCTCATACCCTCAATTTTGAGAAGTCCTTTCCTTCCCGCCTCACCCAAGCCCCCATCCCTGTTTCATCCCCTAACTGTCTAGTTGATAATAAAAAATACTTTTCTGTTAATTACTGTTTCTGTCATGTTCTTTTAGAGGAGACTGTGTTTGAAGGGGGGAAGGGGGTTGGTAATTTGACAGGACAATCACCTTTACCAGGGTACAGACATGGGGGCAGGATCAGCAGCAGGTCACACACACACTGCAGTCAGTACGCACCCTGGTCGGTATGGGAGGTGGTTTGCAGGTTCTGTGTGGGTGGGGTGCACGTGACTTTGTAGCGGGGAGGGGGTTACAGATCTCATGCAACGGTCCCTGTCCTGGACCACAGAGCCACGCAGCAGAGGAATCTGTATCCGTCCTCCCCCGCCAAAAGGTCACATAGCTCCCGCACACAGAGTCCCAAAAAGGAGGGATGGCAGGCTCCGTTGAAACATCCAGTCTGGCACTGCAGACCGCTCTGGGAGCAGGAGCCTGTCATTCCTCGAGTTTACAGGCGGACTTTACATCACTGCACACCCTACCCAGCACAGTCCGTGTCCCAGTTTCAACCCTGTAACGCAAAGTCATCAATAAAGAAACCTTTGTAAAGTTACAGTGGAACATGTATTTTATTTTTAAACGTGTGTTGGAAGTTGGGGAAGCGGGGTGGGCGGGGTATGTAACTGCAGATGCTAGTCAACAGTAACTTGGTAAAGAAACAGGGGCAGGTTCAGCTTCTCTGTAAAGAAACTGAACAGTCACAGGTCACGCTGCTCACTGCTCGCTGGTACTTGAAGAGTTCCTTGTCGCTGTGCAAGGCGCCTGCACAGAGCTTCACGAGCCAGGGCATTAGCGGGTAGGCTGGGTCCCCGACGATCACTATAGGCATGTGCACATCCCCAAGACTTATTTTGTGGTCTGGGAAGAAACTACCTTCCTGCAGGCGTCTAAACAGACCAGAGTTCCTGAAAACACGCACGTCATGAACTTTGTCTGGCCACCCGACGTTGATGTTGGTAAAACGTCCCCCATGGTCCACCAGTGCTCGCAGCACCATTGAAAAGTAGCCCGATTTCTCAGCAGCTGACTGTGGAAGAGGTGGACGATAAGGTGCGAGGAGTTGACAACGGCCATAACTGCAGCGGGATCCGTGCTCAACGTGCTGTGGCGCCCGCGCTGTCACTGAGCAGAAAAGTGCACGAACAGATTGCCCGCAGGCGCTTTCAGGGAGGGAGGGAGGGAGGGTGTGATTGACGGTTCAATGATGACAGTTACCCAAAACCACCCTCGACACATTTTTCCCCCCAGCATGCATTGGGGGGAAATCCCAGAATTCAAATGGGCAGCGGGGAGTGCGGGAACTGTGGGATAGCTTCCCACAGTGCACCGCTTCCAAAGTCGACACTGGCCCCGTTACTGTGGACTCACACAGTCGAACTAGTGTATTTAGTGTGGATACACAACTTCGACTTCATAAGGTCGATTCTACAAATTTGAATTAAGTTGATTCGAAATAGTCTTGTAGTGTAGACATACCCTAAGAAACAACCACCAGAGGCTCTGGCCTCAGGAGAACGGTGCCTCCTGGTGCCACAAGGCGTTAAGATGACAGAGCCTTCCTGGGGTTGGGGACTAAGCCCCCATCCCCCATTTCCTGGCCTGCAGCCCCTCAGAGGCAGCCTGCACAGCTGGGTTGATTTAGATCCGCACAGTCTGGGCTTCGTTTCTCAGGCAGGCTCAGCTGCGGTTTCCTCTGGAATCTGCTGCCCCCGGGGTGCCCCCTTCCCCTGACGCACACGGGGTCCCGGCAGTGGGCGCCACTTCCCAGATGGGGCCGGAAGCTCCAGCCAAGTCCCCCCAGCACTAGGGGCTGGTGGCCGGTGGCCATGGCTGGTCAGTCTCTCTCTAGGCTTTCTGTGGGCCCATGAACCCCAATCCCTGGTTGCAGGCAGGAGCCCGGACCGGCTGCTGCTCAAATTCCAACCCAGGAGCTGCTGGCTGGGACCAGCTGGGGGCCGTCTGCAAAGGGCCCCATGGCGTTCCCACCCCCGGCCGAGCAGCCCCGGCCCCAGGGGCCCGCAGGCCCCAGCAGCACCCCCGCTCTCCTGCAATCAGACATGCAGGGCTGGGCTGGCCCCTGTGCTGAGGCAGGACCAGTTCATCCCTAGCCCCTCCCTGTAGGGGTTTGTCCAACCTGTTCTTAACCCCCCCAGGGCTGGGGTCTCCACAGCCGCCGCTCTTCCCCCAACAGAAGTTTGTCCAAAAAAAGAAATTACCCCTCCCCCGTCTCTGAAATCCGAGAGCCGACAGGGCTGCACCACCACGGCAAACGTACAGGTAGGAAGGCCCCTCCGTGAACACCTCCGGCCTCTTTGTAACAGCCCTCAGCGCATGTGGGGGCTGCTCTCAGGTCCCTTTAACCTTTCCCGCACTGGTCTGGTTTTTTAAACCTCTGCTCATGTTTCCGGCTCCCCTCTGGCCTCTCTCCAACGTGTCCACATCTTCCCGAAAGCGCCAGCGCCCAGACTGGACACGGGACTCCAGCTGAGGCCTCCCCAGTGCCCAGCAGGGTGGGACAGTCACCTCCTGTGTCATACAGAGCAGTGGTTCTCAGCCAGGGGTACGTGTACCCCCGGGGGGACGCACAGGTCTTTCGAGGGTACATCAACGCATCTAGATATCTGCCTAGTTTTACATGTAACCCTTCTGCCCGGCTGTGTTGGCAGCAACAAGGGCCGGGGTCAGTATCTAGCGGTTCTGTTTCAATAACGCAGTGCAAAACCGGCTCGAGCCCCCACCCAGTGACCGGGGACAATTACATACCCCCCCGGGCGCCTCTAGGAGGCAGTACTTCCCCTCTCGCAAGCACGGAGTCTGAGTGTAGCAAAAGCCTTTCAATAAAGGAGGGAAACAATGCGGCATCATGTTGGGGAAACCCCACAAACAGGATTCATAGCACAAACCATGAGCTAAAGACCCACCCCCAAGTGAGTCTGGCAGTGTCCTTTCCCCCTCGGGGTCTTTTTTTTTTAGACTCATAGACTCTAAGTTCAGAAGGGACCATTATGATCATCTAGTCTGACCTCCTGCACAATGCAGGCCACAGAATCCTACCCATCCACTTCTATAACAAACCCCTAACCTATGTCTGAGTTACTGAAGTCTTCAAATTGTGGTTTGATGACCTCAAGCTGCAGAGAATCCTCCAGCAAGTGACCTGTGCCCCACACTGCAGAGGAAGGCGAAAAACCTCCAGGGCCTCTGTCAATCTGCCCTGGAGGAAAATTCCTTCCCGACCCCAAATATGGCGATCAGCTAAACCCTGAGCATGTGGGCAAGACTCACCCGCCAGCCCCCAGGAAAGAATTCTCTGTAGTAACTCAGATCCCAGCCCATCTAACATCCCATCACAGACCACTGGGCATACTTACCTGCTGATAATCAAAGATCAATTGCCAAAATTAATTGCCAAAATTAGGCTATCCCATCATACCATCCCCTCCATAAACTTATCAAGCTTAGTCTTAAAGCCAGATTTGTCTTTTGCACCCACTACTCCCTTTGGAAGGCTGTTCCAGAACTTCACTCCTCTTAAGCCCAGCCACCCAAAAAAACACTCAAAGTCCCAAAAGTCCAACACCCCAAAAGTCTCTGTCCCTGGTCAGTGCAGCCCCAGAGTTCAACAGTTTATCTGCAGAGTTTTACCTCCCAGCCTGGGGATGGGCCGGGGAGGGGGGGATGCAGGGGAGTTAAGGAGCATCTTACGTGGCCCGAGGCCGACTGCCCCAATTTGTGCAGCACCCGGCGCATGGGGCCCCGCATCTCAGTCGGGGTCTGTAGCTGCTACCATAATACACCTAATGCACGAGAGGAAGTGACCTGACCCAGTTTCAATAGAAAGGCCAAAGACGGGCTGCACATAGAGACCCAACACCCAGGGCTGAAGCAGAGGGGCTGGAGGGGGGGGGGGGCAGGGGGAAAAGGGAGGGGGCAGTAGTTTGCTAGGCCAATGGAGCGAGGCTGTCACCCCAGCTGGGGGGCTGCCCCACGGAGCGAGACCGTGGGATCTGGGGGAAGCGCCAAGGCCGGCTCTGTTGTGAAAACATCCGGGGGTAACTAGGGGTTTTATCGGTTCCCTTTTCACGAGGCCACTTATCACCTGGCTACTTCCCCCCACTTTTCTGAAGGGCAGGACTCAAGCGGTGTCGAAAGCCCTGAGCCGTTAGGGGCGGCAGTGGGGCCGGTTGCTAACAGGGCAGTGGGGCCAGTTGCTAACAGGCCACTTCGCTGAGGTCATCCTAGCTACAAGTGCTGAGCACAGAGCCTGTCCCACTAGGGAGCCTGGCCGTACGGCAGCTGTTGTGAGGGACTCGGTGCTAGTGCCCAGGTTTGCAAGGACACCCAGGGGCTGGGATTGGTGCAAGGGACCCAGGTGTTAGTGCCCAGGTGTGCAAGGACACCCAGAGGATGGGGATTGGTGCGAGGGACCCGGGTGTAGTGTCCAGGTGTGTGAGGACACCCAGGGGCCGGGGATTGGTGCGAGGGACCCAGGTGCTAGTGCCCAGGTGTGCGAGGACGCCCAGGGGCTGGGGATTGGTGCGAGGGACCCAGGTGCTAGTGTCCAGGTGTGCAAGGACACCCAGAGTGCTGGGTCTCCCCCACCCGACACCTCTCAAAGCAGACATTTTTCTCTGATTCAATCCCAGTGGGTGTAAACCGGCCTAGCTCCATTGAACTCAATGGAAGGAGGCCAATTCACACCAGCCGGGCTCTGGCCCCCCTGTGCTTTCCTCTGCCCTGGGTAGTTTCCAGGAATCGCTGTCACCTCAGCATCTCGCTGCTACTGCGTAACCCTGCGGGGATCTGGAGAACTGCCCCCAGGAAATCAAATACAAAAAACAAAGCCACTGATCGAACAAATGGCTGGCACCAATCCTACTGTCACAGACACAAGCCACAGCTGGTATTTATTAGCCATACTGCTCTGGCACCAAGGCCCCATTGTACCGAGCTTGGCACCTACAAGCCTTGGCATTGAGAGCCAATGGCCCAAACAGACAAGGAAAGTGAAGGACCATTTGCCCCATTTTACTGCTGTGGAAACTGAGGCACAGAGCAATTCAGTGCCAGAGCTGAGAACTGAAGCTGGATTTTCCCTGTGCCATTGCAGCCCCTGAACCACTCGGGCACCTGTGCCACAGAGCCGCTGCCAGCTGGGCTGTGCCACACAGATCTCAGGAGGCATCAAAGATAACAGCAGCTACAGGAGCTCAAACAATCCCTGGATCCAATCCTGAGCCCATTGCACCAGCAGGACAGCGCCTGCCTCCAACGGGAGCTGAGTTGGAACATGCAGTGCAGGATCGAGCCTCCAGCTGGGGACCCACGTGCCAAACTTGGGCACCTAAAATCTGACACCTAAATCTACATCCTAAAATAGCTGGCCTGGCTGGCTGGTTATGCCCAGATTCTGAAAGTGTTTGTTATTAAGTGAATTACGGTAGCAACTATCAGCCCTGACCAAAATTGAAGCCCTATTGTGCCAGTGGCTGCACAGACCCACAGCAAGAGACAGCCCCTGCCCCAAAGGGCTCCCAGTCTCAACTGACAAAAGGGAAGTGAGGAAACTGAGGCACAGAGCAGGGAAACAACTTTCGAAATCAGTGGAAAGAACCCAGGTGTTCTGACTCCCAGCCCGACACTCTGTCGACTAGACGGCGCTGCCTGCCTACAAATCACAGCCCCTTTGTAAGTCAGGCTTCTCATGTCAGAAGCCTAAATCTGGATTGAAAACCAGACCCCCCAAAGCTCTGGGAAGGTGGGTGGGCACAGACCCAGGGCAGCACTGATGTCTCCTGCTCCCTCCCTCCTTCCCCAGAGGGCGGCTGGACTGGCAGGGCCAAGCAGGGCAAGGAATGCTCCATTTTATTAATCACTTGGCACCACAGGGACAGAAATATTTCTGAAAACGAGGCTCCTCTGCTGACGTCACAGGCGTGGCACCTCCCCCCCCAGAGGTGCAGCACTGAGCACCCAACAGGATTCAGCCCTTTGTACAGCCAGCCACTTAGACAACAACTCATGACCAACACCCCTCCCGCAGCTGTGGGGATTGAACCCAGGAATCCGGGCCCCCAGCTGCCTCTGCTCTAGCCACTAGACCCCACTCCCCTCCCACTGCCGGGATAGAACCCAGGAGTCCTAGGTTTGCTTCTAGCCCTGAAGGCATCTAAAGCCAGGCAAATGCTCCTTTAAGTGAAAGACATAAGAACATAAGAACGGCCCTCCTGGGTCATTAAGAACTATTATTACTGTAGTAATATTTCAGAACCCCAGCTTTGTGCCGCTACAGAAAGCTGCCTCACCCAGCTACCTGGAAATGCCCCTCCTGTACTGGCTCTATGCTACAGCCCCCAGGCACAGTGGGCATTCCCAGAGGTGAGCGGTGTGGCCAACGTACTCCTCCACTCTGGCTCTTGCCAGCTGCTGCACTGGTCCCTCGGGGCTACGGACAGTGGGGGATGAATCGGGGAAGGCTTTGGGCTGCTCTGCTTCCAGGGACCAGACTGATCCACAGTTATCCCCTGGGATTCAGTAGCTGTGAACGTGGTGAAAAACCATCTGGGACCCCTCCATGCTCTGGTCTCATAGGGAGCCCATCTCAGATGAGCCCATCTCAGCCAGCCCCGGGAATCTGGCCCAGTAAATCTAAGGGCATTTCAGTGAGTCTGGATGGAGTCTCAGTTGGTGCAACGTGAGCACTGGAGGGAGCAGAGGAAATTGCACGTTACACCAATGTAGCGTATGCCTAGGGGTAAATTCTAGCTCAGGGAGACAGACCAGGGCTTGCTCTGAGCCAGCTGGCATGTCAAAAATTGAAGCGTGGCCGCGCTTGGGCAAGTAACAGGAGAGGCTCCCTGCCCCGACTACGATACCGTCCAAGACCACAGATACGCCCTCAGGCCGGCCAGCCCCTCCCACCCCTATAGCGACACTTCTATTTCTAGCTAGATGAGAACTAGCGCGACTATGTCGTCTTCTGCTGGAATATTCACCTTCCAGCTCCAGTGCAGACAGACCCGTGGGCCCCTCTGCACTCTCCTAACCCCACCTGAGTTCAGCCCATGGACTTTGTTCCACTCACCCAGTGGATACACGTCACCGCGGGTTCCCATGGTGGCTCAGACGCTATCAGGGCAGGTCGAATTCTGAGGATTTTGAGCTTTGCAGCTTCCTTATCTTGAGGAAATTAGACAAGAAGCCAAGTTGACTCATGTCCTGTTGCATTATATCATATCTACTGACAGCACTGCACACAGGAAAGCACCGTCTTCCCAGCATGCCCTGCTGTCCTTCCTTCCGCCCTACCACTTCTCCCAGCCCCATAAGCATTTACCTTGCTGAGTACCTATGGGGGAAATTAACCACAGTGCAGAGGGCCTAGCATCACTTCACACAATCACTGGAATGTGGAGTTGAAGGGACCCCAGGAGGTCAAACAATCCTTCCCCATGTGCTGAGGCAGGACCAAGTGCACCAAGACCATCCCTGGCAGATGTTTGTCCAGCTTTAAATCCCTCAATAACAGGGATTCCACATCCTCCCTAGTAACCTGTTCCTGTGCTGAACCATCCTTAGAGTTAGAAAGTTTTTATAAATATCTAACCTAAATCTCCCTTGCTGCTAACTAAGCCAATTCCCTCTTGTCCTACCCTTGGTGGACATGGGCACCAATTCATCACACTCCTCTTTATAACGACCTTTTGCATATTTGCAGATTGTTATCATGTCCCCACTCAGCCGTCTTGTCTCTGGACAAAACATGCCCAGTTCTTTCTACCTTTCCTCACAGGTCATGTTTTCTAAACCTCTGATCATTTCTGTTGCTCTCCTCTGGACTCTGCACAATTTGCCCTCATCCTTCCTGAAGTGCAGCACCCAAACCTGGACACAGCTCTTCCACCCCGAATAGAGGAGAACAGTCACCTCCCATCTCTGACCCACCCCACTCCTGTCAATACATCCCAGAATGGCATTTTCCCTTTTTCAACAGCATCACACTGTAGACTCACTTTCCATTTGTGGTTCACCAGAAACCTCACACCCTTTTCTGCAGTTCTGCTGCCAAGCCAGTGAGTCCCCATCCCTCCCCTGCGAGTAACGACTTCCAACTAGCTTTGCACCCTCCTTCTGGTAGTTTCATTTAGTCCATATTTCCTTAGCTTGAGTAGGAAAATGTCACGTGGGACTGTGTCAAAAGACTGACTAAATTCAAGATACATCACGTCCACCTCTTCCCTGCATCAACTAGACTGGGTGCCCAATCAAAGAAGGAAAATATGTTCGTTCGTCAGGACTTGTTCTTATCACTTATTATCCTCTAGGTTTTAATAAATTGGCAGTTTAATCATTTGTTCCAGTATCTTTCTGGGTATTGAAGTTGGATTCTCTGGTCTGTACTTCCCTGAGAGGTCCTTTACCCTTTTTTGAAGTTTTCCTTGTTATGAACCTCACCCACCCTCCATGAGTTCTGGAAGATCATTGCCAATGGTTCAGAGATTGCTTCAGCTAGTTTCTTCAGCCCTCTAGGGTGTACCCTGCCGAGCTGCATAGATCTAACTTATCTAAAGAGTCTTTATCTGTTAACTTATCTGTTATTTCCCTGTTCTGGCCAGTTTCCTTCCCTCTTGTTCAAATTAACTGGTGTGAAGGATCTGGTCACAAAATTACCTTTTTAATCCTGCAGTCAGTAAAACTGAAGAGGTGCCCATACTGAGTGGCTGGTTGCTGACGTAATGGTCAGAAATGCCAGTGGCCTGGGGGTGTTACTGAGTCTTGCTGTAAGCAGTCATCTAAGGTGGTGCAGCTGTAACGCCCGAGGGCTTGGCTACACGTGCACATGTAGAGCGCTGGGAGTTAAACCCGCCTTCGGAGAGCGCAGTAGGGAAAGCGCCGCAGTCTGTCCACACTGACAGCTGCTTGCGCACTGGCGTGGCCACATTTGTGGCACTTGCAGTGACATTGGGAGCAGTGCATTATGGGCAGCTATCCCAGCATGCAAGTGACGGCAATGTGCTTTTCAAATGGGGGTGGGGTGGGATGAGTGTGACCGGGAGCAGGGGCGGCTCTAGGCACCAGCAAAACAAGCTGGTGCCTAGGGCGGCAAAATGTAGGGGGCGTCCCCTGCCGCTGGGGAGGGCGGGAGGCTGGGCCGGCGGACCTGCCGCAGTCATGGCTGCGGAGGGGGCGCTCGTCCCGCGGCTCGGCTGAGCCTCCCGCAGGTATGCCTGCGGGAGCTCAACCGGAGCCGCGGGAAGAGGGGACCCGTCGCAGGACCGGGGAAAGGCGGCGCAGCGCACCGCGCTGCTTGGGGCAGCGTGATTTCTAGGGCCGCCCCTGACCGGGAGTGTGTGTGTATGTGAGGGGAGAGAGAGTGGGGTTTTTGGTTCTTGTAAGTTCAGACAGCAGCAGACCCCCCTTTCCCTCCCGCCTCTCTCTCTCACACAGCATTCCACCGTACTGGTTGCTTTGTCTTGGGGCAGACAAGCAGCCGGCTGTCAGAAAGGGAGCTTTGAAAGGGCATTTCCGCATTCCTGCAGCGATTCAAAAACAATGACAAGAGTGGCCACTTGACTTAAGGGGATTATGGGACGTTTCCAGAGGCCGATCAGAGCGCAGTAATGCAACACCTCGTCCACACTAGCCCCGCGGTGCTCCAGCGGGGGCGCAGCAAATGTTATTCCACTCGCCGAGGTGGAGAACCAGGTGCGCTCTAGCAGCGGAGCCAGAGCGCTTTATGTGCCTGGCCAGTGTGGACACGGAGTGAGCTGGGGCGCCCGGGGCTCCTTTATTGTGCTGTAACTCGCAAGTGTAGCCAAGACCTTAGTCACTTTCTGAGCAGTAGCTCTTCTTAACAGAAACAAACAGAAGAACAGATCTTCATCCTCTCACAGTGCAGCTCCCTATGCGTGAGATGGTGCTGTCCAAGTCTCAGCTGTGATTGTAGCTCCTGTCTGCAGCTGTCGTCTTGGAGACACAGACAGAACATCAGTCCCGTTCCAGGTGGTGCCGTAGTAACAGGGTTAACACAGGAAGAAGATGGAAGAGGCGGCTAATGACTATCCGTGCTTGACGGTGTCAGAGAGCGGGATGTGGGTGGTCAGGTCTAGTGGTCAGAGCAGGACCTAGTAGCCAAGAACCAGAGCCACAGGTCAGAGCCAGGGGCCAAATACCAGCACCAAGGGTCAGAGCCAGGGGCAGGAGCCCAGAGTCGGAACCCAGGGTCAGAATCGGGGTTGGAGCCGATGTTGGAGATGAGGAATCGGAGCTGAGGGTCAGAACCAGGTTACCTGGAGAGAGGCAAGGCAGGAGCTGGGCTGCACCAAGGCCAGAGCTATCACAGCTGTGGGAAGAAGCTTTGAGCAGCTACTGAACTGCCACTGCTGGGCTTAGGAGCCTGTCTGCTGACCCTTCCCACCAATCAGGCAGCTTGGTACAGGCCAGCTGCGCTCATTAGGTTACCCAGAGACTGGCTCTGCTGCAAGCCCTGATTCCCGACAGATGGTCCTTGGCAATGGTCCCATATAGCAAGGGAGAGTCCTCAGGACCTGGGGCTCTCCAGTCCTCCCAACCAGGTGTCCATAAGATCAAGGTGAAGAGAGGCAAAGAAATACACTCAAGCTCCTCCTCCTAGGATCACTCTCATGTGTGGGTCTTGCCAGGTCCCCTTTTCTTGTGACCCCTCCTAGACGAACAGCTCTGGTCAGTGTCACAAACGTGCTTCTTCCAAATAGATCAACCTTCCCCTGAGGAAAAACACTGCACACACATGTGGGTTTTGTCCATTGTGGCAGGGCAGGGGTGAAACCCCTTGACTGCCCTGCTAAAATGCTGGCTGAGCCCTGCCTCCGGGCAGAGGCCGGGGCAGAGGCTCAAAGCAGCCAGCGGGGAGCCCAGCTGCGGGCCCTAACGACGGCTGGCTCACCGCAATAGACTCAGTCAGGGGGTCAGCCTGGGAGGGGACAGGAGGCGACAGCGTAGTCTCCGCACCACAGGACGGGAACCTCAAGGGCCAAGAGACCTTGGAACGGGGTGGAAAGGGGATAAGTGTCGGGGATAAAGGGGGCTGCACAGTGGCCCTGTAACACAAAGCACAAGGGTGGAACCCCAGGAGAAGGCGCGAGGACTCTTATTTTACCAGCCTCAGCACAGGGCGAGAAGGCGGAAACCTGTGCGGACCCTGTGACACCCACGTAAAGTCCGTTTCGGCTCAGTGAATTCCCCTTTCACGGTGGTTCGCTCTGTCCTGGGTGGATTGTGGTGAGCAGTGGGGGGTGGTTCACCTGCCTTATTTCCTCCTCTGGCTGCTTTAGAACAACACATTCCCTCTGGCTAAAGACATTTCTTTGTTCTCCTGGTTGCCATTGGCCAGCGGAGTCTATGATGACGTGTGCTGAGGTCATTAGTCGGGGCCCCATTATATTGTCCTGCCAACCAAGACTTCATTCTCCAAAGCTTCCTCGTTCAAGTGCCTTCCTGAAGACAAGCGTAAACTCAGCTGTCCCTGCCTGAATGAGCGTCGGCAAAGCTGTTCTGAGCAGGCGCCCTTAAGGGTTAGATTCACAATCACAAGTTAACAGTTTAGAACTACAGATGTTCCCAGCTCCCCAACTGATGCAAATTGGCATCGGTCCAAAGGTGTCCACACACCCATTTACACCAACTGAGGATCTGGCCTCATATTATGAACTGCCAGGAATGGAGTCGTGCCCCAAACTGTAGGGGTTAAATGTGTGGAAGCAGGGAAAGAATTAATAAGGATTTGAAGGGGATCTTAATACATGTCAGTCAGTTAGCAAGAGTTAGCCCAGCTGTAACCCTAATGACGTGAGACTTCTAGAAGCAAGGATAGTGTGAGACATAGGGAAAGAACTGTGTACAAAGTTATTACGACCTTGTAACTGATAACCAAATATGCAGGCTTGCTTTTCTTAGGAGTGAGACAAACAAGACAGCAGAATGGCTTATGTATAAACAAAATGTAGTTGTTGCTCTCTATTGTCTGTATTATTGCTAGTTATTGTCTGTAACAAAAGTATAAAGGCTTGCTGTAATTGTTTACCAGTTGAGAGACCTGTCCAGGACTGGGGCGACCCTGTGTCCTATGGCACTCTCTCCCTCCATTGTAATTACTGGAGAAATAATAAATTATTTGATTTTGCTGCACCCAAATGAAAAAGTGAGAACTGATTTTTCTCCGACAAATGCTATTATTATTTTTAATGTTTAATCTGAATTAAAAAATTGGGATAGTAGTTAGTGGCGGCCAGTCCACAGCTAGCAGAGGGTGATCTCCAAAAAAGACTTTTTATGTGCCTGGGGATGGACTGGGAATCCTCCATGGACATTTCTAGGAAGCTCTCCTGGAGGTTCTCTGCAGTCCTGTGCAGGAGGTTTCTGGGAAGAGATGCCTTATTTCATCCACCATGGTGGGACACTTTCCCACGCTGCTCCAGTGTTAACTCTTCTGGCGTCATTGCGGCACACAGCACTGCAGCATAAGGGCCAGGTCTGGACCTAGACGCTTGCAGCATCTGCTCCCTTTCCACCTCTGTTACCCTCAGGAGAGTGATGTCGCATATGGTTCCCTAGGGGAACTGGGGGAAGTTATAAGTGCTAGCCCCTAAGCCGCAAGTAACCCACCCCGGTTTGGTGAACTCTGGGTCACACAACCTCGCTTTCCCGGGCACGCCCTGTTTGTGGGATCACTGCACACTGCAGCCAGCATTTAAAAAGGGGGGGGGGACTTCCTGTTCCTTTCCACCCCAACCCCTTGCTGCTTCTTTAACAAGCAAACTGTCTGTGCGGGGCTTGATGTTGGTGCCTGTCCTCAAGCACCGTCCAGGTTGCTATGGGAAAAGGGGCTGTGCTGAGATTGGAACCATTGATCCCAGATGTCTGAAAAGCTGCAGCACGAGACTTCCTGCCCCTGCCTCGTGGGCTCACTGACCATGGCTGCAGCAGCAGAGCGACTCTTGCAGTAGCCAGCGGTTCTGCTTATGTTGTGGCTTGTGGGGAAGTGCATTGGGGGCTGTTTCTTTTATGACTGTGACAGGTTGGATCACAGAACCCCCCTGGGAGCTGCCACCAGATGTGCCGAGACTACTTCTGCTCCTGCTTTCCCTGCCAGCTCAGGACTCAGCACCCTGTGAGCCAGACACTCCCGTCTGCTCCAACACAGATCCAGGGTCTGAATTACCTGCCCCAAAGCTGCAGGTTTACCTGAAAGCAGCTCACAGAAGTGTTCCTGCCTTTAACACCCAGCTGCCCAACTCCCAATGTGGTCTAAACCCAAGCAAATCCGTTTTGCCCTGTGTGACGAAGTGGGGGGGTTTCTTGGGGTTTTCTGTGTTTTCCAGTGGGTTGCACCCAGAGGGAGTGGGACTCAGTGTCCCCGGGTGTTACTGGAGGTGAGGGGAGAGGGAGTTTGTTGTTACAGAGGACCGGAGAGGGAACTTGGGACCCCAGCTGATGGCCTGGAGGATGGAGACCCCAGCGACTGGTGACCCGGAGACCCGGCTCAGGAGACACAGCTGGTTCTGGGCAGTGGGAGAACAATGGACTGTGAAGAGAGGACCCCAGTGATCTAACCAGCTGGTTCCAGCCAGAGGAGGGCTGAGAGGAGAGCAGACCCAGGCCTTCCTGTTTATGATCCTGTTTACCTGGAGAGAAGACAATGGACAGAGGCGGATGGACAGAGGCGGAGCTTCGGGCCGGGGCTATCGGAGGCCCAGCTGGGAAGCAGGGGTGGGGGGGGCAGCTCTGGGCTGGAGAGGGGGAGCAGGCAGAGCCCACCTGGATGCAAGGGAGACTGGGATGTGCTGGGCTGAGGGAGGCCAGGCCTGAGGCCCTGAGAGTTTCCTGTGCTGTGTTCAACTCTCAATAAACCCTCCTGTTTTATGCTGGCTGAGAGTCACTCTGGTCTAGAGAACAGGGTGGCATCAACCCCTTTGGGGGTGAGGAGGTCCGGGGGGTCCAGAGCGTGTGGACTCCCTGAGGGGGCCCATGGCGAGAGACAGACGTGCTAAGGATCAGAGAGGTGCGGCTCCAGGAGGTGGGGGGGCCTGACCCCGAGAGAGAGTGGACCCCCCGAGAAGGGCTGTTGCACTGAAAGGGGCACCCCCCCACGGACCGCACGGGGCCATGAGTGGGCATGATCTGTGAGTCCGTGACACCCTGTATAAAGCTTATGCAGGGTAAACTCATAAATTGTTCACCCTCTATAGCACTGATAGAGAGCTATGCACAGTTGTCTGCTCCCCCAGGTATTAATACACACTCTGAGTTAATTAATTATTAATTACCTTATTATTAGCAGGTCAGTTTGCCCAATGGTCTGCGATGGGATGTTGGATGGGGTGGGATCTGAGTTACTGCAGATAATTCTTTCCTGGGTGTCTGGCTGGTGAGTCTTGCCCACATGCTCAGGGTTTAACTGATCGCCATATTTGAGATCAGGAAGGAATTTTCCTCCGGGGCAGATTGGCAGAGGCCCTGGAGTTTTTTCACCTTCCTCTGCAGTGTGGGGCACAGGTCACTTGCTGGAGGATTCTCTGCAGCTTGAGGTCTTCAAACCACAATTTGAGGACTTCAATAACTCAGACATAGAATCATAGCATCTCAGGGTTGGAAGGGACCTCAGGAGGTCATCTAGTCCAACCCCCTGCTCAAAGCAGGACATAGGTTAGGGGTTTGTTATAGAAGTGGATGGGTAAGATTCTGTTGCCTGCATTGTGCAGGAGGTCAGACTAGATGATCATAATGTTCCCTTCTGACCTTAAAGTCTATGAGTCTATAATAAGTAAAAAGTGATTTTGTTAAATACAGAAAGTAGGATTTAAGTGGTTGCAAGTAGTAACAGACAGAACAAAGTAAGTCACCAAGCAAAATAAAATAAAATGCGCAAATCTATGTCTAAACAAACCAAATACAGATAAGATCCTCACCGGTTCCAGAATGCTCCCTTTTACAGACTAATCTCCTTTTCCCCTGGGTCCAGCAAATCACTCACAGCCCCTGTAGTTACTGTCCTGTGTTCCAGTTTCCTTCAAGTATCCTGGGGGTGGAGAGGCTCCTTCTTTAGCCAGCTGAAGACCCAATGGAGGGGTCTCTCTTGGGTTTAAATAGACTTTCCCTTGTGGGTGGAGATCCCCCTCCTCGCTCCCTATGCAAATCCAGCTCTGAGATGGAGTTCTGGAGTCACCTGGGCAAGTCACATGTCCATGCATGACTCACAGTCTTTACAGGCAGAAGCCATTGTCCACATGGTGTCTTGTATGTCTCCAGGAAGACTTCTTATGTGGATTGGAGCCTTCCAAGATGCATTGTTCCCCAAGTGCTTCCTGATCAGGTACTTAACCTTGCGAATTCCTTCCTAAAGAAACTGACCAAATGCCTCACAAAGCTTACTTAGAAACCAAGCAAGTATACAGCCAATATGCATAACCTCAAGTAGAAAATGATATATGTGTACAAATAGGATGAACAGATATAGTAAACCATAACCTTTACAGAGATACGTTACATGGCACAGGCAGCACAAAACATATTCCAGTTATGTCATATTCCCATAAAGCCTTATGGGAGGTACCGTCACAGTAGCTCGTGGGGAAGTGCATTGAGGGCTGTTTCTTTTATGAAAAGATTTAACCTTGCACCTTAAACAATGTCTGCACTGTCAATGCTACCCTTGTGCTTTGCATTCTTTGCAGCTGAAACCTTGTCCGTGGGCGCATCCTCCACACCAGGATAGTCGGGAGGACATGTTCAGTGAGTTAATGCCTGGCTCCGAGAGTGACAAGCCCGAGCTCAGTGCATGGAGGATTGCAGTGTCAGGAGAACATGCACAGTGACCGTGAGGCTAGGATAGTATGCAGGGAACAGGAGCATGACACGCAGGACGAGATGGTTCGGATTATGAGGGAGCAAACAGACATGTTGAGGCATCTGGTTGAGGTTGAAGAAAGGCAGCTGGACACTAGAGTCCCGCTGCACCCTATGCTGAACCTGCTGCCCTTGTTGCCAAGTCCCACATCCTTCTCTCCCAGATGTCCTAGGATGGGGGCGGGGGGAGAGGGGAAGCTCCGGTATCCCTTGTACTCAACTCCAGGGGAGGGGACAAGGAACAGAAGGGGCCCATGCCCACAGCTTTGATTGTTATTGTGGTACAAATCGTAAGCAACCTGTCCTTGTTTCTCCCCCACCTCACAGTGTTATCAGCCCCATAGCCCCAGTTTCTCTTTACTTTTCTTTGCTGACTCTCAACAGTGTTTGTAAGACTAATAAAAGTTAATGGATTGAGGAGAACAGGCTCTTTATTCGCTCAGCACACTGTGGTCAGTGGGGGTGTAGTTTACGGGGCGGGGGATATGCAATGAAGGGGGAAGCTTGGTAAGCAACAACACATGTAAGTTTCACATCACTGTGGCTCATGGATGAAACTAGTTTTCAAAGCCTCACGGAGACGCAGTGCACCTCAATGTGCTCTTCTTATTGCCCCGGTGTCTGGCTGCTCAGAGTTGGCTACCAGGCAATCTGCCTCCACCCCTCACCCCACTGGAAACTTTTCTCCCTTTGTTTCACAGATATTGCGGAGCACACAGCAAGCAGCAACAACAATGGGAATACTGCTTTCACTGAGATCTAAATTAGTTAGCAAACTACACCAGTGGGCTTTTAAATGTCCAAAGGCACATTCCACCACCATTCTGCACTTGCTCAGCCTATGGTTAAGCTGATCCTTACAGCTGTGCAGGCTGCCTGTGTACGGCTTCATGAACCACGGGAGCAAGGGGTAGGCTGGGTCTCCAAGGATAACCACTGGCATTTCAATGTCAACAATGGTTATTTTGCAGTCTGGAAAGAAAGTTCCTTCTTGCAGCTTTCTGAAGAGACTGGAGTTCCTAAAGCTGCCGGCGTCATGTACATTTCCTGACCATTCCACACTGATGTTGGTGAAACGGCCCTTGTGATCTACCAGCACCTGCAACACCATTGAGAAGTATCCCTTTCGGTTTATGTTCCTTTGGCAAGGTGGTCTGGTGCCAAGATAGGGATCTGTGTTCCGTCTATCGCCCCACTTGTTTCCCAGGAACCTTATGTAACATGGGGATACTGATAATGGCCTCCTTTGTAAAGGACATTGAGACCTTCTGAGGAAATGAGCTACAGAGGAGGTAGGTAGTCCTAGGGTGCAGGTTCGGCACAGGCTGGTCTGGCCCCTCTGCTCAACAAGGGGTCAGCTGCTGCTCTGGTGGTGAAAGGCTCTTGGTATCTCCTCAACCACAAGCCCTTGTAATGTCCTAGGGACGATCTCCCTTTGGGTTCCTGACCGGGACGTCGGCTATTCCTTCCCCTGAGAATCCACCCTTGAGATTGGAGACTGGCCACTTCCCAGGGCTTTGGGAGATGAGTCAGAGCTGCGGGACACCAGTGTGGTGCTGAGGTGGGCCAGCTACTGCTCTCATTTACCCGGGTGCAGGGCAGAGTAACTCTACTGAATTCTATGGGGTTACGCCTGATTTTTCTGTGGAATATTCCAGCTGCTGGGGGTGGTTCTAACAGGGCTTCCCACGCCCAGGAAAGACACTGCTCAGTATATTCTGGGGTAGGAGTTTGCTCATGGCTAAAGCTACGATTATGTCCCGGAGGTCACGGACATGACGTCTTTCCGCTCCAATTAGCGTTGCCCCCCAATAACCTCCACCCCAGAACTGACCGGGGGCAGGGAGCTTCCTAGCCTGATGGGGGAGGAAGGCCATGGGGCACCCCCCAGATCCCTGTGCTGGGTCCTACCTGGCGAGGCCCCGCTGCCCAGGCCCATTTCCTCCCCGAGGGGCTCAGCCGCAATGCCGATCATCTTGACGCGGTGGAAGGGGGTTGCATGTGGTGCGGCGGCCTGGACGGGGAAGGCCGTCTCCACCACCAAGTGTCCCCGGCTGCCCTGCTGTTGGTGGTCGGGGACCCCCTGCAGTTGCCCAGCCCCGGCAGGAAGAGGGGGACCCCCTGGAGCTCTCAGCTGCCGTGGGAGGTGAGAAGGCCCTGCAGCAGCCCATCCCGCCACCTGCAGCAGCCCATCCACCCTAGACCTCCCACTTGCCGCAGGTGGCGGGGAACTGGAGCTCCCTGCTGCTGCAGGCGGTGGGATCCCCCAGAACTGCTCAGCTGCTATGGGGAGCAGGGAACCTCAGAGCTCCCACTCACCCAAACAATTCATGTAAACAAATAGGATGAACACACTTTGCAGATTACAAGCTTTCTAAAAACACCATCCAAGCGGTATTTAGCGTAAAGCATATTCCAGTTATGTCATATTCATGAGCATATTTCCATAAAGCACATGGAGCACAACGTCACGGGGGGCTCCAGCTGGTTCAGTTTTGTATTGGAACCCCTAGGTATTGACCCCGGCCCTGGTTGCTGCCGACTCCGCCTGGCAGAAGGGTTAGTCCTGGCAAGAAAAGCAGAAAAATGACAGTAGGTTCCAAGGCCACTGAGAGTGTAATGTGCGAACTGGTGGGTTGTCTCTGGGAGGCGACACACAAAGCCCCTGGACACTGACCCATCGGGATAATGGAGCCAAGATAAATTCTTCACGGTGCTGACTGCCCATTGGGGATGATCCGTCTGCACTGACAAGGTTTCAGTCCCAGGGGACAATCTGGTCTATTCAGATCATTACACTGCAAGAGCCAATGCCTGCCTAGTCCACAGTGAGTGACCCCTGGAGCTCCCAGGAGAGCCAAGGGAAGGGAACGCGGAGATGCCAGGACAGGACATTCTGTTCTGGTGCCTAAGACATCTAGGATACCCCTCGATAGTGACCGACTCTCAGGGCCGGTGCAAGGACCAAATGAAATTAATAGGCAGCAGGTTTAAAACAAATAAAAGGAAGATCTTCTTCACGCAGCGCACAGTCAACTTGTGGAACTCCTTACCTGAGGAGGTTGTGAAGGCTAGGACTATAAAAATGTTTAAAAGGGGACTGGATAAATTCATGGTGGCTAAGTCCATAAATGGCTATTAGCCAGAATGGGTAGGAAGGGTGTCCCTAGCCTCTGCTTGTCAGAGGATGGAGATGGATGGCAGGAGAGAGATCACTTGATCGTTGCCTGTTAGGTTCACTCCCTCTGGAGCACCTGGCATTGGCCACTGTCGGTAGACAGATGCTAGATGGACCTTTGGTCTGACCCGGTACGGCCGTTCTTATGTTCTTATGAAGTTTTGCGCCCTAGGCGAAACTTCCACCTTGTGCCCCTGCAACAGCTCCCCGCCTCCCCCTGTCTCTGAGGCGCCGCCCCCCCCCCCGCAGCAGCTCCCCACCCCCTGGCCTGGGGAGCCCTGCGGTACCTCCCCACGCCAGCTCACCTCCCTGGGCTGCCACCAGTTGGCGGCGGCGCTGACCCCGGGGAACCCCTGGGCTGCCGGCGGCAGCTTAGATTCCCTCTCTCTCAGCGGCCGCTGAAATGCTTAAAAAACATTTGAGGCCCTAGGCAACCACCCTAGTCTGCCTAAATGGTAGCCCCGGCCCTGCTGACTCTCACTGACACTTGCAGTGACGTTCCCAGCTGGCTCATAACCAATCCTGCATCATTCGGGGGACAAAGCACCTTTACAGCAGTGATGAGACCCAGCTAGAGATGACTGTGTCACAGGCTGGTATTGGAGCAGAGCAGAGGACCTCTTACCGTCTTGGTGCTGGTGGTGGGGACAGCAGACATGGACAGATCGGATGGCTGAGATTTCGTGCTGAACATTCGGAATCCCTTGATCCATTTCCTGTATTCCTCTCTCACCTGGAGAGTGAGGGACATGGTCACTGCACTAGGTAACTAACACTGAGAAGATCAGACATGGCCACCGCGAGGCCGGTGAAGGTGCTGGGTGGGCGCTGACGGGCCGTGGGCGTTACCTGGCGATTGAGGAGACAGTGCACCAGGAAGATGAAGGCTCCCTGCAGGCTGTTGACGATGGTGAATAAATACGCCATGACCGTGGCTGCTGGGCCGACTTGGAGGAGACCCAGGCTCCATGTGCAGCCCAGAATGAAGAGCTGGGTGATGGCTTTAAAGGTCAGTAACCTGGGTAAAGGCAGATGGAGAGATCCCGTTACAATAATCCTATGGAGAGCAACTGGGTCAGGAGGAGCCGGGCAGGGCAGGGTGGAGCTACTGGCCCCTGCTTTCCTGTGTGGAACAGGGTTACTGTCAATGCGAACACTATGGGAATTCATTCCCATGGATCCTAGATATGCTGTTCCCCTCCTGAAATCCCTCACACCCTCCGGTGCCAAGGACTCTCCAGTCCAAGGCGTCTGATCCTCCAGGATTGTTTTGTTGCCCTCTTACCTGTGGTCTCTGAGGGTGGACACATCTGCATTGAGGGAGGAGAGTCTGTTTCTCAGGATCCACAGGGTCAGGGCAAAGAACGTTATATTTATCTATGGGAAGAGTGGGAAATATTTCCTGTAAAACATCCCATCCAGGGCTGGTGACTCCAGCTGTGGCACAGAACGATCCCAGGGGACCAAGCCGAACACTGCAGAACCGGGGACTGCTCATTTCCAGTGGGAATCATCCCCTCACCTGTAATATCCCCTGGCAGCTCTCGGTCCCTCCCCATTCATGGAGCTGACAGCATAGCCAGGGCTGAGATGGATCAATGGGATCACAGAGGCCAGATGCTGCTCAGAATTAAATATGGCGCCTCCAGTGGAGTCAGGAGTAATCTTGGGTTTACACTGGTGTAACTGAGAGCAGGATCTGGCTCAGAGATTCCAGATCCTGCCTCTAGAATACTTCCTGCCACTTCCAGGCTGTAACAAATCCCCCCACCCCCAACTTCCCCAGGGGTAGGGAGGAATATGGAGGGACATTTGTTTCCTCCCCTACAAAAACCACTGCAGAGTGGAGCCCTCTCCCTTCCTCGTTCCTTGGGTCATTAACTCGACTAGAACAAACTCTTCTGTCTTCACTTGGCAAAACCCCTGCTGACGTCCCTGGGAGCTGGGCCCGAGTAACGGCTGTAGGCCTGGGGACACGGCACAGGGACTCATCCCGGGACTGACCACAGCAGATGAGCCAGATGGGACCTAACTGGGTCTTTCCTTGTGTTTTATGGGCCACGTTCCCCTCCCTGCTTCACTGAAATCAATGGGGTCGCAGAGGTGAGAGGAGAATGGGGCCCTGTGGTTCTGTGAGGTACCCACCAGGATTATGGCACAGACTGGACCCAGGAAGCTCCAACGAAAGCCTCTGTCCAGGCTGAGCCAGCAGCTACAGGGAGGGGGGAAGAAGAAGGTGACTTTAATGGGGTTACTGCCCTTTTTCAGCCCCGGGGCAGAGAGGGGGTGTCACAGGGCAGCTGGGTCTCAAAAGCGAGATGGATCTCAGCCTGCCTGTGACATGGCCGACTCTCTTGCGGGCACCAGGCAAACAGCCCTTCCCATGTACCTCAGCATCTCCTGCTTTCAGCCACCACTTCCTCTTCCACCTCCTCAAATGACCCTTTCTGGTGGGTGGGCGCAGTATTGATGGAGGTCCAGACATGCAGTGGATGGACATTGGCCTAGCTGCACTGAAGGAAGTGGAGCTGCCCTGATTTACACCAGCTGAGGATCTCGCCTGGGGTGTCTAGAACACGCCACACCCTGTTTTAGTGGAGTCGCTCACTTTAGAGAGGGGATCCGCAGGGATTTGCACACAGGAAGAAGGTGCATTTGTTTCCTACCCACCAGCCCCACAAACCCAGCCTGGGAGCTGGGAGTCAAGCTGGGATCTTTCTGGCTTGTTCTTCCACATCATCGGTGGGGTGAGGAGTGTAGATGTCTGACAGAGAGCAACTCAACTGCAGCACTCGGGGCGGCTTAGTGTCCCTGGGGATGGGAAGGGTCCCAGGGGGACATTCAGCTCCCAGGCAGGGCAAGCCGGGAAATCTAGGTTCAAGTCAGACCTGGGGTGATCTGGAAAAGCGCATGGAAGCCCCATCCCAGCTCCCCTTTGGGATGGGCGCAGCACGTACTGTTCGGAAGTTCCGTAGCCGCCAGGATTCACCGCTGCAGAAATAGCCACCACCAGGGCTGGGAATCCGTAGCCGAACGGGTACATGAATCTCTTCTTGAACCGGCTGGCGCTGGTGTAATTCACGACCTTCAGGTTCCTGATGGTGAGGAAGAGGTGCAGCCCCTCCAGGAACATCCAGCTGAAGCAGGCCAGGAAGAGGTAGTGCAGGAGGCCAGCAATGACAGCACACACCACCTGGGGGAGACAGAGAGCCCAGGGGCACTGCAGTGGGGAAGGGAAATGCTGATTATGGGGAGACCTGCCGGGGGGTCACACCGGGATTCCTGCTAGCAGGTATAGCGCTCCGTGACCCAGAGACGGCAGGTTCCTCGGTCTATGGAGGGTCCTGCGGGTGCACATTGCTGATGCAGGAAGGGAGCAGAGATTAGTGGTTAGAGCAGGGGAGCAGGGCTCAGGGGAGCCAGGTTCTGTTCCCAGCCCTGCCACAGAGTCCCTGGGTGACCTTGGGCAAGTCACGTAGGAGAGGAATCGAGGCACAGGGACACTGTGACATAGGGATAGAACTGGCTGAATTCCAGGGGTTGGGGACACTCAGAGCACTGTGCCCAGTGTGAAGGGGCCTAATGGGATGGAAACATCCCCCCACCCCCCGGGAATCCCCCCAGGGTCCTGCACAGCCCAGAATCCAGGGAGCACAAGGGGTTCAAAGCCCCACACCCCAGCCCTGCGAGTGGAGGAACAGAGCAGGGGAGAATCAGGCCGTACCTGACTGCCGGGGCGGGTCACCGTGGTGAGGAAGAGCAGGTGGGCCAGGAAGAGGCAGAGGCAGAGCTGCAGGTGGAGGGAGGTGCTGACGTTGCGGATGGAGCGGCACAGGAGGAAGGTGAGGATGGCCAGGAAGAGGCACAGCAGAGAGAGGGTCAGTCCCACGTAGGTGATGATGGTCCGTGGGTAGCTCTCCTGTAACACAGCAAAGGGAGAATCACCAGTCACCCCAGCCCAGCCCCCTCGGCTCTGACTCAGCCTTTTCCCCAGCAAAGCCTCCAGTCACTCCAAGGAGAGCTTTGCCCACGGCTGAGGGCAGAGCTCAGGGTCCAGCTCTGTGACCCGAGTCTCACGGTGAGATACCGTCACTGCGGTGGGAGCCATTAGGACGGCAAAGCTGGAGAGATGGTCACAGCTGCAGGTGGTGTGAGTGCTGTTCGTGTGCACGGCGGTGCAGCCGTCCGGAGACCAGCTGCCGCTCTCGGCCACCACTTTCCAGTAGACGCAGAGAGCCTCTTCCTCCTCTTTTTTGGCCTGGAAACACAACAGAATCATCCTCATCCTCACGGGACCACAGAACATCGGTTCTGTTATCACATGTCTATAGCAAACCCGAGATCATCTACACCAAAAGCCCAGGCTCTGCTATTGGAGCGAAAGGGAAATAAATCCTTGCTAGCCGTTAGCACTATGAGGAACCTGGCACATGGCTGAGCAGTTCCGACAGCATCCAGCAGAGGGCAGTGCTGTGTGCACACATACACATAGGCACCCTAACCATGTCATTACCGTATCTAAGCGTTTCATGCTGATTCCCTGAACCCCACTATCTACAGAAAGCGGCTTTCCAGTTATTCCGGCTCAGGGGTGAGCTGGGTGGAGCTGTTACCCTAGAGCACTTTGCACAGCCCTGTGTCGTGGTGCGACCCCCGGTAACCTCCTCCAGTAACACAGCCCCAAGGTGTCAGGAATAAGGAGGCCTCCTCTTCTCAGGACCATCGTGAGCCAGAAAGGCAGCATGGTTCAAATGCCCGGCAGGAGATTGTGCCTTCTATAGGCCCCTCTGGAGCCCAGCTATGGAGCAAAGTGAGGGGATCTCCCTCCACGCACCTGTCTGTGGCGCAGGGTGAAGTTTGCGGGGCTGGAGAGGTTAATGGGTCTCCCGTCTCCGACGGCCCCACTCACCACCCTGGAGTTGAGGTGACTCTTCTCCAGCTTCCCAGCCGGTAGGTTTCCATCGCTGAGACGTCTCGCACTGATGATGGAGTCCACGGTGGAGTAGGAAATAAAAGCAGCAGCCCCCAAACCTGCTGGGAGAGGTGATGATCCCTCGTTAGGGAGCTGGGGACACAATGGCAAAGAATGAGCCAGCCAGGTGCCCAGGGGTCACAGAGAGTCTGTGGCAGATCTGGGAATGGAACCCAGGATCGTGGCCACAATTCTGAAGATTTAGCCACTGGACTAACTGGCTGGAAATGTCCAGCTGCAGGACGCAGAGATGAAGATACGGATTTTCTCAGTGGGACCAGGAGAGAAGCTGGCCAGGGATGAGGTTCCCGTGATGCTGGAGGATTCGGGGCCCTGAATATGGCAGCTGAGGGTACATGATACCTTGGGCCTCCACATCTCCATTTGGGGGTCTAGCTAGAATAGGGCGTCTCTGCCCTTTCCATTCCCTGGGCCTACTTCATACCAGAGACCCTCTCATGAGCCGTCTCCCCTCTGTGCCCCCAACTCCTCACTGCTGGGGGCTCAAGCTGTGGGACAGGCAGGAACGAAGGTGTCAGCTCCATGGCCACAGCCTGAAAACCACTGGCTCAGCCAGCAAGGAGCACTCCAGGGCTAGAGACAGAGGCCAGGGCCTGGCCTGCGGATCCATGGGGAGGGAGGGAGAGAGGGGGGAACCCAGACTGGGGTTCGGTGCCCGGGAACCGCTCTGTGCCATGGTTTGGGCTCTGGGTGTCGCCCTCCCCAGGATGGTACCTTGTGTGGCTGCCCCGGTGACTGTAGCACAGTGCACGTCCATCGTCTCATCGTGAGCGCTCAGTGTGAAGACCTCGCTGTGCTGGCTGCAGTCCCCTGTGACGAGCCGCGTCTGGATAGCTGCAGGGGGTGGGGGTGAGGAATGACAGAGCCCCTCGCTGTGAAACCACTTCCTTGGGAATCTGTCCGTTCTGGGCCAGATCCACCCCCCTCCCACTCCACTTGGCTCTTCCACACTGTGGGAGGGGGAAGTTTGGAGCCCCCCAAGTAACACTGATCACCCCCCATATCCCCTCCCCCCATTCCGGTTGTGTCTCCCTGGGGATGCTGCGTCCCCAGCAGGGGGAGTAGTGGAGGTGGGGGGAGGCGCCTGGCTCAGCGTGGCAGCCCCTAGTGGTGAAATGCCAAATATCACATTTAAACCCCTCTCAGGCTTTGCTGTTGCTCCTGTGGGCACTGGCGGGGCTGGGTTATATTTCCTGGTGCAGGAGCCATGCTGTTCTGTGTCTGTACTGAACACAGGCTCACATCACAATGGTATATAGGCTCTAACTTCCAGTGGATTTGGGGCACAGTGTGTAACCCCGTATCTCACGGCAGCCAGCAGGTGGCGCTGAGAGCCACACGTCCCCCCTCACCCAGAGATCCTGTCGTCACGTTCTGTGTTGTCCTCTCCGGAGACCGGAGCGCAGTGGCCAGCGTGGCCCATTCCACGCTCTGCAGCAGGACCGTAACGGCCGACACCACCTCCCACTTGTCTCCACTGTCCCAGAGGGAGGTGCTGTTCAGGAGGACACTGAAACGGAGAGTCACGTTCTGGGGACAGAAAAGGAAAAGCCCTGGGAGCGAGGAGTCCGGGGGTTCAGGTGCCACGTCCCATGTGTTCCCAGGGGGCATCGGGCATCCCAGCCTCTCCCAGTTCAGGGGGCTGCAGTGCTCTCAGAGGGGGAGCCCTTTACAAAGGGGGTCCACTGACACTGGCTCGGGGCCCCACTGGAACCTGAAGCTAACTGGGGCTAGAACCCTTTGTCCTTCCTTCTTCACTCCCGCTCCCCCATCCCCCATCCCTCCATTACAGATGCCAGGGAACAACATTGTCACAAGCCCACAGCTTCCTAGGCTGTCTCTATGCTGCATCTGGCAGCTGCTCAGAAATGCCTGGCAGGGCAGGGATAGAGCCCAGATCCTGCTGACCGATGAGCTGAGGGAGAATCCCCATTAACAGTTAGCACTATAGCACCTCTGATGAACAACCACAGTTCTGAACACTAGACGGCACACGTGGGTGGACAAACACAAACGTGCACTCACACCTCTCGAGGGCATGTGCCTGCAGACACAGACAAACACCACTAGAGGGTTCACCCCCCTCCCCACAGCAGGGGAGGGCACAGATCTTGTCTGAAGAGTATCTACATGTCTCTCTCCCCCTCAACCCAGTCAGACTCCTAACCCAGCACAGCAGCAGGCAGGGCTCTGGGGCACACAGGGGCACTAGCCTGCAGGGCACATTCCAGGGGCAGAGCCTCTCACCTCCAGTGATAACGCCGCACTCCCATCTCCGCACGTGGACATCAAAATCTCTACGGTTGAATTAAAGAAAGAGCAAAAACTACTGCTTCTGCTGCTCCACTTTCCCTGCAGAGAGACCCAGGACAGAGGGTGAGTTCTGCAAGTGCTGAAGGGCGACCGACACAGGTGTTTGCCTTATGCCAGGGCCTGATCCTGACACCCCTCATTGAGTGAATAAAGCTTTTATACCAGACGTGTCCAGGACATGTACAATGGTGCTGTTGCCACAGCGAGAGGTTCATGTGGAGAAAGGGAACAGTTTCTAGTAACAGCTGGAATATATCAAGGCTTGGGACTAAGCCCCTTTTTGTTCACATGGGTGCTCGATGCATTGACAGAAAGCAGCCAGAGAGGAGTTCTCTGGCACCTGCCTTTTACAGATGATGTCGTGCTCGTGGGGTAGAGGAAAGAGGAAGTGAAGGAAGATGCAGGTAGACATGCAGGTGCATATTGGAAAGAAACGGCATGAAAATCAAAGAAAGAAATCAGAGCAATCAGAAGACATGGGTGTAAGACAATGGGAGGACTGGCCCACTACAGACCAGCTGGGGACCTTTAGAGTTTTAGAAAGAAATTTTTGCAAGTTTTAGAAGGATCAATTTGCAAAGTAACACAAGATAGTAGGGATAATAAGTAGTCAACAGCAATTGTCATCAACATCAACCCTCAAGCTTCCTTTGGCAGTGCTCCTGGGGGGTGCATGGGCTGGAGTAGACGTGGTATATCGTGGCTTTTGACACTTTTTTCTTTGGGCTCTCACACTGTCAACATAAAAAAAAAACAACATAAAGGGAAATACAAATGATATATGGAGTAGGTGGGAGGTGGGTTGGTAAACCAGAACCCATTTCCAGTTATCAGTAGTGGTGGTTCACATCAAGCTGGAAAGGTCATATCGAGGTGGGTCCTGCAGGGATCAGTTCTGGGTCAGTTCAGTTCAATATCTTTGTAAAAAATAAAGTGTGTTTTTTTACCTCTTTTCTTTTTAAAGGGTAAACAAGCTCAGTAGACCTGACTGACTGACTGACAGAGGACCACAGAGGAACAACAATATTTCAAATCGTGGAGGGAAGTCTTTGTTTTTTTGTCTTTTTTTTTTGGGTGTTCTCTCTTGGGATTAAGAGAGGCCAGATGTACATCCAGGCTCTCAAGCTTCCGGAAATATTCTCTTCTATTCAATATAGTATTAGAAAAAAAGATATTAGTTTTTTGATTGATTGTGTATTTGCAAATGTGTGTTGCTGGAGAAATATTTTATTTTTGTTTGCTGTTAGGCTGTGCTTAGGCTAGGAGAGGGGGGGGAGTCCCTTTAGTTTTATAAGGTGTATACCCTGTAAGCATTTCCATCCTGATTTTACAGAGATAGTTTTTACTTTTCTTTCTTTAATTAAAGCTTTTCTTTTTGAGAACCTGAGTGTTTTTTTCCCTTGTTTGAGACCTCAGGGGATTAGTCTGACTCACCAGGAATAGGTGGGGGGTGGGAAAGAGGAAGGGGAAGGTGAATCCCTCTTTGTTTTAGATTCAAGGAATTTGATTCAGTGTGGAGCCTCGCAAGGCAACCCAGGGAGGGGAACGTCAGGGAGGGGAAGGAGGGGAAATGGTTAATTTCTCCTTGTGTTAAGATCCAAGGAGTTTGGATCTGTGTTCCCCAGGGAAAGTTTGGGGGGAACAGGGAGTGTACCAAAACACTATATTTTTGGTTGGTGGCAGCATTATCAGATCTAAACGAGGATTTAAGTTTAGAAGGGTCCATGCAGGTCCCCATCTTTTGGACGCTAAAGTTCAAAGTGGGAAATAGACCTATGACAATCTTCATCAATTATTTAGATCATGGCATACAGAGAACACTTATAAATTTGTGGATGATACCAAGCTGGGAGGGGTTGCAAGTGCTTTGGAGTGGTAGGATTAAAGTTCAAAATGATCTGGACAAACTGGAGAAATGGTCTGAAGTAAATAGGATGAAATTCAATAAAGACAAATGCAAAGTACTGCATTTAGGAAGAAACAATCAATTGCCCACATACCAAATGGGAACTGACTGCCTAGGAAGGAGCACTGCGGAAAGGGATCTGGGGGTCATAGTGGATCACAAGCTAAATATGAGTCAACAGTGTAATCCTGTTGCAAAAAAAGCGCATCTCATTCTGGGACGTATTAGCAGGGGTGTTGTAAGCAAGACACGAGAAATAATTCTTCTGCTCTACTAGAAGGATGAGGAGGATCTAGTCCCAGCGATGAAAGGAACAAACACAGAATTGCCCTGATCTTGCATTGGGGTTTACAGGGGTCACCGTAATACCAACAGCAAAGGTTTTTGTCTGGGAATTTCCATGTTAGTGGTACAAAACACAGGGCAAAATCCCCAACAAATGAATGATGGGATCAAACGTACCTGCAGAGAGAAATTCCTGCACGTCTCTTTGATTCCCTTGAACTCAGCGCTGCAGTTAATGCTGGGCACTTGGAGCGATGGGAAGAGAGGAGCAGACGTTAGAGTTTTCATATCAGATTTTCATCTCAACTCACTCCTGCCTGGGGAAAATCCCCTTCTCTTCCCAGCCCTGATGGCTGCTCTCTGTGCATTTGCCCGTCCTGCCCTGCCAATAGTTTAACATGCGGCTGCTACAAAACTCCCTCCCTTCCTCCCCGTCTCACTCTGTCTCTCTCTCCCCTCCATTTACATTCGGCTTTGCCAGTCCCTCCTGCTCCCGTCTCTGAGACTTCTTGACGTGTTTCCATCTGCTCTGCAGAGAGACCTGCTGGGTACAGACGCCTCTGCCCACTGGGGGGAACCCACCTTTCCACATGCCTTAGCTCCGCTGTGCTGCCAACCAGGAGCTGCCCTAGGTAAGCGCCACCTGAGCCCCCTCTCGCACCCAAACTCCCTCCCAGAGCCTGTATCCCGCTCCCCCTCCCGCACCCCAACCCCTGCCTGAGCCCTGAGCCCCATCCCAGAGCCCGCGCCCCATCCCCCGCACTCCAACCCCATTCCCCAGGCTTGACCTGGAGCCTGCACCCCCTCCCACACCCCAACCCCCTGCCCCAGCCTGGGGAGAGTGAGTGAGGGGGGGAGAGAGCGAGCGAGGGAGGGAGAGGGATGCTGTGGGTGAGGTGGGGCCTTGGAGAAGGGGCAGGACAAGGGCAGTGGTGAGCTGGAGCCAGTTCCCACCAGTTCACAAGAACCGGCTGTTAAATTTAGAAGCCGGTGTAGAACTGGCTGTTAAAGGGACGGGTGGGTGGGCAAACAACTCCGGTCCCCGGGCCACATTCGGCCCATGGCACCGTCCTGCCCCCCGCCTGAGCTCCCAGCTGGGGAGGCCAAGGCTTCCCCGTCCCCTCCCCCCCTTGCAGAGCCGCAGTGTGCCGAGCCACCGGCCCCAGCGCTCTGGGCAGCTCAGCTCCTGCCACTTTAAGCAGCAAGGTAAACGTGTGGGGGAGTGTGCGAGCTCCAGCAGGCCGCACGGCATCCTTCACGCTGCCCTAAGCAGCATGGTAAGGGGGCCGGCCAGGGCTGGGAGGAGGGGTTGGATAAGGCAGGGGCCAGGCAGGGAGATGTTGGAGGTGGCGGAGGTTCTGGGGGGCGGTCAGGGGCCGGGGAATGGGGGGGTTGAGTAGGCGTGGGAGTTCCGGGGGTCTGTCGGGGTGGTGGTGGATGGAGTTGGGGCAGTCAGGTGACAGGGAGCCGGACGTGTTGGGTAGGGGCAGAGGTGAAAGTAAGCCGGTATGCCCCGGTACGGCGTACCGCAAGAGCTGGTGCACCGTAGCAGGGTGGCCCGGCTTCCCCAGGGGGCAATTTAAAGGGCCTGGGGCTCCAGCCCCTGCTGGAAGCCCCAGGCCCTTTAAATTGCCATCAGAGCCCCACTGCTGGAGCCCTGGGGTAGGGATGCGGAGCTCTGGGGGCTATTTAAAAAGTCCAGGGCTCCCGCTGCTTCTATCGCCCCAGCCCTTTAAATAGCCCCTGGAGCCCCAGGCTGCTGCTGCTACCCCGGTGGCGGGGTGGGGGAGGAGATACTTCTGGGTTCTCAGGGGGGGCAGTCGGGGGCAGGACGTGGGTTGGGGTCGGATGAGTGTGGGGGGAGACAGGCACATGGGGCTTGTAGTCACCGCACGGTTCCCTACCGGGTCTTCGGCGGCACTTTAGTGGTGTGGGGTGGAGGGGGTCTTCACTCGCTCCGGGTGAAGGACCCGCCACCGAAATGCCACTGAAAGCCCAGAGCGAGTGGACCCGGTAGGGAACCGGTTCTTAGGATTTTGGGAGCTCATCACTGGACAAGGTGTTTGGGTTCGTGTGATTAGACAGTTGGCAACCCTAAGGAAGACACCTGGCCCCAGGCAGCCCTGCTCACCCCTCCCCGGCCTGGCTCCGGCATGGATCAGTCTCAACCCAGCCTGGCCCTGGCCTGGCCCCTGCTCTGATCCCCAAGCCAGACCTGGGCACGCTGGTGACTGTGGTTCAGAGACAACAGGAAACACCCCAGTGGACAGACAGGCTGGGCTGGGGGAGGTGAGAGCCTGGAGGCTCAGCCCTCCCCAGCTAGGGTTGGGACCCCATCCATGGAGGTAAAGGGGGGGCACCATCCCAGACCAATTCCCAGTTCGCTGCCCCCTCGGGCAAGACCTCTGCCTGTGTAACCCCAGGCCCTGCCCGGCCCCCCAGGTGCCCTCTCCATGCCCCACGCAGCAGGACCCACCTTGGCACAGGTTCATATTCCTGGTGGAGGGGACGTAGCCGGCCCGGCACTCACACCGGTAGCTCCCGATGGTGTTGTTACATGCAGCGTTGGGGCCGCAGATATCTGGGGTCTGGTTGCACTCGTCGATGTCTGGGAGGGGAAAGCGGGGGAGGGGGTCAGCCCGGAGCCTGCACCCCCTCCCACACCCCAACCCCCTGTCCCAGCCTGGGGAGAGTGAGTGATGGAGGGAGAGGGATGCTGTGGGTGAGGTGGGGCCTTGGAGAAGGGGCAGGACAAGGGCAGTGGTGAGCTGGAGCCAGTTCCCACCAGTTCACAAGAACCGGCTGTTAAATTTAGAAGCCGGTGTAGAACTGGCTGTTAAAGGGACGGGTGGGTGGGCAAACAACTCCGGTCCCCGGGCCACATTCGGCCCATGGCTGGGGGCTCACTGGGGGCGAATGACCATGGAGGCACCCAGGGCCGGTGGTCACCTAGGGCGGCAGGATTTGGGGGGTGGCATTTTGCCGCCCTCAGCAGAAATTCAGTGGCAAGGGGTCCTTCCGCACCGGGTCTGAGGCAGAAATTCAGCAGCGGGGCCTTCTCTTGTTCCGGGACCTGCTGCTGAAGTGCCCTGAAGACACGGAGCGGAAGGACCCCCCACCGCCGAATGCTCAGAGGAGGAGCCCTGCAGCCTAGGGCAGGAAAACCCCTGGCACCGCTCCTGGAGACTCCCGCCTCTGATTGCAGGGGCCGTGGTCTGTCGGTCAGTCTGTCTGCTCCATCTACGCCCCCCCCATTCTAATCTCCTTTCTTCCCTGCTATGTGCAGGGCCCCAATCCCTGCAGCACAACCCCTCCCCCACCCCACAGATTGGGGGCCCAACCTTTTCCAGACCAGGACCCTGCGATCCCCCCCCTGCACCAGTCCTGACAGAGGGGGATTAAGGGGGGGGCCGATCAGCCAGTAAAGCTGCAAAGGGGAAGTGACTCAGGCTGCGTGCAGGGCACTGGCTAGAAGGAAGCTCGCCTGGGAGGGGACAGGTGGGGCTTCTCTACAGCCCGAGGGCTGGGCCCAGAGGTGGGGGCCTGAGGCGAGGGGGGCTAGGAAGCCCTGAGGGGGGGCTAGGAGCCCCGGAGGAAGGGTTTCACTAGCAGGCATAGGACGGAGGGGTCTGACTTTGAAAGGCTCCCCCAGAATGGGGATCACAGCATGACCTGGCCGGACGGCCGAGACATGGGGCAGCCGCGACTCCGGGAGCTGCAATGGTGGAAGAGAAGAAAGGGGGCGCTGAACTGAAGCTAGTCACCAGAAGGGGGCGCCATGCTCAGCGTTACAGACCCCAGCCCCATGGGTCCCCTCCCTGTTCGGGATACGCCCAGCCCCGCCCCTCCCCTGGAGCACTAGGAGAAGGGTGGGTGGGCTGCGCCCAGGGGAGTGCAGGGGAATTGGGTGCTGTCCCTTTAAACTAGTTTCTTTGCTCTCTGGTGGCGCTCACGGGGGTCTATTGCAGAAGCCCGCAGACCCCGACATGCGGCCAAGCTCTGCACGGCTGGTAAACGGGTTGTTTGTAAGCTGACTGGATCCAGGGGATCCCCCTATTCCTAACATTGTGCAGTGAGCAGCCGCCCGACAACATCCATTCCTGGACCCTGCTGTGACCCCCAGGCCCAGAGCCCCGCGGGACGAATCCACCGAGCCCTCGGACGGATGATGCCAGCTCGACACTCGCTGCCGATCCGGCCTGTGGAAGCCGAAGCCTGGAGAAACCCACTCAGCCTGACCCCCAGTATAGCCCAGCCGGAGTCGTTACCCAGCAGGTCACCAATCTAGCCCCAAACGGAGGAGACTTTACTGCCCTCGCTGGCTGCTGGGGCCTTTCACCGCTGTGGAGAGTCTGATCTGACAGACAGGCCCCGCCCTGCCCGGGCACAGAGAGCCCTGCCGTGATCTAGCCAAACGCTGGAGGGACGTGCACCCGCCAGGCTGCCAAGGCGGGTAGCACCAGCTGCCGGGCAGAGGGGGATACACGGGGGATATTGGGGCTCCATGGTGCAGGGAGTGGGGTTTTCTACCTAGGGACCCGGCTTGTACATGCGGAGACGCACTCATTCCAGCCACTAAGTTCTCCCTGAGCTGGGTGGAGATGGACCTAGCGAAGGGGATTAAAACCAACAGCAAAAGGTTTTTTAGCCATATAAATAGGAAGAAAACCAAGAAGGAAGAAGTGGGACCGCTTAAAACTTTAAACGGAGTGGAGATTAGGGATAATCTTGGCATGGCACAATAGCTAAACGAATATTTTGCCTCGGTCTTTAATGAGGCTAATGAAGGGCTAAGGAATAGTGGTAGAGGGACTGACGGGAATGAAGATATGGGGGTAGACATTACGGTATCTGAGGTAGAAGCCAAACTTGAACAGCTTAACAGAAGTAAATCAGGGGGCCCGGATAATCTTCATCCTAGAATATTAAGGGAATTGGCAAGTGAAATTGCAAGCCCGTTAGCGATGATTTTTAATAAATCCCTAACTCGGGGGTTGTACCGTTTGACTGGAGATTAGCTAATATAGATCCTATATTCAAGAAGGAGAAAAAAAGTGACCCAGGTAACTACAGGCCTGTTAGTTTAACATCTGTAGTTTGCAAAGTCATGGAAAAAATTTTAAAGGAGAGAGTGGTTACGGACCTTGAGGCTGATGGCAACTGGGACAAATTACAGCATGGTTTTACGAAAGGTAGATCGTGCCAAACCAACCTGATCTCCTTCTTTGAGAAAGTAACAGATTTTTTAGACAAGGGAAATGCGGTGGATCTAATATATCTTGATTTCAGTAAGGCATTTGATACGGTACCGCATGAGGAATTACGGGTTAAATTGGAAAAGATGGGGATCGAAATGAAAATCCAGAGGTGGATAAGGAGCTGGTTAAAGGGGAGACTGCAGAGGGTCGTATTGAAGGGTGATCTGTCGGGTTGGAGGGAGGTTACCAGTGGAGTTCCTCAAGGTTCGGGTTTGGGTCCGATTTTATTTAATCTATTTATCGCTGACCTCGGAACCAAAAGTAGGAGTGGGCTGATAAAGTTTGCGGATGACACCAAGTTGGGAGGTATTGCCAATTCAGAAAAGGATTGGGATATCCTCCAGGGAGATTTGGATGACCTTGTAAACTGGAGTATTAGTAACAGGATGAAATTCAATAATGAGAAGTGTAAGGTTATGCATTTAGGGATGACTAACAAGAATTTTAGTTATAAGCTGGGGACGCACCAGTTGGAAGTAACGGGGGAGGAGAAGGACCTAGGAGTCCTGGTTGATCGTAGGATGACTATGAGTAGGCAATGTGATGTGTCCGTTAAAAAAGCTAATGCTGTCTTGGGATGCATTAGGCGAGGTATTTCTAGTAGAGATAAGGAGGTGCTAGTCCCGTTATATAAGGCGTTGGTGAGACCTCATTTGGAGTATTGTGTGCAGTTTTGGTCTCCCATGTTTAAGAAGGATGAATTCAAACTGGAACGGGTACAAAGAAGGGCCACTAGAATGATCCGAGGAATGGAAAGCCTGTCATATGAAAGGAGACTTGAGGAGCTCGGTTTGTTTTCCTTAACCAAAAGAAGGATAAGAGGAGATATGATTGCACTCTTTAAATATATCAGAGGGATAAATACCAGAGAAGGAGAGGAATTATTTCAGCTCAGTGCTAATGTGGACACGAGGACAAACGGATATAAATTGTCAGTCAGGAAATTTAGGCTTGAAATTAGACGAAGGTTTCTAACCATCAGGGGAGTGCAATTCTGGAACAGCCTACCGAGGGAAACAGTGGGGGCGAAGGACCTCCATGACTTTAAGATTAAGCTGGATAGGTTTATGGAGGGGATGGTATGATAGGATAACGGGTTTAGTCAATAGGTCAATAACGTGCCACACTGGTAATTAGTACAAAGGGTCAATGTTGGGATATTGTTAGCCTTTTCCAGAGGGTCTGGCTGGAGAGTCTTGCCCACATGCTCGGGCAATCGCCATATTTGGGGTCAGGAAGGAATTTTCCTCCAGGGTAGATTGGCAGTAGCCCTGGAGGTTTTTCGCCTTCCTCCGAAGCATGGGGCAGGGGTCGCTTGCTGGTGGATTATCTGCTACTTGAAGTCTTTAAATCATGATTTGGAGCATTCAACAGCAGAGTCAAGGGAGAGAATTAGTTCAGGAGTGGGTGGATCGGCTTATGTGGCCTGCATCTTGCAGGAGGTCAGACTAGATGATCATAATGGTCCCTTCTGATCTTGAATTCTATGATTCTATGATTATCCATAACGCTTCTGCTTCTCACAGAAATCCTTGTGGGTAAAATCCCCTTCGCCTGGACATCGGCAAACAAGTCAGTCAGTGGGGAGAGTCGAGAGCGCTCACGGATCCTTCCCTTGGGCTGAGTTCCAGCAGCTCTTTCTCAGACTCCCCCCTCCTTTCCCGTGACAGCGTTTTGCTATTTCCCGCTACGCCCCTTCCCCTCGGTCGTTATTTGCATAAAGGCAGCACCCAGAGCACTGCACACACACGGCCATAAAGAGCTTCTAGACTAAATAGACGAGAGGTGGGAGAGAAAACTGAGGCAGGGAATTGCCCAAGGACACCCAGCAGTAACAGAGCTGGGACGAGAACCCAAGTCTCGTGAATTCCCGCCGTATATCCTACCCCCTATACTTGTCTCTTTCAGTGTGTTTCCTTCATAGAAGGCCATGAATGTGTCTCCCCTGCCTCACCATGCAGCTTTTACCCTCTGCTCCCCCTCACTGAGAGGAGCTTTGGGTCCCCTGGCTCATGGCCAGGAGTGCATCAGGGCTGGAAAAAAATCCCTTGTTCCTTTGGCAGGAAACTCAAACTTTTGCTCCATTGTTAAACCTCCTGGAAGGCAACAGGCCTACGCCATGCCTGTGAGGGGGCTTGTATGTGCCAACCTCTAGTGAAGGCCACTGAGCCAGAGAACAAGGAGAGAGCAAGTTTGTCCTGCTCTGGTGGCTGGTTCCCATAAGTAGATAACAGCCTGCTACAATGACTAGCTAATGGAGTTACTCCCTTAGCTCTAGCAGCTGAGCTGTGTCCTTTCAGCAGACAGGTCCTGGGTTTGATTCCTGCTAATGACCCAAAGTGGTTCCTTTGTAATGTCAGCTCCTTAGCAGCTGCTGAGGTTAATGGGGTTCCAGAAGCTACTGGGCTTTTTGAGCCCAAGCTGTGTTAAAGGTTGATCCAACACAGAGTCCTTGGCTCTGTCTCAGTCCAGTTTGCTTTGCAGAGACCTGACCTGCCCCCACCTCAAAACTCTGCTATGAAAGAGCATCTTGGGCTCTGATTGCAGCTGCAGGTTTGGGGGGATCTTGCAGCTTCTAATGACATCCCCTATGCTCGTGCCTCGGTGGAATTAAGCAGCATGGCAAAAGACATGGTGACCTTCTGTCCTCAGGATCAGTTTCCAATTTGTAAGAGACAGAACAGACACTGTGCCTGAGTGTGGCACAGAGAAAGAGCGAGACCTCAGGGCAACCTGGTTAGTTTCCCCATCCGTGAATGCTGGTTAGTGTCAGAGATCCCGGGTAAGCTCAGTGACGGTGCATTAACACCATCGCCATCGCCAACGCCAAGCAATCAATAAAACCCCAAACCATGAGCCAGGCTGCAAAAAAGTCAAGATTGGTTTAAAAATGACAAGATTTTTTTATTTAAATCCATTTGATTTTAGCCAAAAGCAGAATCACGTGACTCCAGGAGGTGGGACTTTAAGGCAACGCCACATGTAAGCAACACTCCAGACAAGCCAGGAGCATCATGCCTTTGCCACGACTGTTTCCAGCTCTCATTGTACCTGGGCAGATCTTAGATGTATCCTTTTGACTCTTCCCAAATCCCCAACTGCATTTAGACATGTAACTCCCTGGCATGTTGATGCAGTTCCCGTGGGGCTCACAGATTGTGGCGTTTTGCTGGCACTTGTCAATGTCTGCAAGGAGAGAGAAAGCGCTGGGTCAGGCTGATCTACGAGCTGGACCTTCGGCACTGGGTGAAGCTGCTGGGGGATAATCCAGGCGTCCGACATGCACCTGTTGTGTATTTGGTTGTCATGGTTTTTGTTGCTATGGCAACTGAGTTAGATTATTATGGGTTAGCTCAACCGGTTTCGACCGGCTGAGTGAGCTCTCTGTGTCTGTAAATAAAATGGAGGTTTTGGTTAGCTGCCTGCTCTCTGGCTTCAAGTGATTGCTTCCTACACCGGCTGCCCCAAGGATTTAACACTGGCGACGAGGATGGGATCCTGGTGCTGCTCCAGTAACAGAAGGAAGTAGAAGTCAAGGTAAAGAACAAACAAACAAAAAAAGCTGCTTGTTTGCACTGACTGTGAAAGTGAAACTAAAAATCATGGCTACTCTGACCAGGCCCCTGGAGCCTTTTGATGAGAATACAGAGCAGTGGCATGTGTATACTGAGCGTTTTGAGCTTTTTGGTATTGCAAATGACATTACAGAAGCGAAGAAGGTGCCAATATTCTTAACTGTTGTAGGGGCTAAAACCTACTCTCTGCTACGCAGCTTACTGCACCCTGTTAAGCCTGAGACTAAATCTTACAGTGACATTGTGGAAATCCTGGGGTCTCATTTCTCCCCAAAACCACTGGTAATTGCTGAAAGATATAGGTTCCACAAAAGAGACCAAAAGGAAGATGAAACAGTTGTACAATTTGTAGCCATTTTAAAAAAGCTAGCAGAACACTGTGAATTTAAAGAGATGTTAAATGATGCCCTGTGTGACAGGTTAGTGTGTGGCCTCTGCAGTGAAGCTATACGGAAGCGCCTACTGACAGAGGCTCAGCTTACATTACAGAAGGCTGTTGATATTGCTGTCTCCATGGAACTGGCTACAAGGGAGGCACAATACATCGGTGCATCCCCTAGGGTGCAAAAGTGTCACAAGAACTGACCCACAAAACGGTGCAGAGTCAAGAATGTTACTGCTGTGGTAAGCTGGGTCACCAGGCATCAGAATGCTGGTGTAAGGACCTGGTGTGTCGACACTGTGGCAAAAAGGGACACATTGAGTATGCCTGTAAACAAAAGAAAAAGAGGCCTGTGGTCTGGCCGACAAAAAGAGGAACCTTGCATACCCTAGAGCAGACCCAGGATGATCAAGGTGACACCTCCTCACAAGAGGAAGTGCCACTCCATGTTTTGTCTTTGGCAGCGGGCTCACATGAATACTGGGTAACCCCTTTATTGGAGGGCAAACCTATACGCATGGAACTAGACACTGGTGCAGCTGTCTCGCTGGTTCCTGAGACTGTGTATAAGGAAAAGCTACAGCATCTTCCGCTTAAGGCAACAAAAACTGTTCTGAAGACGTATACAGGTGAAGCTGTGCCCATGTTGGGCACTATTGATGTTAAGGTGGAGCTCAATGGATAGGCAGCTAAATTGCCACTGTTTGTGGTGAGAGGTGACTACCCAGCCTTAATGGGTAGGTCTTGGCTTGGGAAGATTCAACTGAACTGGGCAGAAGTGCACAGGATGACTAAAGAAGAAACCAGTCTAACCCCTATTCTAAGGAAACATGCTGCTGTTTTTGGAGATGATTTGGGAAGTATGAAGGGAATCACTGTGACATTGAACATTAAACCTGGCAGTCCACCAAAATATCTGAAAGCCCGAACTGTGCCATATGCCATCAGGCCAAAAGTTGAAGCAGACCTGGAGCGCCTGGTCACTAATGGAGTCCTAATACCAGTTACCCATAGCTCATGGGCCACTCCTATCGTTCCAATCGTGAAGAAAGATGGCTCTCTCCGGATTTGCGGTGATTTTAAAGTCACTGTCAACCCAGTGTTGTGTGCAGAGCAATACCCGCTTCCCCGCATCGATGACCTCTTCGCAGGCCTGGCTGGGGGACAAAAGTTCAGTAAGATTGATCTGAGTCAAGCATATTTACAGATGCATGTCGATGAAAAGTCCCAAGAGCTGTTGACTATTGTGACTCATAAGGGGCTTTATCGATACTGTCGCCTACCCTTCGGAATAACATCTGCTCCCGCCCTGTTCCAGAGGGCTATGGACCAGATCTTGTGTGGCTTGTCAGGAGTTCAGTGCTATCTGGATGATATCCTGGTCACTGGAAGAAATGAAGAGGATCACTTAAAGAATTTAGAGGCTACCCTACAAAGACTGGAAGAGTATGGCCTACGAGTTCGCAAGGACAAGTGTGAATTCTTCAAGCCCTCTGTTGAATATTTGGGACACATCATTGATTCTGCAGGTCTTCATAAGGCCCCTGCAAAAGTTAAAGCTATTGTGGAGGCTCCCCCACCTCGAAATGTAAGCCAGCTGCGCTCGTTTCTAGGACTCCTGAACTATTATGGAAAGTTCATCTCACAGTTAGCCACACTGCTAAAACCACTTCATGAGCTCCTTGGGCAGAACAAGGCCTGGAAGTGGACTGAAGCCTGTGATGTTGCGTTTAACAAAGCTAAGGATGCACTGCTAAATTCTGAAGTTCTAACGCACTTTGATCCATCCTTACCACTGCAATTGGCCTGATGCCTCCCTTATGGAGTGGGAGCAGTCGTGTCACATATTATGCCTTCAGGAGAAGAGAGACCTATTGCTTTGCTTCACGCACTCTAAGCAAAGCAGAAACTAACTACGCCCAAATCGAACGTGAGGCATTAGGAATTGTTTTTGGAATTCGGAAGTTTCATCAGTACCTGTTTGGGTGAAAATTTACTATTCTCACAGACCATCGACCTCTGACATCAATTTTGGACCCTACACAGGCATTCCCCATTAGCTGCTAGTCGTATGCAACGTTGGGCATTGTTACTTTCAGCACACACATATGAAATCAAATATCGAAATCCACTCTGCACGGCAATGCAGATGGCCTCTCAAGGTTGCCTTTGCCGGTCAAACACCGAGATAGTGCCCAAAAGGAAATCTTCTACTTTGAACAGGTAGAGAATACACCCATCACTGCTACTCAGATAAAGAAGCCAACTCGCGTTGACCCAGTATTGTCCCACGTTATGGACCTGGTGATGCATGGAAAATCTCGACAAACCTCTCCGGTCTCATCCAACCTTGTTCCCTACATGTCCAAGCGGACGGAGTTATCGGTCCAATCTGGTTGTTTGTTGTGGGGGAGACGTGTCATTATTCCACCACCACTGAGATCACAGATGTTAGAACAGTTACATTCCGGGCACTGTGGAATAGTGCGCATGAAGGAAATTGCACGAAGCTATTTTTGGTGGCCTGGACTGGACAGCGCTATTGAAGAGAAGGCAAAAGCTTGTATGTCATGTCAGGGTGTGAGGAATGCACCCCAGTGGGCACCCCTACACCCATGGGACTGGCCTGAAAACCCGTGGCAACGTATTCACGTTGACTTTGCTGGCCCCCTTGAAGGAAGCATGTTCTTGGTGGCAATAGATGCCCATTCTAAATGGCCAGAAGTCTCTATAATGCAGTCCACTTTGGCAGAGAGTACTATCCAAAAACTACGAGGACTCTTTAGTCGTTCTGGTCTGCCAGAACAACTTGTGAGCGACAACGGACCGCAGTTCGTTTCTCAGGAGTTTCAAAATTTTATGAAGGCAAATGGGATACACCACATCACGTCAGCACCATATCATCCGTCCACCAACGGATTAGCTGAAAGATTTGTGCAGACAATGAAAAACGCTTTGAAATTAGCAAGGGGACAACACTCCATTCAAAAGCGTCTGGATACCTTTTTACTTTCCTACAGAAACACACCTCATGCTACGACCCACGCATCTCCGTCCTTTCTAATGATGGGACGACAGCTGCGCACTTGCTTTGATCTGCTGAAACCTTCTGAACCCCGACAAATTGTGCAACATCAGCAGCAATATCAAGTCATCAGACGGGCACCCAGAGCAAAAGACCGAACCTTTAGCCCGGGACAGCCAGTTTTGGCTCGGAATTATACTTCCAGAGCTAAATGGGTTCCGGCCACAGTCATCACTCAAACAGGACCTGTTTCCTACACAGTCCGGACTGCAGAGAATCTTACCTGGCGGCGACATGTAGATCAGCTGTTGCCAGGTCATGCCAGTCCTCAGGACCCATCTGCAGGTGAGGGTCTGACTTCACCTCTTCTGGTGAGGACCGAATCATGAGTCACCTGTTTCTGACTGTTCTCCTCCATTACTGCCGGCAGCTGAGATACCCCTTTGCCCAGCACGAGCTGATACCACCTCCTCACCTGTTCGTGCTGCGGACCCTGAGCCCCTAGTGCTTTCGGGTGCAATAACACCAGAAGTTCGCCGTAATCCACCTAGAGACAGAAGGCCTCCTCATCGGCTGGATCTTTAGCTAGGGTGAACCCACGGTTATGGGGCAAAATAATCCCCAGGGTTTAGCCGGGAATGGAGGCAGTCTACCCTCCTTCTCTAGTCTAGTGTGTGTTTTATTTAGGGGATGTTCTTATTAGGGGGGGAGGAATATGTTGTGTATTTGGTTGTCATGGTTTTTGTTGCTATGGCAACTGAGTTAGATTATTATGGGTTAGCTCAACCGGTTTCGACCGGCTGAGTGAGCTCTCTGTGTCTGTAAATAAAATGGAGGTTTTGGTTAGCTGCCTGCTCTCTGGCTTCAAGTGATTGCTTCCTACACCGGCTGCCCCAAGGATTTAACAGCACCGTGCTCTGGGGAGATGGGGCTGGTTAGAGCCAGGAGTTCAGTGACTGGGTCAGCGAACGGGAGCAAGTGGCTATTGTCCGGAATTAGCCACTCCAGCTGGGAAGGGAAACGCAACCCTGCCGGGACACGCGCCTGCTGCTTGCTAAAGCTCCCAAGCGGATCTGGCGATGTCCAGTGCCGCAATATCAGTGCAGATGGCAATGCCTGAATGAGGCGTCCGCCCCTGGAGGGGACAAATGGGGAGCTGCTTTGGAGGAAGGGGATAGAGACTAACATGAGGGCTGGTCTAATGCCTGGATATCAGTCAATGGGGAGACCTCCTCTGCAACCCACGAGCTGCCCTGGGCACCCCCTTGCACACAGGACAGTGCAGAACCAGAGGGGTTCAGAGACAGGCAATGAGAATGGTCAGGGGCCTGGAAAACCCTCTACAGAGCGAGATTGAAAAGACTGGGACTGTCACCTCAGAGTGAACATAAGAGGGGACGTGTTAAGGGTCTATAAATGACTGATGGGGATAGAGAAGGGAGATGGGGAGCTTCTGTTCTCCCCAAGTCATAACACGAGAGCCAGGGCCAGTCAGGGAAGTGAGAAGAGGGGAAATTCGGAACGGAGTCAAGGAAAGGCTGTTTCACGCAATGTGTGATTAGCCGGTGGAACTCCCCACCACAGGAGTCCCTGAGGCCAAGAATTTAGCAAGATTCCAGGAGCGACTGGACATTCCTACGGATGATGAGAACAGCCACAGGGATCATAGTTAACGGGCACAAACTCTTGGGAAGAGAGAGAAAACCTCCTGCTGTGGGGCTTCAGCCCATCTGAGTATTAGAGACCAGAACGTGAGGGCAGATTATCCCCCAGCTGCCACCGCAGGGCTCTTCCACCGTCCTCTGCAGCATCTGGCTCTGGCCCATTGGAGCCGGGATACCAGGCTAGATGGCCCTCAGCTCTGATCCCGTCTGTGCTGTGCAAGTGCCACATTACTTGTGTCTCAGCCTGGCCGGCGCCCGGTTTTGTCTCTTCAGAGGCTGAGCTGCTCCCGGGGCAGACTGAACCTGTCAGAACCTACCAGCTGCATCCTGCCAAGTGCTGCCTCCTCCACCACTCGACCCTGCGACACTTGCGGGTTCTCCTGACAACACCGAGGCGGCTCTGCGTTTCCAGAACCTGCTTTATTCCGGAAACGACTTACGATCGGGTTCCGCCCCCGAAGGCTTCCAAGAGTCCATGCGGGATGGGAACGGAGCTCCCAGCGTCCTTATCCATCCCGTCCTGGTGCCACTGGGATGTTTATAGCAGGTAGTGCTGCAGCCGGGACCCCGTGGTGCCAGGCGCTGTACACACATCCAGCTGCAGCACAGCCGCTGCTCCAAAGCGCTTTCCCCAGCTCCGACGCTCTGTCTGCTGGAGAAGGGGGGCCATGCGCTGGGTTCTCGGTGGTGCAGCCAGAGCTCTCCCCTCCCTCGTGCACATGGGTGTCCCGCGGCTTCCAAACTCGCTCCGAGTTGCAGGGAGCTCTGAGATTGGGTGTCTCTAGGGGCTTAAGTCCATGGGGAAATTGAGGGTAACAGCTCCTGTGGAATCGCTCCCCGTCTGGACACTCTGGTCTGGAATAATCAGTGCGCTTCCAAAGAGAACAGCGATCGCCATCAATCCCCCCGGGGCCAAGCCCTAGGGATTCTCCACACGGCTCCCGATACCAGCTATCCCCGCACAATCCCCGAGATGCTGGCTGAGATCCCTGCGGCGCTGATTTCTTCTTGTGCCTAGACCCGCCCCAGGGCACTGGCTGGGGTTATCCCACGCGGCCTGGGGCTGGCGCAGGAACGGCTGGGCGAGGTCTCTGCCAGGGGAAGCGTTTGAACCAACGGGCTCCTGAGTTCTCCCAGTGCTACGGGCCCCAGGGGCGGCTCTAGAAAGTAGGCTGCCCCAAGCAGCGTGGAACGCTGCGCCGCCCTTCCCCGGTCCCGCGGCGGGTCCCCTCTTCCCGCGGCTCCGGTGGAGCCCCTGCCGGCAGGCGTGCGGTAGGTCCAGCGGAGCCCAGGACGAGCGGACCAGCCGCAGTCATGCCTGCGGGCGCTCAACCGGAGCGGCGGGAAGAGGGGACCCGCCGCAGTCATGCCTGCGGCAGGTCCGCTCGTCCCGGGCTCCGGTGGACCTGCCGCAGGCATGCCGGCGGGAGCTCCACCGGAGCCAAATGCCGCCCCCCCGGGAAACGGCCGCCCCAGGCGCCTGCTTGGCGCGCTGGGGTCTAGAGCCGCCCCTGACGGGCCCGGTGCTCTGCGCCCCCCCAAACGGAGGTGTAACGGGCGGTTTCCATGGGAACGGCCGGCTGGGACTTGACACAAGCTCTAACTACCAGCTGAATGTCGCGAACAAGGGCCTGGAACGCCCCAGCCCCTTCTCCGGTCAGGCCGCCCTGGCTGCCTAAGGGGGCATAATGGCCCCCCTAGGAAACACCCTCCCATCCAGGGGGCTCCCTGCCAGTGTGGGGCTGGAAAAGGCTCTGCTCCCAGCCCTGAGGGTGGGGGCAGATTGGGGGCGTGGCCGGGGTGCCCTACGCTGGGGCTATTCCCTGCTCCCCAGGCCCATGGGGGCAGAGCGCACTGTGCTGTACGTGGACTATCCACGAGGCCCCTTCCCAGGCTGAGGGGCACTAGCAGCCTGGATTCTGTGTGCTGGGGACAGCGAGGGCCCCACCCGTCTCCCCGTCGCCTCCCTGCAAACCTAGGAGTTTAGTCCCAATCCAAACACCGAGGCAGGGGAGATCCTGGCCCCCAAGTGCTGGGGCAGCAGTTGAGGGTCACGGCTGATCACAGCCCTGGTGAGCGAATCCGGTGCCTTTGCTGCAGCTGGCAGCAGCCTCTGGTGCAGCACCAGGCCTGGAATGAGCCCAGGGGTGTGTTGGAAGTGGGGGGCAACTGAGCAGGGTGAAGTGGGGGCAGGGGAGAGCTCACCCTGGCAGGTGTCCCCACTCGCGTACGTGAACTTGGCTTTCCCAGAGCTGGGCTCGTAGCCATCGCTGCAGGTGCAGTAGTAACTCCCGGGCACGTTGGTGCAGTTTGCGTGGGGTCCGCAGTCTGCCGGGCTCGGGCCCTGACACTCATCAATATCTGCAACACAAGAGGGGATGCTCTGTACAGTCCTGCCAGGGGACGTTCCTGTATCACCCACCTGTACTGAGCTGGGTGATGGGACCCAAGCGACCGGGCCCCTGGGAGCTTAACAATCACAGGCCTGATTCTCAGCTACGCTCAGGCCACACTAGGCTGCTCTGGCAGCAGAACGGCCACTGGAGAATATGGTGTATTGAAAACTGCATTAGCATCACAAGTTCTCACTTTACATCTGCAAGGGGCTTCCTGACCTTCTTGCAGGCTAGGGGGGTTCAGGTGACAAACATTGGATCTGGAGTTTTCAGCAGTGTGTCTGCCAAAGGGCCAGCCTAGAGCAAACTGGGGTTAGTTGTGCCCGTCTGCCTTCAGGAGCAGCCTGCTTTGTCTCTCTCTGTTTGGAGTTCTCGTGTGCTAGGGTTCTGGATTCTGAGAATAACCCTGTGTTGATCTACAGCCTGCCAGCGAGAGGATGTGACGCTTTGTTTCTAACTGTGTGCGTGTGCTGTGACCGTAACAGAGGGAAGGGGACCTTCAGACCCCAGAACAGCCACTGTGGACTCTATGGGCCAAGCACCCAGGGGGAGGATCGGGGGTGGGGCTGGGGCACACTGTGCTGTGGCTATTCCCTCCTCCCCAGGGCCCGTAGGGGGCAGAGCGCACGGTGCTATTTCCATGGCCCAGACACGAGGCCCCTTCCCAGCTCAGGGGGACACGAGCAGCCCAGATGCTGCGTGCTGGGGCCAGTGAGGGTCCCCTCCCCTCTCCCCAGCGCATCTCTGCAGCACAAGGCGTTTGCTCCGTGGGTCTGTTTATCCCCCATGCAAGCGCCAGGCTCAGGGGTGAGCCCGGCCCCATGTGCTGTAGGAGCAGACAAGGCCACGGCCAATCAGAGAGGGGCCAGGAGGCCATTTGGCCTGGGCCGCAAGTTCAAAGGGGACTCAAATTTAGACACTTAATTTTGTGGCATTTGATAAGTTTTGCAACTTGTTTTTATGCGCGTCCCTATCGGACCAAAATCAATGTGACCCACCTTCCCTCAGCTTAGAGGTGCAAATTCAAGCAAATAAGAGATGTGGTTTGGTGAGACATAATTTTTTTGTTAACTGATACAGATTTTATCATATTAAAGAGTTAAAAATGCTCATAGATATTGTGTGTTTTTGTCAGTTTGCCTGCGTCAGTGGCTTCAGGAGAAGGCACCTTCAAGGTGTTGAAGCAGGGAAAGAACTATCCCCGTTCAGCTATGGGACAGGATCGTGTGAATGGGCTCCCCATGCTTAACATCAGCTGTGACACTGAATGACAGCGAGATTTTTCCTCAGTAATTAGTGCATTTGCACAGAAAACAGCTACAAAAGCATTTGATAAATAAACAATATTTAAATTACGTCTCACTCTTTTTTTGGTGCCTTATTTTGTTTTCATGTGTCGTCATTTTTTATGTTTATTATGGCTGGAGGCCTCAACAGCTGGAAGGGGCCTACGCCTCTCTGGACCTCTGAGAGAGCCTGGGTGAGGGTCATGTCTCATCACAGCCTCTCTGAGGCCTCGGGCCACAGCCAAAGCCGGCAGCAGCCCCAGTGCAGCGCCAGGCCTGGAAGGAGCATTTGTGTGTGCGAGGGGGGGTCTCAGCAGGTGGGGCCAGGGGAGAGCTCACCCTGGCAGCTGTTCTCACTCGCGTGTGTGAAGTTGGCTTTCCCAGAGCTGAGCTCGTAGCCATCGATGCAGGTGCAGGAGTAATTCCCAAGCACGTTGGTGCAGTTTGCGTGGGGTCCGCAGTCTGCCGGGCTCGGGCCCAGACACTCGTCAATATCTGCAACACAAGAGGGGATGCTTTGTACAATCCTGGCAAGGAGACATTTCTGTATCACCCACCTGTGCTGAGCTGGGTGGTGGGACCCAGGCGACCTGGCCACTAGCACCTTAACAATCACAGGCCTGATTCTCAGCGACACTCAGGCCACTCAGAGCTTGGCTGCTCTGGCAGGGGAACGGCCACTCGAGAATATGGTGTATTGAAAACTGTGCTAACATCACAAGCTCTCACTTAACATCTGCAAGGGGCTTTCCTGGTCCTGCTTGCGGGCTAGGGGGCTCAGATGAGAAGCATGTGATCTGGGGTTTTCAGCAGTGTGTCTGCCAAAGGGCCAGCCTAGAGCAAAGTGGGATGGTTGTACCCGTCTGCCTTCAGGAGCAGCCTGCTTTGTCTCTCTCTGTTTGGGGTCCTCGTGTCCTAGGGTTCTGGATTCTAAGAATAACCCTGTGTTGATCTACAGCCTGCCAGCGAGAGGATGTGACGCTTTGTTTCTAACTGTGTGCGTGTGCCGTGACCGTAACAGAGGGAAGGGGACCTTCAGACCCCAGAACAGCCACTGTGGACTCTATGGGCCAAGCCCCAGTGGGGCCAAGATTTGGGGAGATTTAGGAGTCCACGTTTGAAGCTGAGTTGCCCAAGGGGTGAGAACACTGGGACTTGGCAGAAATCCTCCTCAGGTTCCAATCACAGAGGAACCCACAGGCATTGCCAGCCCGGGTCAGCCCCGAGGCCCATCTACCCCGGTATCCCGTCTGCGACGGGTGCTACAGAGGAAGGCAGCAGCAGCCGGGGGGATAATCTGCCCCCATGCAGGGCTCCTCCTGGTCTCTAATAGTCAGAGGTTGACTTAAGCCCTGAAGTGGGAGCTTCTCCCTCCCTCCCAGAATTATTGCCCATTAACTAGCACAGCTCCAGGCATTGTCGTTCCCCATAGAACCAGCCGGTCCCTCTTTAAAACTCGACACGTTCACAGCCCCCTGGCCGCGGTAGCAGTGAGTTCCAGAGGCTAATGCTGCCCCGGGTGGAGGAGTATTTCCTTGTATCTGCTTTGAATTTGCCCCTTTTCAATTCAATTCTCTCCACACACTGCCCCTTCCTCACTGGTCTTTCTAAAGCTCATGATTGTCTAAGCGAATCTGATCTTTTTTTAATGCCTGGGATTGTCGTCACGAGCTCAGCCATGCACTTAAGACCCACCGGAGCTGAGTTAAGTGCGTAGCTGTGCAGGGCTGGAGCTAAGCATGTGCTTTGCTGACTCGGGGGGCTCAGGGAGCACAGAGAGGGACCAGCACAAAGCGATTTATCAGCTGGCAGCTTCCAGCGCCCCCCGGTGGAGACACCAGCATGTGGGTATCCCCTGCCAGGGGACTGGCATTGGTGCATGCGCCAGCTTCACCAGCGCACAGGGGTCTCCAAATCCACTGCACTGCGAGCCCAGAGAGACCTCTCGGTCTGTGCCCTGGGCAAACTCCCTGCCCTGGGGGAGCGACGTGGAGCTGCCCAGCCCGTGTGTCCCTGTGCCATGCCGCTGGGAGCCAGGGTGTCTGAGGGAAGCCTGGGGCTGGGCTGGCAATGCCAGTCCCAGCACATCCCCCTCACAGCGCAGCCCTGGGGGAGCGACATGGAGCTGGAGCAGAGAGAGCCTGGAGCAGGGGCCTGGCACAAGGCCAGAAGCAAAGTCAGCAGAAGTGATGCTCTGAGCAAAGTCCAGCCCTGTGGGACACTGAGCCAGAAAGGGTTAAGCACCTTGCAGGCTAAATGACCCAAATTCTGCCTTTGAAGCAACACTAGAAAAGGAGCCGGGAGCTGTTTCTGGCTCTGGGGAAGCAGCCGGTATCGGAGCCGTTGGTTTGTTGCTGGCTCGGTGAATCTAAGTATCAGAAATAACCAGCAGTTTGGGGGATTGTCGGCCCCACTCTGCAGTTTGCCCCCCGGCACCAGTCACACCCTGTCACAAAGCAGAGGGTTGCCGGCAAGTTCACCCTCTGGTGCACGAACCCCTCACCGGTATTGCCGGCATTGCTACAACACAGTGACTGTGTAACCACATCCCAGCACCAGATTCCCCTGCCTGGCGCACGATCAGATGGTTTGACAGATGGGGAATGTTTTGTCTGAAGCAGCAGGAGAAAGGCGCAAGGGGGGTAACAAGCATGTTGTGAAACACACAAGCTGGGACGTCAGTTGTTTATCCCGGATGGTTTGTCTCAGTCTGTAACGGTCGGGGTCCATTGGCAGAGGCAGACGTGTGGCCGTGTCCCTGTGGCATCTCTGGGTGCTGGCACCGGGCTGCATTGGCGATAAACCTGGCCGAGCGCCTTGGCCACTGCCCCGAGTCTGGGCTGTCTGGGCACTTCGCTGGAGGTCTGCCGGGCCGGCGACTCGCCCAGAGCCGGGACAGCACACGGAGCCGACGAACGCCAACCCCACGTCCCCGCCCCAGACTGCTGGAACTCGGGGGCCTCAGGGCAGCCTGGGGCTGGGCTGGCAATGCCAGTCACAGCACATGCCCCTCCCAGCGCTGCCCACGCAGGGAGCTTGGGGCAGTGGGAGGGTGTGACATTATTGATATAAATTGGGACCATATATAACATGGGTTGCAACCAAGGTCCTGTAGTGGCATCAAATCTTAGGTAAAGGGGTCATATAAGGTGTCTAAGACCAGGTTATGGGTTGCTGGTTATGATTATGCTGTCTGTGTGCATGTATCATTTTTAGTTGAAGTTATGTATATTGGCTCTATACTGTCTGTATTTCAAGTTTGTAATGTGCTTCTGGGTGATATCCCAGACAAGCTGGTGTCAGCTCTGCCTAGCCTGCTTGATGGCCCATTAAGGATCATCAGCTACACAATTGACCCGGGGGAGAAGGCAGACACGCCTTGTGACTCAGCAAGGTATGCAGAGACTTGTCCATGTGACTGCAGACTCCATTTTGCGGTGATTTTCCACAGTAAGAACAAAGAGGTTCTTACACCTGGAAAAGCCTATATAAGGCTGATGCCTCATCTCCGTCTTGTCTTCAAACCTGCTTCTGACCTCTGGAGGGACTTTGCTACAAACTGAAGCTCTGCACAAAGGACTGAATGACCCATCCCAGCGGGGGATGTTCCAGCGACTTGATTTGAACCTGCAGTTTATGCCATCACTGCTGCAAGCCTGAACTAAGAACTTTGCCATTACTGTATGTAATTGATTCCATTTAACCAATTCTAGCTCTCATCTCTACCTTTTTCCCTTTGTAAATAAACCTTTAGATTTTAGATTCTAAAGGATTGGCAACAGCGTGATTTGTGGGTAAGATCTGATGTGTATATTGACCTGGGTCTGGGGCTTGGTCCTTTGGGATCGAGAGAACCTTTTTCTTTTATTGGGGTGTTGGTTTTCATAACCATTCATCCCCAGGACGAGTGGCACTGGTGGTTATACTGGGAGACTGGAGTGTCTAAGGGAATTGCTTGTGTGACTTGTGGTTAGCCAGTGGGGTGAGACCAGAGTCCTCTTTGTCTGGCTGGTTTGGTTTGCCTTAGGGGTGGAAAAACCCCAGCCTAGGGCTGTGACTGCCCTGTTTGAGCAATTGGTCCTGATTTGGCACTCTCGGTTGGGTCCCGCCAGAACCACATCATCACAGAGGGTCCCGCGAACTAGCAGCTGCGTCCCCTAGAGGCCAGAGCAGAGCATGGCTGCCTGCCCCCACCGGAAGCTCAAGCAATAGGGGACCAGGGGCGAAGTCAAAAACGCTTTAGCCCAATTCCCAGAACCGTTCCCGGGGCCCCTTCCCAGGCTCAGGGGGACACGAGCAGCCCAGATGCTGCGTGCTGGGGCCAGCGAGGGTCCCCTCCCCTCCCCCCAGCGCATCTCTGCAGCACAAGGAGTTTGCTCCGTGGGTCTGTTTCTAACCCCAAGGGTTTATTCCCTGTCCAACCGTCAGGCACAGGGGGGAGCCCGGCCCCATGGTCTGGGGGAGCAGGTGAGGGTCACGTCTCATCACAGCCTCGCTGAGGCCTCGGGCCACTGCCAAAGCCGGCAGCAGCCCCGGTGCAGCATCAGGCCTGGAACGAGCATTTGTGTGTGCGAGGGGGGATCTCAGCAGGTGGGGGCAGGGGAGAGCTCACCCTGGCAGCTGTTCTCACTCGGGTTCATGAAGTTGGTTTTCCAAGAGCTGGGCTCGTAGCCATCGATGCAGGTGCAGTTGTAACTCCCAGGCACGTTGGTGCAGTGAGTGTTGTGTCCGCAGTCTAGCTGGCTTGATCCCAGACACTCGTTAATATCTGTAATGCAAGAGGGGACGCTCTGTACAGTCCTGGCAGGGAGACGTTCCCCATATCACTCCCCAGCCCCCGCACTGATCTGGGTGATGGGACCCAGGTGACCGGGCCCCTGAGCGGTTAGTGATTAAGGGCCTGATTCTCAGTTACCCATTTCTGCTGCTGGAATGTCAGAAACAGCCCCCCCCCCCGAGCCTCCTGTCCCAGGTACGGGGGGTTCAGCCCCACAAACACCCAGATCCTCTATGTGAAGGGAGGGTGGGGAGATGTCCCCCTTGGGGTTCAGGTTCCCTGTGTGTTGGGGGGGGGTGACAAGTTGCCTCTCCTCTGCCCCCCTCCCTCCTTGGATCCCTGCAGGCTGGGGAGGGGGGAGAACAGCCAGACAGGGGCGGCTCCAGGCACCAGCACGACAAGCGCGTGTCTGGGGCCGCAAGCCGCAGGGGGCCCTCTGCCAGTCGCCGGAAGGGTGGCAGGCACTTGCCTGCGGAGGGTGCGCTGGTCCCGCAGCTTCGGTGGACCTCCCGCAGGCCGGCCGCCGAATCCACGGGACTGGGGACCTCCCGCATGCAAGCCGCCAAAGACAGCCTAGAGCCGCCCCTGCAGGCAGGGCTGCCCCATTCTGCTCCCATGGGGCCCCTCTGCCCCTGCACACCCAGGGGCTGATTAGGGCCCAGGCTGGGATTCAGACGAGTCAGTGTGATGGGCCCCACCCCCACCCTGTGCCCCATTCCCAGAGCCCAACACTCCTGGCTCCTGCTGCTCACTCTGGAGGCCCCGGTTCGATCCCCAGGAGGGCGGCCCTCACCCGAGCTGCTGCCCCCCTCATTCCCCAGCCGGGCTGAGCACCCCCAGCAGGCCCTGCAGTCAGTGGAGTTGGCTGCTCCGGCCCTTAATGCCCTGCTCTGTCCCAGCCCCCCCAGGACAACGTGGGAGCCCCGTTACCATCACAGGTCTCCGTTGGGTCGGTGAAGAAGCGATTCCCATGTGGCTGGTATCCATCCAGGCAGGTGCAGTGGGTGCTGTTCACACACTTGGCGTTTGCTGGGCACAGCATATGGCTGTTGCAGTCCCCAGTGGTACCTGCAGGGGCGGGAACAGCTGGGCAGGGTCAGTCAGTGCAGAGCGGCTCCCCCCCACACACACACAGGGGGATCGACTCCTTTCACACGCCCCATTCACTGATTTTCATCCCTGGGCGCCTGGCAAACAGCTCTGACGCCATCCACCGCCTGGCCACATGCTGCCCTCGGCTGCACAGGAGCCCTTAGCTCCCCGGGGTGTCGGAGCTGGGCATCACTTCAAGTGGAACGTTTTTGATCTCACCCAATTTATCTCCTTTTTCTTGCTCTCGTCATTACTCTCATTAGCGTCGGTTTCAAACCCAAACCTCGTTTCAAACTAGAACAGGGGAATTGTTCATTTTGAAAATTATTTCATCTCCCCCCTCCTCTGTGCAATTTTTCCAGTAAAACCAAACACTCCTCTGAACAGAATCGGCATTTTCTGGCAAAAAATGGTTCCCTGGGAAATCCCTGCCCGGCTCTGCTCTGGATTGACTGAGAGCGGAATCGGGCACGAGGCTAGTTTGGATCCTGAGCTGCCTCCCATGACTCAGATTGTGACCTGCCTACGGGGGCTACTGGATCATTTAGCTGCCCGGTGTTTGGGGCTCTGCTGGGATCCGTCCGTCTGACCAGCGTGAGGGGAAGGATCCCAGCACAGCTTAGCTGGGTGCAGGGCTTGGGATGGGAGCAGACGGAGCAGGGTGGGAGCAGCACTGGGGGACCCCAGTGGGTCAATGGGAATTTGCCTGAATCCCATCTTGGGATTCGCAGCAGAGCTGGGCTTGGGGCGCAGAGTCCGGATCCCAAACACCCCCCAGCTGGGCACGTGGGTCCCAGCTTTCAGTTCAGCCCAATTTTAGAGGGGAGAGGGACACATGCAAATGCCACTTCTAACGTCTGAGCCATCAGGGGGTTGATTCGGGCTGGTCGATAACCCGGCCCTTGGCTACAAAGGGGACCTGCCCCTCACTCCAGCCCCCAGTGTAGAGCCCTGGGCCCCAGGGTCTATTCTCTGCTGGCCACGGGGCTGGGAAGGGAAGGGGAGGGTTACACAGGGGCCTTCTCCTCTCCCCTGCACGCACCCATCCTGCTCTATAAACCCACCCCAAGACGCCCACGCCGAGGGGCTGCTCCCGGCTCCCCAGACCCCTGACTCTGCTCTCCTCCCACAAGGGAAAGGGGCCGGAGGGGGCGGAGGCCGGAGACCCCGGGCAGCCGGGAGCGCTGGGGAAGGTTAGCCAGGAGGAGTCGGCCTTACCTTGTACGCCATGATTCTGGGCCACGGTGCCCCACAGGCACAGGGCGATGCAGAGCCCTGGAAGGCAGAGACAGGGTGAGGCCCCTGGGCAGATGGTAACCGCCACTCAGCTGCACACACCCCCAGCCGCCCCAGTCCTGCCAATCCCGGGCCAATGGCCAGTCAGGGCCCTGCCGATGGTGGAATTAAAAATGCAGAAACCTGGTGCGCTGGGAAATCAGCCCCAGCTGGGATCCCTGGTCATATTTTTAACTGGTTCCAGTTGGGAACTGGACTTTTGGCCAGGGCAGCTGGGTCTTTTATTGTGTGTATGAGCAACAAAGACCAGGAGCCCCCATTGTCAGGGAGGATGGGGAAACTGAGGCACAGTGAGGGGTAACAACTTACCCAAGGTTACCCAGTGCGTCCATTCAATGGACAAACCCACTCGGAAAGGGGAAGCACCAAAGGGGGAATGGGGCACAACACAGGCTGCTGTTCATCTGCTTTTCACTCAGGTGTTGCCCCAGATCCGCCCCCTCCTGCTGGTGTTTATTCATAGCCTGTTGCTCTGAGTCATTAACCACACGCGGGTGCTAAGAACCAGCTGATAAAGGACCCGGGGCCGAGTGCCCGAGGTGCTGTGCAAAGGGGAAGCACAGCGGGCTGGGGAACCCCATTGTGCTTTCCTAGGACAGGAGCTAGAAAGCGGGCACGGCTTTGAAATTCAGCTCCAGCCGATCTCCCCCGGGGAGACTCCATGGAGGACGAGGGAGCTGGTCATCACAGGTCCCCTGGGAGCGAAGGCCGAGCCATTAATTCAGAGGGTCTAAGACCAGGACGGGAGCAGGCTGAGCTGGCCTCTCGCACTGCATGGGCCAGAGACTGACCCAGGGGTTCCTGCATCCAGCCCGTAGCTGGGGATGGAGCTAGCACAGAGCTGGAGAGGGGACAACCCGTCTGTGCGACTCCACGTGATGGAGAAGCTGCTGCGTCCCAGGGCAGTCGGTCCTGAGGGTGACGTCCCCTCCCCGTTAAAACACGAGCCGGCGTCCTGCCCTGAGAGGGGACGTTTTGGCTATTTGGGATCTTTATAACAGGGGCAGCAGCAGGGCCTGTTCCCAGGCAGCCCCAGCCTTGCTGGGACACCCCCCACCCCACCCGGGGCAAAGGGATTTGGCCCCTTGGAGGCCTTTCTTCTGAGATGGGCCATTGGTGCGGGGGCAGAGCTAGGAATAGAACCCAGGAGTCCTGATGCCTACCCCTGCTCTAACCACTAGACCCCACTCCCCTCTCCTCTGAGCTGGGGATAGAGCCCAGGAGTCCTGGCTCCCACTGCCTGCTCTAACCTCTAGACCCCACTCCCCTCATCCCAGAGCTGGGACGGAACCCAGGAGTCCTGATGCCCAGCTTGGAAGCAGGGCCAAACTCATTTCATGTGATGCCTGTCAGTAATTTTTATTCTCCACCATCATGGGCTAGACTGGAGCAGAGGGAACCTGATCCCCAAGGCCAGCCCAGCCCCCCAACACCTTCTCCCGCCCGGATCAAACCTGTGTTCACAGAGCGGCACTGCACAGCCTCAGCCACTAGGGGGCGCCACAGCCCCACGCCAAGGCCACAGCCCCAGGGTCCATGCTGGGCTGCGTCTGGTCCCTCAACTGTCCCCCAAGAATCCCCATAGTGCCTGAGCAGGATAATTACCCACATGGCAGGCACACGCACCACACACACTAGTGCCCACGTGCACACACACTCCGGCATGCACACAAACGTGCAGATGTGTGCTCATGTCTGTGAACAAGTACCGATGTACAACAGGTGCGCCCACACCCATGCACGGGCACAGAGGTACAGACATCTATGTTCACACACACCGGCAGCCTGCTGCAGCATCAGATACAGGGACAAGGAGCCCCCAGGAATCTCCCTGCTGCTCAAACAGCAGCCAGGCTGGAATGGAGGGAGAATTCTTCAAACTTTCCCGCCGGCGACGAGCTGCAGTGACTCAGCCCAGAGATAAGCGTTTGTGGGGCCCTGCCCCCACTACCCCCCTGGGACATGGCCAGAATCCCCCAAGCAACCCCCTGCCACCAGCCTCAGTGCAACCCACTTAGCAGGGAATCAGTATTTTCTCTGGCCCTGCTCCCCACAGCGCCCTCTGCTGGGTCAGCCCAGGACTGCAATAATAACACTCCAGCACTTTACCCAGGGCTTGCTGCTGCTGCTGCCCCTGGGGTCCCGTGTAGCCGGCAGGAGCTGGGTATCGCGCCCCCCCAGGCTGCCCCCTCAGACGGCAACGGCCGGGCGGTGACCACTACCAGTGAGCGCCGTCCCCTCCCACCGCGCTGGGAAGCCGTGAATCATGGAACAACCTCGGACAAGAGCTGACGCAGGCACTTGAGAGACCCGAACTCCCCCAACCTCTGGATTCCCACCTGGCCCTCCTCAACCCCTGCATCCAACCTGCCCCCCCTTGACCCCAGATTCCCACCTGAACCCCCAAACTGGGCCCCCTGCTCTCTGGGTCCCACATGGCCCCCCAGACCTCTGGACTCCCACCTACCCCCTGGGTCCAACCTGTCTCCCCTGCTCTTTAGGTCTGAACTGCCCCCTCCTGGGTCTGACAAGACCCTCCCAACCAGTTCCCTGGATCCAGTACAGCTACCCTGGATCTGGCATGCGCCCCCTGCGACCCAATGGGGACTCATCCCATCTCCTGTGCTCCCAGGTCTGCGTGGAGTCACCCCAGGGAGGGATCTGACCCACAGCCTGGGTACAGGAGAGGCCACGCTAACTCCTGGGGTGCGTGGGAGGCACAGGTGGGGGGGCGCAGCACCCAGACCAAACCGTTCACCCCCAAGGGACCCAAGTCACTTGGCACCATCAGCCTGGGGGGTGCAGGGTGGGGGGCAGAGTCTCCTCTCACTGCCCCAGGAGTCAACCCATTGTAAACCAGGCCCAGTTACTGCCACCTGAACAGATGCGCTTAGTTCTCCTTTCCCACATGGGGTATAAATCTGGAGTAACCCTGCTGTGAAACGGTGTAAGGGAGGGATGTGCCCTCCCCCTAACCTGCATGGACTGTCAGAGACCTCCCCCCCTCCCCCCCGACACAGCCTCATTGGTACCATCCCAGCCCCGAGGACGTCCCGCCCCTGAGGTCAGTCTGGGGGGTGGAATCAGAGCTGCCCCCCCACCTCCGGGGCGCTGGAGGAAGAGAGGCTGGCGCTGAGAAATGGTGCCGGGACAAATGGGTGATTCTCCCCCTGACGCAATGGAAAGGGCCCGACTCCCGCAGCCGCGGCCCCAGACAAAGTGCAGACAGTCCCCGTCTCTGCCCTCCCCCACGCCGGACAGACGTGCGCTCGCCCTGGGGCGCTGGATCAGAGCCACCACAGAGCCCGGCTGCTGGCGGGAGGGAGGGATCCGGGCTGGCATCAGCCTGGACACAAACTCTGGGGCAGGAGCACATCCCAAGGGGGAGGGGCTGGGCTGACAGGGTGGGGGCTGCTCTGGGAATGGACTATGGAAAAGTGACACACACACACACACACGTGTGTGTCAGGCAGATCCACCGACTGGAGTGACGGGCACACAACGCTCTCAGCACTGGCATGAACACACCCCAACCCAGCACAGCCAGCCCGGCTACCGGCGGACGAGCCGAACTCTCATCTGGATCCAACATCCTCAGAATGAATCGTTAGCTCAGCTCAGTCGGCTGCACCTGCCCAGACCTGGGAAGGTCAATGGGGCCATTAGGGGCACGGAGAGCATCATGGGGGGAGGGGGGGGACAGGACCATGCAGGGGTGTGACAGAGCGATTCTGGCGGGACCCAACTGAGAGTGCCAAATCAGGACCAATTGCTCAAACAGGGCAGTTACAGCCCTAGGCTGGGGTTTTTCCACCTCTAAGGCAAACCAAACCAACCAGACAAAAGGACTTTGGTCTCACCCCATTGGCTAACCACAAGTCACACAAGCAATTTCCTTAGACACTCCAGTCTCCCAGTATCACCACCAGTGCACTCGTCCTGGGGATAAATGGTTATGAAAACCAACACCCCAATAAAATAAAAAGGTTCCCTCAATCCCAAAGGACCAAGCCCCAGACCCAGGTCAATATACACATCAGATCTTACCCACAAATCACGCCGTTGCCAATCCTTTAGAATCTAAAATCTAAAGGTTTATTTCCAAAGGGAAAAAGGTAGAGATGAGAGCTAGAATTGGTTAAATGGAATCAACTACATACAGTAATGGCAAAGTTCTTAGTTCAGGCTTGCAGCAGTGATGGAGTAAACTGCAGGTTCAATTTGAGTCTCTGGAATACATCCCCCGCTGGGATGGGTCGGTCAGTCCTTTGAGTAGAGCTTCAGTTTGTAGCAAAGTCCTTCCAGAGGTAAGAAGCAGGATTGAAGACAAGATGGAGATGATACATCAGCCTTATATAGACTTTTCCAGGTGTAAGAATCCCTTTGTCCTCACGGTGGAAACTTACAGCAAAAACAATATGGAGTTTTCAGTCACATGAACAAGTTTCTGCATACTTTGCTGAGTCACAAGGCGTGTCTGCCTTCTCTTCATGGGTCAATTGTGTAGCTGATGGCCCTTTAATGAGCCATCAAGCCAGCTATGCCGGGCTAACATCAGCTTTGTCTGGGACACTTTCCAGAGGCAGAGCATTACAGACAGTATAGAGCCAATACTTATACTTAAACTACAAAATGATACACAGACATACAGACAGCATAATCATAACCAGCAACCCAGAACCTGGTCTTAGACACCTTATATGACCCCCTTTACCTAGGATTTGGTGCTACCACAGGACCTTGGTTGCAACCCATGTTCTATATGGTTCCCATTTATCTCAATAACGTCACACCCCCAACGCAAAAGTGATGCAGGAAGGGATGACAAAACATCACTGACTGCATCCTAAGAGCTCCCCACTCTGGACAATGCATCAGCCACGATATTTTCCTTCCCCTTTATGTGGACTATATCCATTTCATACTCTTGAAGGGCCAAACTCCAGCGCAGCAATCTGGAATTGGTACCTTTGGCCTTGTGCAGCCAGACCAGAGGGGCCTGATCACTCAACACAGTGAAACTTTTGTTGTACAAATAGGGCCTAAGCTGCTTGACAGCCCAGACAATGGCATAACATTCCTTCTCAATGGGAGCGTAATTTTGCTCAGTGGGGGACAATTTCTTGCTTAGATACACCACGGGATGTCTTTTATCCCCTTCCCCTTCTTGCATCAGTACTGCCCCAAGCCCGATATTGGAAGCATCTGTACACAGCAGAAAAGGTTTGCTGAAATCTGGGCTGGCCAAAACTGCTCTTTAGCCAAAGCACTCTTGATGCTTTGAAATCCCTGCTCACAGGCCTCGGTCCATCGCACCTGGTCTGGTTTTTCCTTTTTCGTCAGGTCTGTGATGGGAGCAACGATGTCACTGAATCCCTGAACAAACCTCCTGTAATAGTTGGCCAGACCAATGAACGATTGGACCTGTTTCTTAGTTCTAGGGACAGGCCAGTTTTTAATGGCCTCCACCTTCAAAGGCTCAGGGCGCAGTTGCCCATTGCCCACCCTGTGCCCTAGGTAGGTCACCTCAGCAGCTCCCATTCTGCATTTAGACACCTTAACAGTTAGATTGGCCTCTCTGAGCCGGTGCAGCACAACCCCTGTGTGGTTAAGGTGATCTTGCCACGAACTGCTGAATATGGCCAGGTCGTCTTTATAGGCCCTGGCAAAAGACTCTAATCCCCGTAGGACCTCGTTTATAAGTCTCATGAAAGTAGCCCCTGAATTACGCATCCCAAAGGGCAACACTTTGAACTCATACAGGCCAGATTCCACTATGAAAGCGGATTTTTCTTGTGCATCAGCATCTAGGGGAATTTGCCAATATCCCCTAGTCAAATCCAGGGTGCTTATAAACTTTGCCCCCCCCAGTGTATCCAATAGATCCTCTATTCTGGGTGTGGGGTAAGGGTCAGGCTGAGTGATCGCATTTAGCTTCCTGTAATCCACACAAAACCTCATGGTTTTATCCTTCTTTGGCACCATCACAATGGGAGAGGCCCAGGGGCTCATGGATTGGGTAATTACCCCCATTGTCAGCATGCTTTTTACTTCCTCCTGGATCTGCCTTTGCATCTCTCCCTTGGCCCTGTAAGCTCTGCTGGGAGCTGGGCGGGGACCCACCGGCTGAATGGTGTGTGTCATCCTATCAGTGAGCCCTGGCCTGTTGGAGAAGGTTCGCTTGTGGTGTGTTAACAACATTAGCAGCTCCTTTCTTTGAGGGGGGGATAAACCCTCCCCCATCTCAATGCTTTCAAGAGGCGTCTCTTCCTGGCTTTCAGCAACCATGTCAATCAAAGGGACAGACACTGCCTCTTCCTCAGCACAACAGATCATGTTCACATTTACCTCCCTTGCATGATAAGCCTTCATTCTGTTCACATGCACTGTCTGCACACTCCCCTGGAGCTCTGGCTTTCCCACGTCATAGGTCACCTCATTAATTTTCTCCACTACCTCCATGGGCCCCATCCAAACATCTTTCATTTTGTTCCTCCGGACAGGATCTAGCACCAACACCATGTCCCCTATTTCAAACGCTCTCTCCTTAGCATCTCTATCATACCAGGCTTTCTGAGAATCCTGGCTCTCTTTCAGATTCTGCTCAACCAACTTCATCATCTCCTGCAAACTCTCCTTGAACTGAGCCACATACTCAGCCACTGGCTGCTCTGTCTCCTTCACATTACCTTCCCACGAGTCACGGACCAAATCTAGGGGCCCCCGGACCTGCCTCCCATAGAGCAGCTCAAAGGGAGCAAACCCTGTAGACTCTTGGGGCACACTCCTGTACGCATACAATAGATACGGCAGCAGAACATCCCAGTCATTCTGGCGTCTATCAACGTACATTTTCAGCATAGACTTTAGGGTTCCATTGAACCTTTCCACTAAGCCATTAGTCTGGGGGTGGTAGGGAGCAGCCTTCAGGTGCTTTACCCCACATAACTCCCACAACTGCTTGAAAACCACGGACATGAAGTTAGACCCACGGTCAGACAATATTTCTTTAGGAAAACCCACCCTGCTGAAAATAGAGAACAAGGCCACTGCCACTGTCTCTGCCTCAATATTAGCCAAGGCTACAGCCTCAGGATATCTGGTAGCAAAATCTACCAACACCAGAATGTATTTCTTCCCATTTCTGGAGGGTCTTGGGAATGGCCCCACAATATCCACAGCCACTCTGGCAAAAGCCTCCCCAATAACAGGCAGAGGCTGGAGGGGCACCTTGCTAGGCCCCCTTAACCCCTTACGCTTCTGGCACAGTTCACAGCTCCTGCAGTAATCTCTCAGCCATTGCAGCAGCTCTCTAACCAATCAAACTCTCAAACCCCAAAATTCGAATTTGGATAGCGTGGGGTTCTGACCCAAAGCTTAATTGACCTGGTTCTGTGGATCCAAGCACGACTACGCCACTGTGACAGAGCGATTCTGGCGGGACCCAACTGAGAGTGCCAAATCAGGACCAATTGCTCAAACAGGGCAGTTACAGCCCTAGGCTGGGGTTTTTCCACCTCTAAGGCAAACCAAACCAACCAGACAAAAGGACTTTGGTCTCACCCCACTGGCTAACCACAAGTCACACAAGCAATTTCCTTAGACACTCCAGTCTCCCAGTATCACCACCAGTGCACTCATCCTGGGGATAAATGGTTATGAAAACCAACACCCCAATAAAAGAAAAAGGTTCCCTCAATCCCAAAGGACCAAGTCCCAGACCCAGGTCAATATACACATCAGATCTTACCCACAAATCACGCCGTTGCCAATCCTTTAGAATCTAAAATCTAAAGGTTTATTTCCAAAGGGAAAAAGGTAGAGATGAGAGCTAGAATTGGTTAAATGGAATCAACTACATACAGTAATGGCAAAGTTCTTAGTTCAGGCTTGCAGCAGTGATGGAGTAAACTGCAGGTTCAATTTGAGTCTCTGGAATACATCCCCCGCTGGGATGGGTCGGTCAGTCCTTTGAGTAGAGCTTCAGTTTGTAGCAAAGTCCTTCCAGAGGTCAGAAGCAGGATTGAAGACAAGATGGAGATGATACATCAGCCTTATATAGACTTTTCCAGGTGTAAGAATCCCTTTGTCCTCACGGTGGAAACTTACAGCAAAAACAATATGGAGTTTTCAGTCACATGAACAAGTTTCTGCATACTTTGCTGAGTCACAAGGCGTGTCTGCCTTCTCTTCATGGGTCAATTGTGTAGCTGATGGCCCTTTAATGAGCCATCAAGCCAGCTATGCCGGGCTAACATCAGCTTTGTCTGGGACACTTTCCAGAGGCAGAGCATTACAGACATTACAGAGCCAATACTTATACTTAAACTACAAAATGATACACAGACATACAGACAGCATAATCATAACCAGCAACCCAGAACCTGGTCTTAGACACCTTATATGACCCCCTTTACCTAGGATTTGGTGCTACCACAGGACCTTGGTTGCAACCCATGTTCTATATGGTTCCCATTTATCTCAATAACGTCACAAGGGGGCACCGGGGGCAGGATTTCCCTCGCACACCCTTGTCACAATGCACCAGGCTCGCCCAGGGGTGACTGACCCTCCCATCTGTTTACTGAGTGCCCGTCACATCGCCCCACTGCAGGATAACAGCCTACTCCTCTGCATGCTGAGGGCACTCCCCCCTTAGCCCACCCCACTGGGCTGCTCTGCTCTGTGTCAGAGCTGGACTCTAAGAAACAACAATCAGAGGCTCTGGCCTCAGGAGAATGGTGCCTCCTGGGGCCACAAGGGGTTAAGATGACAGAGTCTTGCCAGGGTGGGGGCTAAGCCCCCCACCCCCATTCCTGGCCTGCAGCCCCCCAGAGGCAGCCTGCACAGCTGGGTTGATTTAGCTCCGCACAGTCTGGGCTTCGTTTCTCAGACAGGCTCAGCTGTGGTTTCCTCTGGAATCTGCTGCCCCCGGGGTGTCCCCCTTCCCCTGACGCACACGGGGTCCCAGCAGTGGGCGCCGCTTCCCAGATGGGGCCGGAAGCGCCAGCCAAGTCCCCCCAGCGCTGGGGGCTGGCGGCCGGCGGCCATGGCTGGTCAATCTCTCTCTAGGCTTTCTGTGGGCCCATGAACCCCAATCCCTGGTTGCAGGCAGGAGCCCGGACCGGCTGCTGCTCAAATTCCAACCCAGGAGCTGCTGGCTGGGACCAGCTGGGGGCCGTCTGCAAAGGGCCCCATGGTGTTCCCACCCCCGGCCGAGCAGCCCCGGCCCCAGAGGCCCGCAGGCCCCAGCAGCACCCCCGCTCTCCTGCAATCAGACATGCAGGGCTGGGCTGGCCCCTGTGCTGAGGCAGGACCAGCTCATCCCTAGCCCATCCCTGTAGGGGTTTGTCCAACCTGTTCTTAACACCCCAGGGCTGGGGTCTCCACAGCCGCCGCTCTTCCCCCAACAGAAGTTTGTCCACGAAAAGAAATCACCCCTCCCCCCGTCTCTGAAATCCGAGGGCCGACAGGGCTGCAGCACCACAGCAAACGTACAGGCTGGAAGGCCCCTCCGTGAACACCTCCGGCCTCTTTGTAACAGCCCTCAGCATATGTGGGGGCTGCTCTCAGGTCCCTTTAACCTTTCCGCACTGGTCTGGTTTTTAAACTTCTGCTCATGTTTGTGGCTCCCCTCTGGCCTCTCTCCAACGTGTCCACATCTTCCCGAAAGCGCCAGCGCCCAGAACTGGACACACGACTCCAGCTGAGGCCTCCCCAGTGCCGAGCAGGGCAGGACAGTCACCTCCCGTGTCATACAGAGCAGTGGTTCTCAGCCAGGGGTACGTGTACCCCCGGGGGGACGCACAGGTCTTTCGAGGGTACATCAACGCATCTAGATATTTGCCTAGTTTTACACGTAACCCTTCTGCCCAGCTGCGTTGGCAGCAACAAGGGCCGGGGTCAGTATCTAGCGGTTCCGTTTCAATAACACAACACAAAACCGGCTCGAGCCCCCACCCAGTGACCGGGGACAATTACATACCCCCCCGGGCGCCTCTAGGAGGCAATACTTCCCCTCTCACAAGCACGGAGTCTGAGTGTAGCAAAAGCCTTTCAATAAAGGAGGGAAACAATGCGGCATCATGTTGGGGAAACCCCACAAACAGGATTCATAACAAACCATGAGCAAAAGACCCACCCCCAAGTGAGTCTGGCAGTGTCCTTTTCCCCTCGGGGTCTTTTTTTTTTTTTTTTATAGACTCATAGACTCTAAGGTCAGAAGGGACCATTATGATCATCTAGTCTGACCTCCTGCACAGCGCAGGCCACAGAATCCTACCCATCCACTTCTATAACAAACCCCTAACCTATGTCTGAGTTACTGAAGTCTTCAAATTGTGGTTTGAAGACCTCAAGCCGCAGAGAATCCTCCAGCAAGTGACCCATGCCCCAAGCTGCAGAGGAAGGCGAAAAACCTCCAGGGCCTCTGCCAATCTGCCCTGGAGGAAAATTCCTTCCCGACCCCAAATATGGCGATCAGAATAAACCCTGAGCATGTGGGCAAGACTCACCAGCCAGGAAAGAATTCTCTGTAGTAACTCAGATCCCAACCCATCTAACATCCCATCCCAGACCAATGGGCCTACTTACCTGCTGATAATCAAAGATCAATTGCCAAAATTAATTGCCAACATTAGGCTATCCCATCATACCATCCCCTCCATAAACTTATCAAGCTTAGTCTTAAAGCCAGATTTGTCTTTTGCACCCACTATTCCCTTTGGAAGGCTGTTCCAGAACTTCACTCCTCTTAAGTCCAGCAACCCGAAAAAACACCCAAAAGTCCAACACCCCAAAAGTCTCTGGCCCTGGTCAGTGCAGCCCCAGAGTTCAACAGTTTATCTGCAGAGTTTTACCTCCCAGCCCGGGGCGGGGGCAGGGGCGGGGGGGAGGAATGAAGGGGTGTTAAGGAGCATCTTATGTGGTCCGAGGCCGACTGCCCCAGTTTGTGCAGCACCTGGCGCATGGGGCCCCGCATCTCAGTCTGGGGTCTGTAGCTGCTACCATAACACACCTAATGCACGAGAGGAAGTGACCTGACCCAGTCTCTGTAGAAAGGCCAAAGACGGGCTGCACCTAGAGACCCAACACCCAGGGCTGAAGCAGAGGGGTGGGGAGGCAGGGGGAGAAGGGAGGGGGCAGTAGTTTGCTAGGCCAATGGAGCGAGGCTGTCACCCCAGCTGGGGGGCTGCCCCACGGAGCGAGACCGTGGGATCTGGGGGAAGCGCCAAGGCCGGCTCTGTTGTGAAAACATCTGGGGGGTAACTAGGGGTTTTATTGGTTCCCTTTTCACGAGGCCACTTATCTCCTGGCTACTTCCCCCCACTTCTCCGAAGGGCAGGACTCAAGCGGTGTCGAAAGCCCTGAGCTGTTAGGGGCGGCAGTGGGGCCGGTTGGTAACAAGGTTCGCTGAGGTCATCCCAGCTACAAGTGCTGAGCACAGAGCCTGTCCCACTAGGGAGCCTGGCCCTGCGGCAGCTGTTGTGAGGGACCTGGTGTTCGTGCCCAGGTGTGCAAGGACACCCAGGGGCTGGGGATTGGTGCGAGGGACCCAGGTGATAGTACCCAGGTGTGCAAGGACACCCAGAGTGCTGGGTCTCCCCCACCCGACACCTCTCAAAGCAGACATTTTTCTCAGAATCAATCCCAGTGGGTGTAAACCGGCCTAGCTCCATTGAGCTCAGTGGAAGGAGGCCAATTCACACCAGCCGGGCTCTGGCCCCCCTGCACTTTCCTCTGCCCTGGGTAGTTTCCAGGATTCGCTGTCACCTCAGCATCTCGCTGCTACTGCGTAACCCTGCGGGGATCCGGAGAACGCCCCCCCCCATGATACTGTTTCTGCCTTTCTGCCCAGTCCCCCGCATCTCACAACAGGGGCCTGATCCCCACTGTACCAGAACGACGGCCCCTGGCAAAGAGGAGACAGGCCAAGGAGGAATCTACCGACAGATCCCGGCAGCTCAGTTCCCACCCAGGCCCGTAGCTCCAGACGTTGGTGAGACTAGACACGTTCGCTACGTCAGTTCTCACGTTACAGCCCTGCCAGCCAAGGGGCGATGGGGAGAGATGCTGCCAGGCCGAGGCCGACACCCGGACACGAGCGCTGCCGGCCCTTTCCTGACAGCGCGTTGGCGGCACTTCAGCCCCATCCAGCCCTAAAGCGCCTCATGGGCATTCACAGCCTGCACGGCCCCACTGCTGAGAAAGAGCTGCCACCAGCCCCATTTTACAGGTGGGGAGACTGAGGCACTGAGTGACAACTCACCCACTGTCTCAGAGCAAATGGCAGCTGGGAAGAGAACTCAGGAGTCCTGGCTCCCAGCTCCCCGCTGCTTTATGAAACCAGGAAATAAAATACAAAAACCAAAGCCACTGATCAAACAAATGGCTGGCACCAATTCTACTGTCACTGCTGCTATTTATTAGCCATACTGCTGTGGCACCAAGGCCCCATTGTACCAAACTCAGCACCTACAAGCCTTGGTATTGAGAGCCAATGACCCAAAGAGACAAGGCAAGAGAAGAACCATTTGCCCCATTTTACTGCTGTGGAAACTGAGGCACAGAACAATTCAGTGCCAGAGCTGAGAATTGAACCTGGATTTTCCCCATCCCAGCGTAGCCCCAGAACCACTTGGGCACCTGTGCCACAGAGCTGCTGCCAGCTGGGCTGTGCCACACAGGTCTCAGGAGGCATCAAAGATAACAGCAGCTACAGGAGCCCAAACTACCCCTGGATCCAATCCTGAGCCCATCGCACCAGCAGGACAGCGCCTGCCTCCAACGGGAGCTGAGTTGGAACATGCAGTGCAGGATCCAGAGCCCAGCTGGGGACCCACATGCCAAATGTTGGCACCTAAAATCTGGCACCTAAATCCACAACAAGGCTCCTAAAATAGCTGGCCTGCCTGGCTGGTTATGCCCAGATTATGCAGGATCTGAGAATGCTTGTTATTAAGTGAATTACGGTAGCGACTGTCAGCCCTGACCAAAATTGAGGCCCTATTGTGCTAGGGGCTGCACAGACCCACAGCAAGAAACAGTCCCTGCCCGAAAGGGCTCCTAGTCTCAACTGACAAAAGGCAAGTCGGGAAACTGAGGCACGGAGCAGGGATGCAATTTGCCAAATCAGTGGAAAGAACCCAGGTGTTCTGACTCCCACCCCGACGCTGTCGACTAGACGGCGCTGCCTGCCTACAAATCGCAGCCCCTTTGTAAGTCAGGCTTCTTGTTTCAGGAACCTAAGTCTGAATTGAAAACCAGACCCCCTCAAAGCTCTGGGAAGGTGGGTGGGCACAGACCCAGGGCAGCACTGATGTCTCCATCTCCCACCCTCCTTCCCCAGAGGGCGGCTGGACTGGCAGGGCCAAGCAGGGCAAGGAATGCTCCATTTTATTAATCACTTGGCACCACATGGACAGAAATATTTCTGAAAACGAGGTTTCTCTGCTGGCGTCACAGGCATGGCACCTCCCCCCCCCCCCAGGACATAGGAGGCACAGAGGGGTGCAGCACTGAGCACCCAACAGGATCCAGCCCTTTGTACAGCCAGCCACTTAGACAAGAACTCATGACTAACACCCCTCCCCTAGCTGTGGGGATAGAACCCAGGAGTTCGGGTCCCCAGCCTCCCCTGCTCTAGCCATTAGACCCCACTCCCCTCCCACTGCTGGGATAGAACCCAGGAGTCCTAGGTTTGCTTCTAGCCCTGAAGGCATCTAAAGCCAGGCAAATGCTCCTTTAAGTGAAAGACATAAGAACATAAGAACGGCCCTACTGGGTCAGACCAAAGGACCATCTAGCCCAGTATCCTGTCTTCCTACAGTGGCCAGTGCCAGGTGCCCCAGAGGGAATGAACAGAACAGGTAATTATCAACTGATCCATCCTCTATGGCCCATTCCCAGCAAGAGGAGGAGAAATACTTGAGAGAAATAAAAACTAAATAGGTGTTTTAAAGATGTTATAGACAGAAATAAGCAAGAGAGAGAGAGAGAGAAATGGCTCCTGGCCCTTGTCTCTGGACCAAATTTTGCTTATTTACCCCACTGTGATTCTGGTGTAAATCCAATGAAGTCAGTTCTCTCATTAAGAACTATTATTACTGTAGTAATATTTCGGAACCCCGGCTTTGTGCCGCTACAGAAAGCTGCCTCACCCAGCTACCTGGAAATGCCCCTCCTGTACTGGCTCTATGTTACAGCCCCCAGGCACAGTGGGCATTCCCAGAGGTGAGCAGTGTGGCCAACGTACTCCTCCACTCCGGCTATTGCCAGCTGCTGGAATGGTCCCTTGGGGCTACAGACAGTTGGGGATGAATCAGGGAAGGCTTTGGGCTGCTCTGCTTCCAGGGACCAGACTGATCCGCAGTTATCCCCTGGGATTCAGTAGTTGTGAACGTGGTGAAAAGCCATCTGGGACCCCTCCATGCTCTGGTCTCATAGTGAGCCCATCTCAGATGAGCCCATCTCAGCCAGCCCAGGAATCTGGCCCAGTAAATCTAAGGGCATTTCAGTGAGTCTGGAGGGAGTCTCAGCTGGTGCAATGTGACCACTGGAGGGAGCAGAGGAAATTGCACGTTACACCAATGTAGCGTATGCCTAGGGGTAAACTCTAGCTCAGGGAGACAGACCAGGGCTTGCTCTGACCCAGCTGGCATGTCAAAAATTGAAGCGTGGCCGCGCTTGGGCAAGTAACAGGAGAGGCTCCCTGCCCCGACTACGATCCCGTCCAAGACCACAGATACGCCCTCAGGCCGGCCAGCCCCTCCCGCCCCATAGCGACACTTCTATTTCTAGCTAGATGAGACCTAGCGCGACTATGTCTTCTTCAGCTGGAACATTCACCTTCCAGCCCCAGTGCAGAGAGACCTGTGGGCCCCTCTGCACTCTCCTAGCCCCACCTGAGTTCAGCCCATGGACTTTGTTCCACTCACCCAATGGATACACGTCACCTCGGGTTCCCATGGTGGCTCAGACGCTGTCAGGGCAGGTCGAATTCTGAGGATTTTGAGCTTTGCAGCCTCCTTATCTTCGATAATTTAGACAAGAAGCCAAGTTGACTCATGTCCTGTTGCATTATATCGTATCTACTGACAGCACTGCACACAGGAAAGCACCGTCTTCCCAGCATGCCCTGCTCTCCATCCTTCCGCCCTACCACTTCTCCCAGCCCCATAAGCATTTACCTTGCTGAGTACCTATGGGGGAAATTAACCACAGTGCAGAGGACCTAGCATCACTTCACACGATCACTGGAATGTGGAGTTGAAGGGACCCCAGGAGGTCAAACAATCCTTCCCCATGCGCTGAGGCAGGACCAAGTGCACCAAGACCATCCCTGGCAGATGTTTGTCCAGCCTGTTCTTAAAATCCCCCCAAAACAGGGATTCCACAACCTCCCTAGGTCACCTGTTCCTGTGCTGAACCATCCGTAGAGTTAGAAAGTTTTTATAAATATCTAACCTAAATCTCCCTTGCTGCTCACTAAGCCAATTCCCTCTTGTCCTACCCTTGGTGGACATGGGCACCAATTGATCACACTCCTCTTTATAACAACCTTTTGCATATTTGCAGATTATTATCATGTCCCCACTCAGCCGTCTTGTCTCTGGACAAAACATGCCCAATTCTTTCAACCTTCCCGCACAGGTCATGTTTTCTAAACCTCTGATCATTTCTGTTGCTCTCCTCTGGACTCTGCACAATTTGTCCTCATCCTTCCTGAAGCGCACCACCCAAACCTGGACACGGTTCTCCCACCCCGAATAGAGGAGAACAGTCACCTCCCATCTCTGACCCACCCCACTCCTGTCAATACATCCCAGAATGGCATTTTCCCTTTTTCAACAGCATCACACTGTAGACTCACTTTCCATTTGTAGTTCACCAGAAACCTCACACCCTTTTCTCCAGTTCTGCTGCCAAGCCAGTGAGTCCCCATCCCTCCCCTGTAAGTAACGACTTCCAACTAGCTTTGCACCCTCCTTTCATCTAGTCCATATTTCCTTAGCTTGAGTAGGAAAATGTCACGCGGGACTGTGTCAAAAGACTGACTAAATTCAAGATACATCACGTCCACCTCTTCCCTGCATCCACTAGACTGGGTCCCCAATCAAAGAAAGAAAATATGTATGTTTGTCAGGACTTGTTCTTATCACTTATTATCCTCTAGGTTTTAATAAATTGGCAGTTTAATCATTTGTTCCAGTATCTTTCTGGGTATTGAAGGTAGGTTCTCTGTCTGTACTTCCCTGAGAGCTCCTTTGTACCCTTTTTTGAAGTTTGCCCTTGTTATGAACCTCACCCATCCTCCAGGAGTTCTGGAAGATCCTTGCCAATGGTTCAGAGATTGCTTCAGCTAGTTTCTTAAGCACTCTAGGGTGTACCCTGCCGAGTTGCATAGATCTAACTTATCTAAAGAGTCTTTATCTGTTAACTTATCTGTTATTTCCCTGTTCTGGCCAGTTTCCTTCCCTCTTGTTCAAATTAACTGGTGTGAAGGATCTGGTCACAAAATTACCTTTTTAATCCTGTATCAGAGGGGTAGCCGTGTTAGTCTGGTTCTGTAAAAGCAGCAAAGAATCCTGTGGCACCTTATAGACTAACAGACGTTTTGCAGCATGAGCTTTCGTGGGTGAATACCCACTTCTTCGGATGCAAGTCGGATTCTTGCATCCGAAGAAGTGGGTATTCACCCACGAAAGCTCATGCTGCAAAACGTCTGTTAGTCTATAAGGTGCCACAGGATTCTTTGCTGCTTTTTAATCCTGCAGTCAGTAAAACTGAAGAGGTGCCCATACTGAGTGGCTGGTTGCTGACATAATGGTCAGAGATGCCAGTGGCCTGGGGGTGTTACTGAGTCTTGCTGTAAGCAGTCATCTAAGGTGGTGCAGCTGTAATGCCCGAGGGCTTGGCTACACGTGCAGATGTAGAGCGCTGGGAGTTAAACCCGCCTTCGGAGAGCGCAGTAGGGAAAGCGCCGCAGTCTGTCCACACTGACAGCTGCTTGCGCACTGGTGTGGCCACATTTGCGGCACTTGCAGTGACATTGGGAGCAGTGCATTATGGGCAGCTATCCCGGCATGCAAGTGACTGCAATGTGCTTTTCAAACGGGGGTGGGGTGAGTGTGACCGGGAGTGTGTTGTGTGTATGTGAGGGGAGAGAGAGTGGGTTTTTTGTTCTTGTAAGTTCAGACAGCAGCAGACCCCCTTTCCCTCCCGCCTCTCTCGCTCACACAACTGGTACTGGTTGCTCGTATTGGTTGCTTTGTCTTGGGGCAGATAAGCAGCCGGCTGTCAGAAAGGGAGCTTTGAAAGGGCATTTCTGCATTCCTGCAGCGATTCAAAAACAATGACAAGAGTGGCCACTTGACTTAAGGGGATGATGGGACGTTTCCGGAGGCCGATCAGAGCGCAGTAATGCAACACCCGAATCACACTGGCCCCAGGGTGCTCCAGCGGCGGAGCAGCAAATGTCATTCCACTCGCCGAGGTGGAGAACTCTAGCAGCGGAGTCAGAGCGCTCTATGTGCCTTGCCAGTGTGGACACGGAGTGAGCTGGGGTGCCTGGGGCTCCTTTATTGTGCTGTAACTCACAAGTGTTGCCAAGGCCTTAGTCACTTTCTGAGCAGTAGCTCTTCTTAACAGAAACAAACAGAAGAACAGATCTTCATCCAGCTCACAGTGAGTCTCCCTATGCGTGAGATGGTGCTGTCCAAGTCTCAGCTGTGATTGTAGCTCTTGTCAGCAGCTGTCGTTTTGGAGACGCAGACAGAACATCAGTTCTGTTCCAGGTGGTGCCGTAGTAACAGGGTTAACACAGGAAGAAGATGGAAGAGGCGGCTAATGACTATCCGTGCTTGACGGTGTCAGAGAGCGGGATGTGGGTGGTCAGGTCTAGTGGTCAGAACAGGACCTAGTAGCCAAGAACCGGAGCCGCAGGTCAGAGCCAGGGGCCAAATACCAGCACCAAGGGTCAGAGCCAGGGGCAGGAGGCAGGAGTCGGAACCCAGGGTCAGAATCGGGGTCGGAGCCGATGTTGGAGATGAGGAATCGGAGCTGAGGGTCAGAACCAGGTTACCTGGAGAGAGGCAAGCCAGGAGCAGGGCTGCACCAAGGCTGGAGCTATCACAGCTGTGGGAAGAAGCTTTGAGCAGCTACTGAACTGCCACTGCTGGGCTTAGGATCCTGTCTGCTGACCCTTCCCACCAATCAGGCAGCTTGGTACAGGCCAGCTGCACTCGTTAGGTTGCCTGGAGACTGGCTCTGCTGCAAGCCCTGATTCCCGACCTGCTTATCAAGCAGGTGTCTGGGGCGGCAATTCTGGAGCAGGGCGGCACTTTCAGCTATTCAGTTGCAATTCGGTGGAGGGTCCCTCACTCCCACTGGGAGCAAAGGACCTCCCGCTGAATTGCCGCAGATCACGATCGCGGCTTTTTTTTTTTTTTTGGCTGCTTGTGGCGGCCAAATCCCTGGAGCCGGCCCGGGTCCTTGTCGATGGTCCCATATGGGAGGGTCTTCAAGGGAGAGTCCTCAAGACGTGGGGCTCTCCAGTCCTCCCATCCAGGTGTCCATGAGCTCAAGGTGAAGAGAGACAAAGAAATACACTCAAGCTCCTCCTCCTAGGATCACTCTCATGTGTGGGTCTTACCAGGTCCCCTTTTCTTGTGGCCCCTCCTAGAGGAACAGCTCTGGTCCAATCAGTGTCACAAACGTGCTTCTTCCAAATAGATCAACCTTCCCCTGAGAAAAAACACTCCACACACACGTGGGTTTGCCCACTGAGGCAGGGCAGGGGTGAAATGCTGGCTGAGCCCTGCCTTCGGGCAGAGAGGCCAGGGGCAGAGGCTCAAAGCAGCCAGCAGGGAGCGCAGCTGCGGTCCCTGATGAGGGCTGGCTCACCACAATAGACTGAGCTAGGCAGTGACAGCTGGGCTGAAGGCTGGGCGGGCTATAAAAGCCCTGAACCCAACTCAGTCAGGAGGCTACAGCTCTGTCTCCTCACCACAGGCAGGGAGCCTCAAGGGCCAAGAGACCCTGGAACGGGGTGGAAAGGGGATAAGTGTCAGGGGATAAAGGGGACTCACGCTGGCCCTGTAACATAAAGCACAAGGGTGAAACCCCAGGAGCAGGCATGAGGACTCTTATTTTACCAGCCTCAGCACAGGGCGAGAAGGCGGAAACCTGTGCGGACCCTGTGACACCCACGTAAAGTCCGTTTTGGCTCAGTGAATTCCCCTTTCATGGTGGTTCGCTCTGTCCTGGGTGGATTGTGGTGAGCAGTGGGGTGTGGTTCACCCAGGGGCGGCTCTAGAAATCACGCTGCCCCAAGCAGCGCGGAGCGCTGCGCCGCCCTTCCCCGGTCCTGCGGCGGGCCCCTCTTCCTGCGGCTCCGGTTAAGCTCCCGCAGGCATGCCTGCGGCAGGTCGACCGGAGCCCGGGACGCGAGCGGACCTCCCGCAGGCATGACTGCGGCGGGTGCCGTGGTCCCGCGGCTCCGGTTGACCTGCCACAGCCATGACTGCGGCAGGTCCGCCGGCCCAGCCTCCCGCCCTCCCCGCCCCCTACATTTTGCCGCCCTAGGCACCAGCTGGTTTTGCTGGTGCCTAGAGCCGCCCCTGGGTTCACCTGCCTTATTTCCTCCTCTGGCTGCTTTAGAACAACACATTCCCTGTGGCTAAAGACATTTCTTTGTTCTCCTGGTTGCCATTGGCCAGCGGAGTCTATGATGACGTGTGCTGAGGTCATTAGTCGGGGCCCCACTATATTGTCCTGCCAACCAAGACTTCATTCTCCAAATCTTCCTCGTTCGAGTGCCTTCCTGAAGACAAGCATAAACTCAGCTGTCCCTGCCTGAATGAGCGTCGGCAAAGCTGTTCTGAGCAGGCGCCCGTAAGGGTTAGATTCACAAACACAAGTTACCAGTGTAGAACTACAGATGTTCCCAGATCCCCAACTGGTGTAAATCAGCATCGATCCAAAGGAGTCCACACACCCATGTAAAAGCAAAAAAAAAATTAATAAAAATTTTACAAAAATCTTAATACATGTCAGTCAGTTAGCAAGAGTTAGCCCAGCTGTAACCCTAATAACGTAAAACTTCTAAAAGCAAAAATAGTGTAAAACATAAAAAAAACCTGTGTACAAAGTTATTACAACCTTGTAACTAATAACCAAATATGCAGGCTTGCTTTTCTTAAAAGTAAAACAAACAAAATAGCAAAAAATGCTATGTATAAAAAAAATGTAGTTGTTGCTCTCTATTGTCTGTATTATTGACCAGTTGAGAGACCTGTCCAGGACTGGGGCGACCCTGTGTCCTATGGCACTCTCTCCCTCCATTGTAATTACTGAAAAAATAATAAAGTATTTAATTTTGCTGCACCCAAATAAAAAAGCAAAAACTATGTTTTTCTCCAACAATTTGGGGGCTTGTCCGGGATGGCAACGCCCACGGACCCACAGACGGCTACTACGGATCATTCCCCTTCAAACCCCATGGCACCAAATAAAAGGTATAAGACCTTTTAAAATCTCTATTGGGGTATCGGAGAAGAACTGCCCGTGGGAACGTCTGTCCCTGTTGGGCTCACGCCATCTGAACTTATTAACTGTGCAGCAAGATCAGATGCAAAGTGGTATTAAAAAAAGGCCCCAACAAGGTTAGTTTATAGCAGTACTGGGAACTGCTAAGTTGGCCAAGGTAATGCATAAGGTAATGCATAAGGTAATGCATAGGTAAATGCATTAAAATGCACCGGTGCTGAGGGGTTTTTACCGCCTCAAGAGGGGTTGTCATACCGCCTCATGGTATTGGTCCGGACCAGGTAAAAATGCATCGTGGTTAAAAAAAAAAAATTAAAAAGGTAAAAAAAAAATAAAAAAGGTTTAAAAAAAAAAAAGCAAAACCATTACAGGGTAATGTCCTGGTAATCTCCCCTGTAAAATGCTAAACCACAACTGCTTCAAAAAAAAAAAAAAAAAAAAAACACTCACTCCACTAACATTGCCAAAGTCCAAAAATTCCTAACTAAAAAAAACATTAAAAACTAACCCTAATAAAAAAGCAAAAAATTACACACTGGCAAAAAAAAATTTGTTAAACCCATGCTTAAAAATGTGGTATTAATTAAATTTTGGGGTTTATTCTACAGGCTGCGCCCTGTGTTCTAAATAAATCCTTCAGTATGTATTGCCCTCCCTAATTAAATTTTAAATAACATTGCTCTTATCCAGTTTTCAAATCACTTTTACATAACCAAATTGCTCACAAGGGGCTGCCATTAAATTAGTACAACAAAAAGCCTGGGTTATTTCCTCTAAACAAAAAAAAAATAATAACCAAATCCCTGTGGGCTGGGGCCAATAATGTAGTAGCCATTTAAAATATTCTTAAAAGCCAAAAACATAATAAAAAAATGGGCCAACTAAAAAAGGCCACCAGCCTTATTTTTAAAGCTCAGCTATCTTAACTACAGGCTGAAGTTGGTAAGTTACATGTTATTTCCACCCTTAGTTCTATAACCCAAAAGTTACTAACAAAAATGGTATTAAATATCACTAAGGCTAAAAAGGCATTGCAGTAAAATCTAAACCAAACTTGGCCCACTGCCCTTCCAAACACATCAAAAGTACCATCTAATCTATGGTCATAAAAACATACTTGGACACTTTCTAAATGAAAGTGTAAACATTCACAGTGCTCCTTCCAAGCATTTGGACCTGTGGGCTCCCACATACCAAATCCTGCCGGGTCCATAAAAAAAATGCATGTAAAACTAAATTATTTACCAAAACATCTAAAAAATTAAACCACATGGTATACCTAACTAATTTATAAACAGTACCCCTAAAATAACACCTAACATTTTAAATAAAAATAAAAAGTCAATAAACATTTTAGCCATTAAAACCACCACAGCTCAGTGTATCTATAAACTAAAGCCAAAAAAAGTTGTCACTGTTTATAACAATATTTGCTAAAAGGGTAAAGGTCAAAAAACTACCCTGACGGGACACCCATTTTTTTCAAGCTAATAATAGCTGTGTGTACGTTAAAGCCACCACATTGCAAAATATACATATTAAACTTATCACTGCTGCAGGCAATCATATTATTTACTGGCCTGCAAATAAAATGTTGTAAGTAGCTCTTCAATTTCAGGTATATTTTAATTAAACTAAAGTAGTGCCTAATCGGTTTCAAAATTTGCTTTCATTGTTACCAAAGGTTCAAAAAATCTCTAAATTGCAAGGGCAAATTCACATACTTCAAAATATATATCAAGCTAAAAAAATGCCTTTCATACAGCTTATAAAGTGTCTACTTTATGTACTAAGTATAATGTCTTGTGCTTTGTAACTAAAATTGTACAACAGCCCCATTATGTTATTCCTATAAAAATGTTATTGTTTGTAGTATTGTTAGTTAGCTTCAAATTGTGTTATTGTTGTTGTTGTTGTAAAAAATGTACTAATAGTAATGCCTTTCATGTTCATGCTAATCATGCATTGTCATTACATCCAATAAAAACCCCTAAGGTTAACATATCTGCTGTAAAATCTAAAATCCATGGTTTAATGCAAATAAAAATTTAAAAATATCTGTTGTACTAAAAGTACAAAAGGGGGGAGTGTAAAAGCAAAAAAAAATTAATAAAAATTTTAAAAAAATCTTAATACATGTCAGTCAGTTAGCAAAAGTTAGCCCAGCTGTAACCCTAATAACGTAAAACTTCTAAAAGCAAAAATAGTGTAAAACATAAAAAAAACTGTGTACAAAGTTATTACAACCTTGTAACTAATAACCAAATATGCAGGCTTGCTTTTCTTAAAAGTAAAACAAACAAAATAGCAAAATGGCTTATGTATAAACAAAATGTAGTTGTTGCTCTCTATTGTCTGTATTATTGCTAGTTATTGTCTGTAACAAAAGTATAAAGGCTTGCTGTAATTGTTTACCAGTTAAAAGACCTGTCCAAAACTGGGGCAACCCTGTGTCCTATGGCACTCTCTCCCTCCATTGTAATTACTAAAAAATAATAAAGTATTTAATTTTGCTGCACCCAAATAAAAAAGAAAAAACTAAGTTTTTCTCCAACACCCATTTATACCAACTGAGGATCTGGCCTCATATTATGAACTGCCAGGAATGGAGTTGTGTCCCAAACTGTAGGGGTTAAATACTATTATTATTTTTAATGCTTAATTTGAATTAAAAAATTGGGATAGTAGTTAGTGGCGGCCAGTCCACAGCTGCGCAGAGGGTGATCTCCGAAAAAGACTTTTTATGTGCCTGGGGATGGACTGGGAATCCTCCATGGACATTTCTAGGAAGCTCTACCGGAGGTTCTCTGCAATCCTGTGCAGGAGGTTTCTGGGAAGAGATGCCTTATTTCGTCCACCATGGTGGGACACTTTCTCACGCTGCTCCAGTGTTAACTCTTCTGGCGTCATTGTGGCACACAGCATTGCAGCATAAGGGCCAGGTCTGGACCTAGACGCTTGCAGCATCTGCTCCCTTTCCACCTCTGTTACCCTCAGGAGAGTGATGTCGCATATGGTTCCCTAGGGGAACTGGGGGAAGTTATAAGTGCTAGCCCCTAAGCCGCAAGTAACCCACCCCGGTTTGGTGAACTCTGGGTCACACAACCTCGCTTTCCCAGGCACGCCCTGTTTGTGGGATCACTGCACACTGCAGCCAGCATTTAAAAGGGGTGGTGGCAAACTTCCTGTTCCTTTCCACCCCAACCCCTTGCTGCTTCTTCAACAAGCAAAGTGTCTGTGCGGGGCTTGACGTTGGTGCCTGTCCTCAAGCACCATCCAGGTTGCTATGGGAAAGGGGCTGTGCTGAGACTGGAACCATTGATCCCAGATGTCTGAAAAGCTGCAGCACGAGATCTCCTGCCCCTGCCTCGTGGGCTCACTCACCATGGCTGCGGCAGCAGAGCGACTCTTGCAGTAGCCAGCGGTTCTGCTTATGTTGTGGCTTGTGGGGAAGTGCATTGGGGGCTGTTTATTTTATTGACTGTGACGGGTTGGATCACAGAAACTCCCTGGGAGCTGCCACCTGATGTGCCGAGACTACTTCTGCTCCTGCTTTCCCTGCCAGCTCAGGACTCAGCACCCTGTGAGCCAGACACTCCCGTCTGCTCCAACACAGATCCAGGGTCTGAATTACCTGCCCCAAAGCTGCAGGTTTACCTGAAAGCAGCTCACAGAAGTGTTCCTGCCTTTAACACCCAGATGCCCAACTCCCAATGGGGTCTAAACCCAAACAAATCCGTTTTACCCTGTGTGACGAAGTGGGGGGGTTTCTTGGGGTTTTCTGTGTTTTCCAGTGGGTTGCATGCAGAGGGAGTGGGACTCAGTGTCCCCGGGTGTTACTGGAGGTGAGGGGAGAGAGAGTTTGTTGTTACAGAAGACCGGAGAGGGAACTTGGGACCCCAGCCGATGGCCTGGAGGATGGAGACCCCAGCAACTGGTGACTCGGAGACCCGGCTCAGGAGACAGAGCTGGCTCTGGCCAGTGGGAGAACAATGGGCTGCGAAGAGAGGACCCCGGTGATCTAACCAGCCGGTTCCAGCCAGAGGAGGGCTGAGAGGAGAGCAGACCCAGGCCTTCCTGTTTATGACCCCATTTCCCTGGAGAGAAGACAATGGACAGAGGTGGGGGTTGGGGCCGGGGATATCGGAGGCCCAGCTGGGAAGCAGGGTGGGGGGGGGCTCTGGGCTGGAGAGGGGGAGCAGGCAGAGCCCACCTGGATGCAGGGGAGACTTGGATGTGCTGTGTTGAGGGAGGCCAGGCCTGAAGCCCTGAGAGTTTCCTGTGCTGTGTTCAACTCTCAATAAACCCTCCTGTTTTACGCTGGCTGTTTTACGCTCCGGTCCAGAGAACAGGGTGAGGAGGCCCTGGGGGTCCAGAGCGTGTGGACTCCCTGAGGGGGCCCACGGCGAGAGACAGACGTGCTAAGGCTCAGAAAGGTGCAGCTCCAGGAGGTGGAGGGGCCTGACCCCGAGAGAGAGTGGACCCCCGAGAAGGGCTGTCGCACTGAAAGGGGCACCCCCCCACGGACCGCATGGGGCCAAGAGTGGGCATGATCTGTGAGTCCTTGACACCCTGTATAAAGCTTATGCAGGGTAAACTCATAAATTGTTCACCCTCTATAGCACTGATAGAGAGCTATGCACAGTTGTCTGCTCCCCCAGGTATTAATACACACTCTGAGTTAATTAATTATTAATTACCTTATTATCAGCAGGTAAGTATGAACAGTGCTCTGGGATGGGATGTTAGATGGGATGGGATCTGAGTTACTGCAGAGAATTCTTTCCTGGGTGGTGGCGGGTGAGTCTTGCGCACATGCTCAGGGTGTAGCTGATCGCCATATTTGGGGTCAGGAAGGAATTTTCCTCTGGGGCAGATTGGCAGAGGCCCTGGAGTTTTTTTGCCTTCCTCTGCAGTGTGGGGCACGGGTCACTTGCTGGAGGATTCTCTGCAGCTTGAGGTCTTCAAACCACAATTTGAGGACTTCAATAACTCAGACATAGGTTAGGGGTTTGTTATAGAAGTGGATGGGTAAGGTTCTGTTGCCTGCATTGTGCAGGAGGTCAGACTAGATGATCATAATGGTCCCTTCTGACCTTAAAGTCTATGAGTCTATAATAAGTAAAAAGTGATTTTATTAAATACAGAAAGTAGGATTTCAGTGGTTGCAAGTAGTAAGGACAGAACAAAGTAAGTCACCAAGCAAAATAAAATAAAATGCGCAAATCTATGTCTAAACAAACCAAATACAGATAAGATCCTCACCAGTTCCAGAATGCTCCCTTTTACAGGCTAATCTCCTTTTCGCCTGGGTCCAGCAAATCACTCACACCCCCTGTAGTTACTGTCCTGTGCTCCAGTTTCCTTCAAGTATCCTGGGGGGTGAAGAGGCTCCTTCTTTAGCCAGCTGAAGACCCAATGGAGGGGTCTCTCTTGGGTTTAAATAGACTTTCTCTTGTGGGTGGAGATCCCCCTCCTCGCTCCCTATGCAAATCCAGCTCTGAGATGGAGTTCTGGAGTCACCTGGGCAAGTCACATGTCCATGCATGACTCACAGTCTTTACAGGCAGAAGCCATTGTCCACATGGTGTCTTGTATGCCTCCAGGAAGACTTCTTATGTGGATTGGAGCCTTGCAAGATGCATTGTTCCCCAAGTGCTTCCTGATCAGGTACTTAACCTTGCAAATTCCTTCCTAAAGAAACTGATCAAATGCCTCACAAAGCTTACTTAGAAACCAAGCAAGTATACAGCCAATATTCTTAACCTCAAGTAGAAAATGATATATGTGTACAAATAGGATGAACAGATGTAGCAGACCATAACCTTTACAGAGATACGTTACATGGCACAGGCAGCACAAAACATATTCCAGTTATGTCATATTCCCATAAAGCCTTATGGGAGGTACCGTCACAGTAGCTCTTGGGGAAGTGCATTGAGGGCTGTTTCTTTTATGAAAAGATTTAACCTTGCACCTTAAACAATGTCTGCACTGTCAATGCTACCCTTGTGCTTTGCATTCTTTGCAGGTGAAACCTTGTCCGTGGGCGCATCCTCCACACCGGGACAGTGACTTTTCCATACTAGAAGGTGGAAAAAGAAGGCTCAGGAGGACATGTTCAGTGAGTTAATGCGTGACTCCGAGAGTGACAAGACCGAGCTCAGTGAATGGAGGATTGCAGTGTCAGAGAACATGCACAGTGACCGTGAGGCTAGGAGAGTATGCAGGGAACAGGAGCATGACACGCAGGACGAGATGGTTCGGATTATGAGGGAGCAAACAGACATGTTGAGGCGTCTGGCTGAGGTTGAAGAAAGGCAGCTGGACACTAGAGTCCCGCTGCACCCTATGCTGAACCTGCTGCCCTCGTCACCAAGCTCCACATCTTTCTCTCCCAGATGTCCTAGGATGGGGGTGGGAGGAGAGGGGAAGCTCCGGTATCCCTTGTACTCAACTCCAGGGGAGGGGACAAGGAACAGAAGGGGCCCATTCCCACAGCGTTGATTGTTATAGTGGTACAAATTGTAAGCAACCTGTCCTTGTTTCTCCCCCACCTCACAGTGTTATCAGCCCCATAGCCACAGCTTCTCTTTACTTTTCTTTGCTGACTCTCATCAGTGTTTGTGAGCATAATAAAAGTTAATGGCTTGAGGAGAAAAGGCTCTTTATTCGCTCAGCACACTGTGGTCAGCGGGGGTGTAGTTTACGGTGGGGGGACATGCAATGAAGGGGGCAGCTTGGTAAGGAACAACACACAGAAGTTTCACATCACTGTGGGTCATGGATGAAACTAGTTTTCAAAGCCTCACGGAGACGCAGTGCATCTCAATGTGCTCTTCTTATGGACCTGGTGTCTGGCTGCTCAGAGTTGGCTGCCAGGCAATCTGCCTCCACCCCTCACCCCACCGGAAACTTTTCTCCCTTTGTTTCACAGATATTGTGGAGCACACAGCAAGCAGCAACAACAATGGGAATACTGCTTTCACTGAGATCTAAATTAGTTAGCAAACTACACCAGCGGGCTTTTAAACGTCCAAAGGCACATTCCACCACCATTCTGCACTTGCTCAGCCTATGGTTAAACTGCTCCTTACAGCTGTGCAGGCTGCCTGTGTACGGCTTCATGAGCCATGGGAGCAAGGGGTAGGCTGGGTCTCCAAGGATAACCACTGGCATTTCAACGTCAACAATGGTTATTTTGCAGTCTGGAAAGAAAGTTCCTTCTTGCGGCTTTCTGAAGAGACTGGAGTTCCTAAAGCTGCCGGCGTCATGTACATTTCCTGACCATTCCACACTGATGTCGGTGAAATGGCCCTTGTGATCCACCAGCACCTGCAACACCATTGAGAAGTATCCCTTTCGGTTTATGTTCTCTTTGGCAAGGTGGTCTGGTGCCAAGATAGGGATCTGTGTTCTGTCTATCGCCCCACTTGTTTCCCAGGAACCTTATGTAACATGGGGATACTGGTAATAGCCTCCTTTGTAAAGGACATTGAGACCTTCTGAGGAAATGAGCTACAGAAGAGGTAGATAGTCTTAGGGTGCAGGTCCAGCACAGGCTGGTCTGGCCCCTCTCCTCAACAAGGGGTCAGCTGCTGCTCTGGAGGTGAAAGGCTCTTGGTATCTCCTCAACCACAAGCCCTTGTAATGTCCTAGGGACGATCTCCCTTTGGGTTCCTCACCAGGACGTCGGTTATTCCTTCCCCTGAGAATCCACCCTTGAGATTGGAGACTGGCCACTTCCCAGGGCTTTGGGAGACAAGTCAGAGCTGCGGGACACCAGTGTGGGGCTGAGGTGGGCCAGCTACTGCTCTCAGTTACCCGGGTGCAGGGCAGGAGTAACTCTACTGAATTCAATGGGGTTACGCCTGATTTTTCTGGGGAATATTCCAGCTGCTGGGGGTGGTTCTAACAGGGCTTCCCACGCCCAGGAAAGACACTGCTCAGTATATTCTGGGGTAGGAGTTTGCTCATGGCTAAAGCTACGATTATGTCCTGGAGGTCATGGACCTGAGGTCTTTCCCCTCCAATTAGCGTTGCCCCCCAATAATCCCCACCCCAGAACTGACCAGGGGGCGGAAAGCTTCCTAGTCTGATGGGGGAGGAAGGCCATGGGGCACCCCCCAGATCCCTGCGCTGGGTCCTACCTGGCGAGGCCCCGCTGCCCAGGCCTGTCTCCTCCCCGAGGAGCTCAGCTGCAACGCCGATAATCTTGACACGGTGGAAGGGGGTTGCATGTGGCGCAGCGGCGTGGACGGGGAAGGCCGTCTCCACCACCAAGCATCCCCGTCTGCCCTGCTGTTGGTAGTGGGGGACTCCCCGTAGTTGCCCAGCCATGGCAGGAAGAGGGGGGACCCCCTGGAGCTCTCAGCTGCCGTGGGAGGTGAGAAGGCCCTGCAGCAGCCCATCCCCCGTGGGCAGTGGGGGACCCTAGACCTCCCACTTGCCGCAGGTGGCGGGGAACTGGAGCTCCCTGCTGCTGCAGGCGGTGGGATCCTCCACAACTGCTCAGCTGCCGTGGGGAGCAGGGAACCTCAGAGCTCCCACTCACCCAAACAATTCATGTAAACAAATAGGATGAACACACTTAGCAGATTACAAGCTTTCTAAAGACACCATCCAAGGGGTATTTAGCGTAAAGCATATTCCAGTTATGTCATATTCATGAGCATATTTCCATAAAGCACATGGAGCACAACATCACAGGGGGCTCCAGCCGGTTCGGTTTTGTATTGCAACTCCTAGGTATTGACCCCGGCCCTGGTTGCTGCCGACTCCTCCTGGCAGAAAGGTTACTCCTGGCAAGAAAAGCAGAAAAATGACAATTGGTTCCAAGGCCACTGAGAGTGTAATGTGCCAACTGGTGGGTTGTCTCTGGGAGGCGACACACAAAGCCCCTGGATCCTGACCCATCGGGATAATGAAGCCAAGGGAAATTCTTCATGGTGCTGACTGCTCATTGGGGATGATCCGTCTGCACTGACAAGGTTTCAGTCCCAGGGGACAATCTGGTCTATTCAGATCATTACACTGCAAGAGCCAATGCCTGCCTAGTCCACAGTGAGTGACCCCTGGAGCGCCCAGGAGAGCCAAGGGAAGGGAAAGCGGAGGTGCCAGGACAGGACATTCTGTTCTGGTGCCTAAGACATCTAGGATACCCCTCGATAGTGACCGACTCTCACTGACACTTGCAGTGACGTTCCCAGCTGGCTCATAACCAGTCCTGCATCACTCAGGGGGCAAAACACCTTTACAGCAGTGATGAGACCCAGCTAGAGATGACTGTGTCACAGGCTGGTATTGGAGCAGAGCAGGGGACCTCTTACCGTCTTGGTGCTGGTGGTGGGGACAGCAGACATGGACAGATCGGATGGCTGAGATTTCGTGCTGGACATTCGGAATCCCTTGATCCATCTCCTGTACTCCTCTCTCACCTGGAGAGTGAGGGACACGGTCACTGCACTATGTAACTAACGCTGAGAAGATCAGACATGGCCACCGCGAGGCCGGTGAAGGTGCTGGGTGGGCGCTGACGGGCCATGGGCGTTACCTGGCGATTGAGGAGACAGTGCACCAGGAAGATGAAGGCTCCCTGCAGGCTGTTGACGATGGTGAATAAATACGCCATGACCGTGGCTGCTGGGCCGACTTGGAGGAGACCCAGGCTCCATGAGCAGCCCAGAATGAAGAGCTGGGCGATGGCTTTAAAGGTCAGTAACCTGGGTAAAGGCAGATGGAGAGATCCCGTTACAATAACCCTGTGGAGAGCAATTGGATCAGGAGGATCCAGGCAGTGGCGTGGAGCTACCGGCCCCTGCTTTCCTGTGTGGGACAGGGTTACTCTCAATGAGAACACTATGGGAATTCGTTCCCATGGATCCTAGATATGCTATTCCCCTTCTGAAATCCCTCACACCCTCCGGTGCCAAGGACCCTCCAAACCAAGGCATCTGACCCTCCAAGATTGTTTTGTTGCCTTCTCACCTGTGGTCTCTGAGGGTGGACACATCTGCATTGAGAGAGGAGAGTCTGTTTCTCAGGAACCACAGGGTCAGGGCAAAGAACGTTATATTTATCTGTGGGAGGAGTGGGAAATATTTCCTGTAAAAGATCCCATCTGGGGCCGGTGACTCCAGCTGAGGCAGAAAATGATCCCAGGGGACTGAGCTGAACACTGAAGAATTGGGGACAGCTCATTTCCGGTGGGAATCATCCCCTCCCCTGTAATATCCCCTGGCAGCTCTCGGTCCCTCCCCATGCGTGGAGCTGACAGCACAGCCAGGGCTGAGATGGAGCAATGGGATCAGAAAGGCCAGATGCTTATCAGAGTTCAATATGGAGCCTCTCCAGTGAAGTCAGGAGTAATTTTGGGTTTACACTGGTGTAACTGAGAGCAGGATCTGGTTCAGAGATTCCAGATCCTGCCTCTAGAATATTTCCTGCCACTTCCAGGCTGTAACAAATTCCCCACACACACACACCAACTTCCCCAGGGATAAGGAGGAATATGGAGGGACATTTGTTTCCCCCCACAAAAACCACTGCAGAGAGGAGCCCTCTCCCTTCCTCGTTCCTTGGGTCATTAACTCGACTAGACCAAACTCTTCTGTCTTCACCTGGCAAAACTCCTGCTGACGTCCCTGGGAGCTGGGCCCGAGTAACGGCTGCAGGCCTGGGGATACAGCACAGGGACTCATCCCAGGACTGACGACAGCAGATGAGCCAGGTGGGACCTAACTGGGTCTTTCCTTGTGTTTTATGGGCCTTGTTCCCCTCCCTGCTTCACTGAAATCAATGGGGTCACAGAGGTGAGAGGAGAATGGGGCCCTGTGGTTCTGTGAGGTACCCACCAGGATTATGGCACAGACTGGACCCAGGAAGCTCCAACGAAAGCCTCTGTCCAGGCTGAGCCAGCAGCTACAGGCAGGGAGGAAGAAGAAGGTGACTTTAATGAGGTTACTGCCCTTTTTCAGCCCCGGGGCAGAGAGCGGGTGTCACAGGGCAGCTGGCTCTCAAAAGCGAGATGGATCTCAGCCTGCCTGTGACATGGCCGACTCTCTTGCGGGCACCAGGCAAACAGCCCTTCCCATGTACCTCAGCATCTCCTGCTTTCAGCCACCACTTCCTCTTCCACCTCCTCACATGACCCTTTCTGGTGGATGGGCGCAGTATTGATGGAGGGCCAGACATGCAGCGGATGGACCTTGGCCCAGCTGCACTGAAGGAAGTGGAGCTGCCCTGATTTACCCCACTGAGGATCTCACCTGGGGTGTCTAGAACACGCCACACCCTGTTTCAGTGGAGTCGCTCACTTTAGAGAGGGGATCCGCAGGGATTTGCACACAGGAAGAAGGTGCATTTGTTTCCTACCCACCAGCCCCACAAACCCAGCCTGGGAGCTGGGATTCAAGCTGGGATCTTTCTGGCTTGTTCTTCCGCATCATCAGTGGGGTGAGGAGTGTAGATGGCTGACAGGGGGCAACTCAACTGCCGCGCTCGGGGCAGCTTCGTGTCCCTGGGGATGGGAAGGGTCCCATGGGGACATTCAGCTCCCAGGCAGGGTGAGACGGGAAATCTAGGTTCAAGTCAGACCTGGGGTGAGCTGGAAAAGCACACGGAAGCCCCATCCCAGCTCCCCTTTGGGACGGGCGCTGCACGTACTGTGTGAAAGTTCCGTAGCCACCAGGATTCACCGCTGCAGAAATAGCCACCACCAGGGCTGGGAATCCGTAGCCGAACGGGTACATGAATCTCTTCTTGAACCGGCTGGCGCTGGTGTAATTCACGACCTGCAGGTTCCTGACGGTGAGGAAGAGGTGCAGCCCCTCCAGGAACATCCAGCTGAAGCAGGCCAAGAAGAGGTAGTGCAGGAGGCCAGCAATGACAGCACACGCCACCTGGGGGAGACAGAGAGCCCAGGGGCACTGTGGTGGGGAAGGGAAATGCTAAGTATGGGGAGACCTGCCGGGGGGTCACACGGGGATTCCTGCTAGCACAGCTCTCCAGGTACAGCGCTCCGTGACCCAGAGACGGCAGGTTCCTCGGTCTACGGAGGGTCCTGCGGGTGCACATTGCTGATGCAGGAAGGGAGTAGAGATTAGTGGTTAGAGCAGGGGAGCAGGGCTCAGGGGATCCAGGTTCTGTTCCCAGCCCTGCCACAGAGTCCCTGGGTGACCATGGGCAAGTCACGTAGGAGAGGGATCGAGGCATAGGGAGACTGTGACATAGGGATAGAACTGGCTGAACTCCAGGGATTGGGGACGCTCAGAGCACTGTGCCCAGTGTGAAGGGGCCTAACGGGGTGGAAACAGCCCCCCGGGAACCCTCCCAGTGTCCTGCACAGCCCAGAATCCAGGGAGCACAAGGGGTTCAAAGCCACACACCCCAGCCCTGCTGCGAGTGGAGGCACAGAGCAGGGGAGAATCAGGCCGTACCTGACTGCCGGGGTGGGTCACCTGGGTGAGGAAGAGCAGGTCGGCCAGGAAGAGGCAGAGGCAGAGCTGCAGGTGGAGGGAGGTGCTGACGTTGCGGATGGAGCGGCACAGGAGGAAGGTGAGGATGGCGAGGAAGAGGCACAGCAGGGAGAGGGTCAGTCCCACGTAGGTGATGATGTTGAAACTGAGAGTCGCTTCCTGGGGACAGGAAAGGAAAATCCCTGGGAGCGAGGAGTCCAGGGGTTCAGGTGCCACGTCCCGTGTGTTCCCAGGGAGCATCGGGCATCACAGCCTCTCCCAGCCAATGGGGCTGAAGTACTCTCAGAGGGGGAGCCCTTTACAAAGGGGGTCCACTGAGGCTGACTTGGGGCCCCACTGGGACCTAAACCTGACTGGGGCTAGAACCCTTTGTCCTTCCTTCTTCACTCCTGCTCCCCCGTCCCTCCATTACAGATGCCAGGGCACAACATTGTCACAAGCTCACGGCTTCCTAGACTGTCTCTATGCTGCATCTGGCAGCTGCTCAGAAATGTCTGACAGGTCAGGGATCCTGCTGCCTGAAAAATTCAGGTCACTGACAGATGAGCTGAAGGAGAATCCCCATGAACTGTTAGCAGTATAGCACCTGTGATGAACAACAACATTTCTGAACACTAGAGGGCGCATGTGGGTGGACAAACACAAACGTGCACTCACACCACTAGAGGGCATGTGCACATAGACACAGACAAACACCACTAGCGGGTGCAGGATGTTAGGGAGATTCCCAAACCTGAGCCATCTTTTGCTGGTGACAAATCTGAGGAACTGTCACAGATTGAAGTGTCACTAGAGGAGGTGTTCGAATTAATTGATAAACTTAACAGTAACAAGTCACCGGGACCAGATGGCATCCACCAGTTCTGAAAGAACTCAAATGTGAAATTGCAAAACTATTAACTATGGTTTGTAACCTGTCCATTAAATCAGCTACTGTACCCAATAACTGAAAGACAGCTAATGTTACATCAATATTTTAAAAGGGCTCTAGAGATGATCCTGGAAGTTACAGACCAGTAAGTCTAACGTCAGTGCCGGGCAAATTAGTTGAAACAATAAATGCGGCGCTGCAAAGCGCCAGTGTGGTCAGTGCGGCTCCCAGCGCTGTACGTTATTCCCCACAGGGAGGTGGAGTACGGACAGCGCTGGGAGAGCTCTCTCCCAGCGCTGGCGCTTTGACTACACTTAACGCTTCAAAGCGCTGCCGCGGAAGCGCTTTGAAGTGTAAGTGTAGCCAAAGCCTAAGTGAAACTCAGGAGTCGGTAAAGGCTCAGGAGAGCAATGCTTCTGTGGAGCAAAGTAAAGATGAACTGGGGCTTTGAAAGATTCCAGAAGAGAACCATTTTCAGGCTAGTCTTTGCAAGCAGTTTGCTGCAATAGAAGGGTGTGGAAGTGATTTAATCGAGGACCTTTCAGCTCCTAACAGCCAGAAGTTTTCTGTTGTGAATGGATCCACTGACTTTACTTTGGAAAGATCCAGAGTGGATTGCTTAGGGCTTGGCTACACTTGCAGATGTAGAGCGCTGGGCATTAAACCAGCCTTTGGAGACCACAGCAGGAAAAACGCTGTCGTGTTACACTGTGAGATTCAAGTGCACTGGTGTGACTACATTAGCAGCTCTTGCAATTCAAGTGGCTGCAATGTGCTTTTCAAATGGGAGTGTGTTGTGTGTATGTGGGAGGAGAGAGAGTTGGTTTTTGAGGTGCCGAGAGCGTGTCAGAATGCTGTCTTGTAAGTTCAGACCCCCCACCCCCCTGCCTCTCTCTCACACACACAGCAAGCAGCATTCCACAGTAATGGTTGCTTTGTCCTGGAGCAGCTGGCTGTCAGAAAGGAGCTTTGAAAGGGGATATCCGCATTCCTACAGCCAAGTTCAAAACAATGACAAGAGTGGCCACTTGACTTCAGGGGATTATGGGACGTTTCTGGAGGCCAATCACAGTGCAGTAATGTTCACACTGATGCCTGGGCATTTCAGCTGAGGTGCAGCAAGCTTTATGCTTCTTGTGGAGGCGGATTACCAGGAGCGCTCCAGCTGCAGAGTCCGTCTGCTGTAAGTGCCTTGCCAGTGTGGATGGATCGGGAGTTAGGGTGCCTGGGGCTGCTTTAATGTGCTCTAACTCACAAGTGTAGCCAAACCCTTAGAGAATGTCTCAGATGAAATGAAAATTGTCAGGGAATTTGAACAACCCTATGACCAAGTGGCTGTGTTTGGCCAGCTTGTTGGGAAGACAATGGTGTTGGGACAGGAATGTCTCCATGATGATTCTTTAAGTGAGCAGTCTGCACTTCAGGGTCTGAGGACAGATTTGGTTACTGATGTTTCAGAGCAGAACAGTTTTATGGATGAATGCTTAAGGATGCAGGGAAGAGCAAGCAAACATTCACCCTCACACTCTTTGGATTTGTGTGGTATCTCTTTAAGACAGAGTCCAGCCTTGAAATTGGTAACAGTTAAGGATCTGAATACTGGTGAACAGGATCCTGTCTGTGTGAATGCAAATTACCTGGCATGGGGCGGGGGTTAGATGGAGCAGACAAACTGACTGACAGACCATGCTGATCTGACTGATCTCCTGACTGATCGTGCTGGGGGCTCTGCCTGTCTCCAGCACTCAGGACCCTGAGCTACCACCATCACCTGGGAACCCCGACCAGTTCAAGCCTCATGGAGTGGGTGAGATCCATCTCTCTCTCTGTTTTCTTTTCTACCTCAGGTATTAACCTTTAAAATGTAACTGTTATGTTTGTTTAGCCCTCCTGGTGTGGTTATCGCTATGATTCAATAAATGACTTTTATGGTTCAGCTGGTTGCTTCTCTCTCTCTCTCTCAATTTTACTCTTTTGTGTTTTAGCTTCCCCCATTTACTCTGCAGCGACGCTTCTTGTACCTAAGCTAAAGATCCCTGTAGTGCCCCAAAATACTGTGGGGTTTGCTCATCAAGTGGGTTACAACCAGTACAACTGTGATGTGAATGTGTGATAGGGATGTGTTAAACTTGGGGAACATGGGTGGGTGTGTGGGGCAGCTGAAAGTGCTGCTCAACCCAGCCCATTGAGTACAGGAACACATGAGGGGATCAGCTGGAGAGTGCTGATTGACTCGGCCCTCTCAGACTTGCTCTGCTAGTGTGTGTGTGCACATGTTCATCTAGTTCTAGGGCTGGAGGAACCTAGGTCCTGCAGGAGAGCTCCATTGGGAGGGGACTTGCAGGAGGAAGGAGCAGAGCTCCATGTGAACACACAAGTGACTTTCACAGCACGTTAATAGAATTACAGAAGCCCCTCCCCCAGAAGAGTAACCCTGATAAATGAGCTACCCCCAAAGTAACGGGCACGTCTGGGAACAGCAGGCAAAAAGCCCTTTTCCTTCCTCAGGAACGTTGGATCCCAGGCATGTTGGTTAATGCTGCTGGGAGATTGCTTTAGGTGAAAAACTGCTGTAATAATTGATTTTAAATTCTAAGGAGCATGTTATGATTTTCATTTTATATGTAACCAGTTCCGTTTCCATGATCTTGACTCAGTACCTCTTAAATCTTAATCTTTGATAATGAATTTAGGATTATTCCACTATACATATGTCTCAGTGCTGCGAGGTTATAAAGATCTGATCCTGAGCTGTACCAATCAAGCTGTTTAGATTCTGTTCCCTGGTAATTTCTGTGAGTGTCCTGTGACAGTAACCTGATGCTACTGGGGGACACTTTCAGAGGGGCTTGGGGGCTGCAGTGCCACTACTGTTACCGTGCAAGGTGGAGCAAGGGCTGGCAGAGCCCTGTGGAGATTGGTAGGCTGGCTAACAGACCGGTGGTGTTATGCTTGACTAGATATCAGCTCCCTGAGAAAATCTTCATCTCGCCGGATGAGTAACAAGGTGACTCAGAGTCCTGGGCAACCCAAGAAAGCTGCACACATACCCCTATAACCTGCTTTCCCTCCTCCAAGGGCCTCTTTATCTTAGCCAACCCTCAAATATGTTCAAACCATGTTCAAATATGTTAAGGACTGTTATAAAGAGGACCCTGATCAACTGTTCTCCATGTGCACTGGACGTAGGAGAAGTAGGAATCAGCTAAATCTGCAGCAAGGGAGATTTAGGTTAGATATTAGGAAAAACTTTCTAACTATAAAGATAGTTAAATTCTGGAATAGGCTTCAAAGGGAGGTTGTGGAATCTCATCATTGGAGGTTTTAAAGAACCTATTGGACAAAGAGCTGTCAGGGACGGTCTAAGTATAGTGCTGGACGGGATGATATTTCTAGGACCCTCCCAGCCCTACGTTTCTAGGATTCTCTGAACTGTGGAGTTTAACTGGTGAGCCCCTCAGTGAACTGCCCCATCAGCCTTCACCCAGCTCTAGTCCAATGTGAATTAACAACAAAATGAGCTGGTCCCCGATATGGAGACATCACAAGACCAGTGAGCAGAGCAAGACATACTCAGAAGGGATAGCTCAGTGGTTTGAGCATTGGCCTGCTAAACCCAGGGTTGTGAATTCAATCCTTGAGGGGGCTACTTAGGGATCTAGGGCAAAAATTGGCCCTGCTAGTGAAGGCAGGGGGCTGGACTCAATGACCTTTCAAGGTCCCTTCCTGCTCTAGGAGATTGGTATATCTCTCCAATTGTCAGAGATACCCAATGACAGTTGTTCCCTTGTAGTGCAGTGGGGGAAGCTAGGGAATCCAATGGTTCCTCTTGGATAAAGTCTTGAAGTACACAAACAGGGCCTTGGCTTAGAAAAGCAGAGATGACTTCCCTCACACACTATTACAGGCACCTATCCTAAGCCTGTAAGTAAACAGATGCAGAAATAAGCTAGACGGGAGGGAGGATAGCTCACCAGAACAGAGTCCATTCCACTTACAAGCCAGAATTCATCAGCAACACTGTTTTTCTGGGAATTCAAAGACAAGAATATGATTAAGAACCAGACGCCAGGTCACTAATTACAGGGATTAGTGACCTGGCGTCTGGTTCTTAATCATATTCTTGTCTTTGAGCTGAGGTCTTCTTCCATCTCTGCAGAGAAAGGGCAAGGGAGGAAGCCCCCACATCACTGTTACAGTGGACATTAAAGAAGCCCCAATTTCTCTAAAAGACGAAATCAGGCCTCTGAGCAATTGAAACAGATACTTCAAACAGTTTAATAGGAAATGTGTGCACCGTATATACAAAATCTGGAGCTGGGTTATTTACATATGACCTTGTTGGTGAGATACATGGCCAGCACCTGAAAAAGAAGTGTGAAGAGTCATCAGTATTTGTCCAGTGCTCCTTAATACACATAAACAGAGTGGAGATTACTAGGGAATAACAACATGATAACATGGACTGGGAATAAGCTGCTGGATACGGTATAGAAAACAATCACCAAAACAGGAAACACTACAAGATTAGGGGAACCCATAATACTTAATATAGTCGCTTCTGAATTAGCAGAATGTGTTAATTCAACAGGGGTCTCTATTGATTTTCTTACAATAGTTAATTGTTACAGGAACATTGTCTCCCCATTGAGAACTATAAGCAATAACATCTCAGACTCCCGCTGAGTTTCGCCCTCCTCTGCTAACTGCTGCCTGGTGAATCCTCACAAGCCCTGCACCCAAGGGGACAGTAAACTGGAGAATGAGGTGGTGATGGAGCCTAGAAACCTGACCATTCAGTGACCTTCTGATATGAGGTGAAGGATCATAGTAGCTAACTTTGGAGGATGAGTTATATGTGCTGAGCACCTTCTCTGAAGGGCAGAGCATCCTTATCTCCCAATAACATCAGTGGGAGTTTGAGAACACTAAGCAACTCACAGGCTTGGGCAAGACAAATACAAAGACCTTGGGTGACTAAAGTTAAGCACTAAAATCTGCAGGTAGATGCCTAAATAGCCACCTGCAGAGGTGCTGATTAGGGCACTTAAATCTCTGTCAGCTTTGTGGTGTTTCAAATAGATATTTGAAAAACAAGGGGACTGATGTTTAAAGGCATATTTGGCCTTTGGTTGCCATTAGACAACTTTATGCCAGGTGAGTGGGTTTTCCAAACCCGGATACCTGAACTCAGACTCCTAACAACCACAGGTAGGTGCATCAATAGGGGTGGGGTTAGTTGTAAAGTCACCCTTTTGCTGCCCTATGTTGCAGTGGAGCAGGGCAAAGTAGCCATAAAGCTGCCCTAAGAGGCAGCTAGGAATTCCCCAGCACGTGCAAATCCCTAACACTCAGAGAACCAGCGTATAGAGTGTACAGCCAGTGTAGCTGGCTGTATGTCACCAACTCCTAGCTTCCCACCCAAGTATATGGGGGGTGAGCTGGGAACAGAAGATGGCACACACAGTGTGCGTTGTGCTACAGCTATCTCCAGTGCAGCAATGGCTGTTACAAGACAGCGTAATTTAGAACAACCCAGAGTCTAGAGCTCAGGTGTATTTGAGGATCTGGGCCAGTACTTGGCTGTTACTATAGTAATGACCCCTGAGCAAGCAGTATAATGTACATGCTTATCACTGAGCTTGTCCAGAGGTTGCATGTCCATCAGAATGACTAGATGTCCTGATGTGTAATAAAAACGCTTGAGTAATAAAAATCAACCCAGGCTACTTTACAGGGCCTGATCCTTCTCTCACTTACAGCATCTGAGCAGTAGAACAACGGCGACTACTGCCCAGTATTATAGTTGCCTCTGTCTTGTTCCATTTTTGGGTAGCGGGAGCGAGGAGTATAAGGGCCCTACTGTCAATCAAAACATAACCCCACCCTTTGACCGAATAAGCCCTGTCCACCAGTCATCAGAAGCCCCACCCCATGGGGGTATTACTTCTGGGGTCAAGGCGGACACATGACCGGAAGCAAAGTGTGTCATGTGACTCCTTCCACTATACCAATCAGGATAAGTTTTGCCCCGATAGGAACACCCCGAGAGAAGATTTAACCAACCAGGGGGAGTTCTGGGGTTTGTGTGACCCCTCTAAGAACTCCTCCCACTGCCTTCTACCAATCGGGAGGGGCTTCAGCCACTAGAGACCACCCTGAGAGGAGATTAGACCTATTGGGGGGAATTCTGGGGCTGGGTGACCATCCAGAAGTGGTTCATGTGACCCCTCTAGGAACTCGTCCCACCACCCTCTACCAGTCGCGATGGGTTTCGGCTGCAGAGGACTGCCCTGAAAGGAGATTTGACCAAAACAGGGCAGGTTCTGGGATGGGGTGACCACCCAGAAGAGGGTTGGGTGACCCCTCTAAGAACTCCTCCCAATGCCCTCTGCCAATCAGAGTGCAGCACCATCACCCCACAAGTCCCAGAGCTGGACAGAGGAGGCGATCTCTTACCAAGAAGACATATTTCAGAAATTGTGGAAAGGCTGAGAGGAAACGTGGACTCCTTTACCACCCCGCTGAGAACTTCAGACTTTGTTTTAGCCCCGCGGACCTTTGGATTTGTGTGGAGAAAGTGATACAGCAGCAACAGTTCCGAAGAGGATGAGGGAACAGCCGAGGGGATTCCTTTGGCCCAGCCATTGATGGATACACCAGAACCTGAACCCAAAGCCCAACCATTCATGAGACACACCAATGAGCATGGTGGCCTCTCGTCGTCCACCACCCTGGAGGAGGAAGGCGATCATTGCTTGGGGGAGTTACCGGCGGACAAGCTGAACGGAAAAGATGTCACTCAGATAAATGAATGATTAAGAAGTGACAGTTGATGATGAGGTGTAATGAGGTTAGGAATCTGGGGTTGTGTAAATCTAAAAAACAAGCAGTGAGAACTTACACTTGTTTCTTATCTGAGACGACAACTCGATGATGTCTTTGTAGAGGCCCTGGAGGCCCTGGACAATGTTGCATCAAGCAGCAAAGATGAACTGGGCCCGCCTTGATTTTTCTGAACGCCGCTAAAAATTGTTGAAGAGGACTTCGAGGATGAAGGTTATAAGGAGTTTAGGAGAAGGTTTGGCATGGAACTTGCTGAGCCAGTGCCACATTGTGAGCGTAAAAATTTATGTGGACTATTGTATGCATTGCTATTTATGCTGTTCTTAATCACTCTTAGGCTACGTCCACACTTACCAGCCAGATTTGGCGAGTAGAGTTCGACTTCTCGGAGTTCGAACTATCACGTCTAATCTGGACGCGATAGTTCAAACTCCGAACACGCCCCATCAACTCGAACTCCACCACTGAAAGGCGGTGGCAGAGTCGACAGGGGAGCCGCGGACTTTGATCCCGGCGTCTGGACGGGTGAGTAGTTCGAACTAAGGTAGTTCGACTTCAGCTACGCGAATAGTTGCGCACCTTAGTTCAACCCCTAACCCCTAGTGTAGACCTGGCCTTAGGGAAAAGCTTTTGAAGATTGTGAGGGCTATGTCATAGATGCCCCAGCCCAATGGCACCATGACTGTGTGATTTAGACTTCAACTTTATATGTAAATTTGTAAATTTAAATATGTAAATTAAAAACAACTATTGAAAAGGGCTTTGTGACTATCTGCATTTCTGTTAGAAGGTCTCTGGCCCTTAAGTGAGCTAAAAGTTTTAATGGAGCTTCTTGGTTTGTTTTCAAGAAGTTGTATGTCTTTTAAATTAAAAAAATGGTTTGTGAGAATCTAACTTTTGTGTTTTTGTGTAAAAAGACCCATTTACAGCAAAAAGCTGAAATGTATGTTGTGGGAGGAGAAAATCCTAAAAATGTGTTTACAGTGTAACCATTCTGCCATCAGAGTTGGCAGCAACAAGAGCTGCGTTCACTTGCTAGGAACTCCATTCCAATAACACAATGCAAAACTGGCTCAAGCCCTCAGCCAATGGGGCACTGAGGCTCCCTACTACAACCTAAAATCACCACTTACTGTGTTAAGTAGTAGGAGGACTCAGTGCTGGTTCACCATTAGCCCAAAGTGAATTCAGCTTTGCAGTCTGTAATCAGACTTCATGGAATCAAAATTAGCACTAACATTTCACAGTGGAGACAGGAAGAAGAGATAGAATTAGTGTCTAGGGCCCACCAGGTACAAATACCTGTCCCCAGCCTCTCTCAATTTGCTGAGTTTTGGAACCCATGTCCCTTGCCTAGCGAGTGCTACTTAGTTGATGGTGAGTCCCTCCGTCATAAAAGGCCAAGTACAGTTCCACTGTCCTTGATTCACATAATCAGGATAACAACACTTTATTCTTCCTGCCTCAATAACAGAGAAACTGGGATCTCACAGCAGCCAAAGTGACCATTTGGGCTACTGTGGGCTCATGCTAGGCGGGGTGGGTGTGCCTGTGCAAACAAGATCAACCCCGATTTTCTTTTGCACAACTCACCACTAAATGTCAGGATAGATCTCATCCTGACTCTGCTTACAACAGTAAAACAAACAGAGATGGTTCAGACATGTGTTTGAGTACAATAGAATTGACTCATCCTGTTGAACTGAATGGTTTTAACCACACCCCACTGAATAGTGAAGGTAACTGTGATTACTTATCCTTGTTGCCATAGGGATAAATTTGATTGGTGTGCACCGACAGTAAGGGAAGTGGGTGGGTGAGTTCTGATTAATATGAAATGAAATAAAACCTCAGGAATTCGCAGATGCTATTGGACAGTTTAATTAAAACCCTGGAGTTGATAGAGTGCTATTGGACAGTATAAAGGATCCAGGAGTTGGCAGAACTCTATTGGACAGTTTAAATATGACCCGGGAGTTGTTTGAATGCTATGGGTCACTCTTTCTAGCAATTCAAAGCCATTAAAAGTTTACATTAATATATTTACAACAAACAACCCCGCCCCCACACTCCCACAAGGGTCTAATCCAAAACTGAAATGTTTCAAGGGGTCACAAACCTGCACCATGCTTTAGAACAAGCATTTGCTCTAAAGACAAACAAACATTTAAAAGCTCTGGGGGGCTTATTATGGCTGTGATGCAACCATTTTATTTCAACCCCCACCCCAAACTTTATGCATGAAAGAAACATGTTTAAAAACAAGCCCCAAAGAGATGTATTGATATCTGCCAAAAGTCCCCACTTGGGAATGGGACAGTTACATTAAGGATTGGGGATCTACTGTTTAATACTGTAAGAAGGCCCTACAGAAAAATGGATTTTAACTAAAATAAAAAATGGAGCCAAAAGCAGCTCAGTTGTGCAGCCAGCTTAATTCCCCCACCCCAGCTCACAGAAGGGAATGTTAGGAAGGGGCCTAAAGTCCTTAAGTCTCTAGTATTTCAGAGCTGTAACGATCAAATCAACCTGCTAGCTACTATTTTGAAGTCCCTTTGAAACAAAGGGTTAGGATGGTATGAAAACCTCAAGTATTTTGGAGACTTTTTTTCAACAGAAACTCTTGAATGGCTGCTAGGCTGCAAGAGGAGGTATGCTCCCTGTTTTAAACTCTGAAAATATATATTATATAATATCACTCGTTGGCCATGCTGTCTTAGTAAATAATGGTGTCATAGGTCTCACCCCCACTTGGAGCTGTTGGGTTCCAATATGGGGACCTGCATGGACTTTCCTAAACTAAAATCCTAGTTTAGATCTGGTAAAAGCTGCCACCACCCAATAAGGTACGTGTATTGGGACACAGTCCTTCCCCAAACTTCCCCTGGGGAACACAGATTCAATCTCCCTGAATCTCTACACACAGGGAAGCAGCCCACTTCCCCCCTCCCTCTCCTAGCCTCTCTGGAGAGATTCACACCGATTCAATTCTGTGAATCAACCTCAGGAGGAACTCACTCTTCCCCCCTCCCCTTCCCTTGAATCTCCACAAGAGAAGGAATTAACCAAGTCCAAAGAAAAGAATTTATTAAAGACTAAAAAGAAAGTAACTGTCTCTGTAACCAAGATGGAACAATACACAGGGTCTAAACTTATCAATCTCTGGAGAGAATTCCCCCTCATTTCTTTCTCAGCAAAAGCAATAACAGTACAGAATTAAAGAAATTCTATAGCAAAACACAGAATTGCAAATACAGAAATAAAAGTATAAGAATACTAGTTCCTTGCTAATACTCACTAGCTTGAATAGAAGAATTTATTGCAGAAACCTGGGAGGACTTGATTAAGATGTCTGGACTCCCTCAACTCCCAAGAGAGACTCTCCAAAAAAACAAAGAACAGGAAAAAAACTTCCTCCACAGGGATTTGAAAGTATCTTGTCCCTGATTGGTCCTCTGGTCAGGTGTCCACAGGTACTGCTTGTTAACCCTTTACAGGTCGAAAACAAAACCTTAACCCTTAACTAACTGTTTATGACAAATGGTGCCTATGTTTATTGCAGTGTGATCTGTTTAGCATGGAACTAGTAACTTTAAATTGCATTTCATCACCAGGCCAAGGTAAAAAACATTTTAACTGTAGTTTTGCTTAATAACTTCAGGTACTACACAGGTTGTATAGGGATTTGGGGCTAATACTAACTAACAGTTTTTGCTTGTTCTTTAATCCAAAGGCCCAAACACACATTGAGGGGGACAGAACAAGCATGTGCCTGCAACACTTTATCCTGTAGTAGAAGGTAACTTTCTGCAATTGGCTTTTAAATGTGTGTAGGTTTATTGAAAACTATTTTGTTGCAAACTGTATTTTAAACTCTCTCTCTGTAAAACATAGGTGGGGTTATTTTTTTTAACTATATGGCTGCAAACTGATGGTAATGGTGTGTTTCAAACTAACAGTTTAAACTAACAGTTTAAAAGACATTTTTTAGTGTGCAAAATGTGTTTTAAACTGGATTTTAAAAGTTGATTTTAAAAGCAGTTTGGTTTTTATTTTGCAAAATGAGGTGTATTTAAAAAAGTTTGTGGGTTTGTTGTTTGTTGTTTTACAATGGTAGAAACAAACTCAAAACTCCTGTTTGTTATACAGCCTGAAGTGGATTATTTTGTTTTAAAGCTATGACTTTTTAAGTAGAAAAATACCCTAATGAATATTTTATTTTTAAGTTTACAAGACAGTTTCATGTGATTTATAATAATAATAATAATAATAATAGCAGCATCTGCTCCACAAACCAACCCAATACCAGCAGTGTGACAGACCCTGACAAACTCTTTCAGTACCTGTTTTCCCCCAACTATAAGGTTTCATCCTGCAAGATTATCGACGGTGAAACAGCATGAGTGTCTTGGAAAGACCCAAAAGACCAGTACTCTTTCTCTGGAAATACCAGTGTTTTCATAGCCTGTTTCACCACTACTTATGCCCACATAGAACTAAACAACCTGCTAGACAGGTTGCAAGAGCGGTGCCTGTACCATGACACTGACTTGGTGAAATTTGTGAAAAGGGAGGGTGACTGGAATCCTCCTCTGCGGGATTATTTAGGCAAGATCCCGCCAGATCAACACATCACCAAGTTTGTGTCAGCAGGCCCGAAAACATACAGGTATAAGCTGCCGGAAAGAAAGGCCTGCATGAAAGTCAAAGGTATTACCCTGAACGTAGCAAATTGTGAAAAGATCAACTTGGACAGTTTGAAAGATCTAGTTCTGGACTATTGCACGGACTGTGAGAAAACACGTCCAAAAAGATAGAGTGCAGCAGCCCTCTATCATAAGGAACAAAAATCAGTGGCAAATAAAGACAAAAACCCTTAAGAGAAGTCATTTCCACCAAGAAGGTCCTAGGAGAAGGGTTTAAAACCGTGCCCTATGGCTTTAAAAATGGATCCGAGGTGGAAACACCCCTTTTCTGCAATTCTTGCGGGGCCTAGCAACTGTGGGAAAAGTTACTTTATAAAAAATGTGTTGGAGAATGCCAAACGAACATTGTCTGTTATGCCTGAGAGTATTGGATAACATGGCTATAAAAATCATTTCAAGATACACATGTCTGGGCTTGTTGAAACATGTTTTAAGCAAGCCTAGATATGCCCAAAAATTTAAATTTAGTTTTTACAAAATTCATCACCATCCGGTCGTTTTGCACTAAGTCAAAAGATTAAACCCTTGCTACGATGATGTAAGAAAAACACGCAGTGATAGCTGCAGGCGACAGACTGGGGTCTTGTAATTGTCTATTGTGGAACACATTGTGTGTGGCATTTTTGTTTAAAAATTTCATAATGCTTTTAGGAAACAACACGCTATTCGGGGGGGGGTGCCCATATGAGTCAAAAAACTCTCCATGGTTACACTTCGCCAGATACAAGGTGAGCCAGTGTTCACCAGGTTGGTTATGTGGATGCATATTGACCACCAAACCTAAGGGTCTCTGAGACAGCTTGCTGCCAGGGAGCCAATCATAAGGGAATTCTTTTTTGTGTAAGGGGTCGTTGATGAGACACGTGAAAGCTGCACGGTGTCCATGTTCACATATAGTCAAGCAGAACATTTCTCCTCTGATTTATCTCTATGACGTTGTCAAAAACCCCATACACGATCATATTGATGGTGACGGTTAGAGCCATCCCAAAATGTATTTCTGCTCTCAGGTTCCCGGTTTTAAACAGGGAACAGTGATTGGCGCATTCCTGGTCGGGAGGAAACAAGGCAAACAAGGTGTAACCCCATGCAAACTCCTCACGGTTGATTAACAGACAACGATCTTTCACGTGTTTACCAGCTGTCTGTACCAGATTCATGTATTCTCTCACGCAGTGTTCTGCCTCGAAGTCTGGTTGCAGAGGCTTGGTTACGGAATATTCCACCCACGCCAGCCCCGTACATCCAGGAAGGGCATATCCCACTTGGCTTTGTAATAGTTCCTGTAGATGGTGGGGTCGCTGTAGTTTTTTAGGCTCACCATAATGTTTTGCTTTTTAGAAACCTCGCTCTTTCCAGGGAAACAGGTGCACCTTGATGATCACCTCACCAACACAAAATAAGACGTGTTTGTTCTGATCTGTCTTTATTTCAATGGTAATGGTATCGATGTGGTGTTTTCTGACAGGAACGTAATGAGGTTTATCGTAGGTGATGGTGACAAACTTGTTGTTCCTTCCTTGGACAGGGACACAGCGTAACAGGGGAACAGAAAAGTCCCCCACAAATTCGTGTTCTACAATATCTGTGAACAGACACAAGAAATTAAAAGCCCTGTGATGTCTGCTGAGAAGGGGAATTTTTGGATGCTGTGCTTCAGGCCCAAACCTAGAATGTTAGCTAGCTCCCCGCTGATAGAAATCATACAAGTAAAATCGGCGGATTTAAGACTAACTTTTCTACCCCTAGGGTCGTAGTTCATGACCACCTCAGGCGGTGTGGGATGACGAGCCACAGTACTGTTCATATGATCCAATAATTCGTGTATGGATGAGTAATAACCTTGTCGTAGGATAAAACTCCATGCCATATCTCCAAAGGTGATTTCAAAAGGGGTGTCTTCGTTGATAGTGTTCTGGCTGTGCGGGTATTGTATTTCCACAAACCTACCTCCCAGGCACTCCGGAGATCCTAGGGCTTAATTAGCAGTATTGTAAAGTTCAAGCTGGTGTTCTGAGGAAAACTGCAGAGCTGGCATTGCTGGGCAAAGTAATGTAAAACCTGCTGTCGCTCATTTTTCTCTCTGTGTCTTTGCAGGAGCAATCTTTTTGTTTGTTTGTTTTGTTCATGTCTAAATGTCACAGAGTTGAGAAGCTTCCACCCAGCTGTTAAACTTATCGCTCCCCCGAACCATTTCACCAGTAGCTGCTTTTTTCTCCCTTTTCCTTTATCCGCTAGAACTTTTTCAATCCTGTAAATCCTGTCTTGTTTGGGGTTTACTTTTTGTAATTCTTCAGGGTAAAAAGATCCAGTAACTGTCTCACCCTCGTAATCTTTTAATCAGTATACAGGTCTCTGGCTCCTGGTTAAGGCTTCATCCACTATAAATAGCTCATCAGTAAACGTCTGTTCGTAACCTTTTCAAAGGCTCCTGTTTCTTTTAAAACGTATTTGAACCAGTTTGTGTAAAGTGAAAGCATCCGATCTGAAAGCCAAGCTGTTACCTGTCTTCTATTTCAAGTTTTATTATGCTTTTGGCCACTCGAAAAGAGGATTCCCCACCAAAGCTCCCAACTTCCTGGGGATGTAATATATTTTCATTAACAGAGCTGTCTGTGGAGACAGGACTGTTCTTGGTACCGTCTTTTACTAACACAAATATGGAGGGGGATACAGTCATAGGGACACATTTAAATAAGTTTAATTAATTGCCTGGTTTAACACAACCTTCGACAGCCACCTGTAAAATGGACGCCATGACCCCTAAAACGAAGGATTCTGAGCTGGTTCATTCTTCTATTTTGTTCTTTTCTGGATTTTCCTCGAGAGCTGCATCTCAGACAGGAGCAAAACAGCTGATGCATGACAGGGCTACCGATGTGTAAGTTCTCAAAGGCCTCTTGAAAGGCATCGTCAAGCTGTTGAGAGATTTTCAGACAAAAACAGTGTAAGCAACCCCCTGCTTGTTCTTAGATTTATGAAATACCAAGTCGATTCCTAACCCCATTATACCCCCATGATTGACCATCGCTTCTTAATCATTCATTTACCTGAGCAACGTCTTTCCCGTTCACCTTGTCCACCAGTGACTCCCCCAAGCCATGATCATCTTCCAACTTTGGGGGGGGGTCATCACACTCATCAGGGTTCTTCACAAGGGTTTGGGGTTGGGTCCTGAGGTATCTATTAATGGTCGAGTCAAAGGGCCCTCCTCGAACTGTAACTGCTATAGCGCTTTATCCATACAAGCCCAAAGGTCCTCGGGCTAAAACAAAGTCTGAAGTTCTCTGGGGGGTGGTAAAGGAGTCCATGTCTCCTCTCAGCCTTTCCACAATTCATAAAACACATCTTCTTGGTAAGAGATGGCCTCCTCTGCCCAGCGCTGGGACTTATGAGGTGATGTGCTGCACTCTGATTGGCAGAGGGCATTGGAAGGAGTTCTTAGAGGGGTCACACGACCCTCTTCTGGGAGGTTCACCCTTCCGAGAACCTACCCTGTTTTGGTCAACTCTCCTCTTGGGGCAGTCCTCTGCAGCTGAAACCCATCGCAATTGGTAAAGGGTGGTGAGAAGAGTTCCTAGAAGGGTCACATGAAGCACTTCCGGATGGGTCACCCCACCCCAGAATTCCCCCCAGTTGGACAAATCTCCTCTTGGAGTGATCCCCAGTGGCTGAAACCCACCCTGATCGGTAGATGGCGGCAGGAGGAGTTCTTAGAGGGGTCACACAAAAGACAGGTCACCTGCCCCGGAACTCCCCCTGATTGGTCAAGTCTTCTCTCGGGGCATTCCTATTGGGGCGAAACCCATCCTGATTGGTAGAGGAAAGTGGGAGGAGTTCTTAGAGGGGTCACATGACACATCTTGCTGCCGGGGTCAAGGGGTGGGGTTAACATTTGATTGATGGTAGGGCCCTTATACCACTGGAGCGCCTTGTTCTGTTTGTCTTCGTTCTGCTTCATTCCTCAAGCACTCCACCAGAATAGATGTCACTTAGGATTTCAGTTGCCACCAGCTGGACAGTGGGACTTGGGTCTTTCTCTAGGACCTGGAGAGCTGAAATTACAGAGGGCATCACGTTAGTGAACAGACTGTCAAATCACAGCTAAGCGTGATCACAGAACCTTGAAGTACCTGAGCAGAATGATCCCATGGAAAATGTGAAACTGGGCTCAGTCCTTCTTTGGGGTGGAAAATACATGAGAGATGAATAGGCCGCACTTTTCATATAGTCACCTGTGCCTGAACTAGCTCGAGACTTATTACTTCTGAATACCACACTACAGCAGCTCTCCAATACAAACAAAGCTTTAGGGTCCCCCATTGGGTCCCTTCCATGCTCCCAACTGTGGGGAGACCCTGACTCTACCAGAAAGTCATCCACTCTGCTGCAAATGGAAGAAGGTCCATTGTTTCAATAGCTTCCACTTTTCAGTTATTTTCCAGCTCTATTCAGGAGCCACTGCCTGAGCTCAACTAAACCTGGAATTTAACACAGGCCAGGTCCAAGCTGGTTTGCACATGATAGAGGGCACCTACTGGAAGGAAAATTGCTGGTGGGAAATTTGGGGTAGCAGAAAGTGGCTACTTTTCACTTGGGGAGTCCACAGAGAGCCAATAAAGCCCAAAGTGTGGATAGCACTGGCTGGGGAGGGGGCATTGCCAGGACAACCAGGAGATGCACTGACTCATATCACACCTTCTGCAGCTTCCTCCTTCAGGGAAATTAAGGTTGACTTTCTACGGGCAAGAGTGAATTTGTCCTTTGATGTGTGGCTGATGCACTTTGCACCAGTGGTATCGGTTACTGCTGCTTGTCAGCTAAATTCCTTTTTAACAACTCACTAATGAGCAGGACTTCAGCTGTATTTATCACTTACACATCAGCAGATGTTTCAGGTCCAGCCATTTCATACGCTGAGTGTCTGTGTGTTCCAGGATGATGCCTAAATACACAATGTCAAATCAACAACAACACCACCACCACCACCACCTTCCCTTGTTGAGTGCAAAGTGATATTAGCAGCCCCTAGACAGGTCTTTGGGGTCTCCTACTGTGGGCCTAAGGGTGAGCTGTGGGCAAGAGGATGCTAGAGCAGTTTAGAGTCCACACTGAAGAGAATGAGAGAGACATTTTTTAAAAAGAATGTTTACATAAAACCCATTTGCTTGAAACAGTCTGTGCTCCTCTTGCCACTGCAGTCAGTTATTGGAGACATACTAAGATAGTGTCTTGGTCTAGTGGTCTGAGCAAAGGACTGAGACCAGGAATACGTGAGTTCTAAGCAGGGATCTCACAAGGTGACTGATAGGTGAGCCACAATGCCTGCCTGTCTCACATGGGTGTGCTAGGGAGAAGAGGGCACTGGGTCAAAGAGGAGGACCCTAATGCTTCCTTGACAAGGTGCTGTGGCCAGGAAGGTGAAACAGCAGGCGCCATGGGGAGGTGGGCTGCTTGCCTCCCAGTGATGAAGTCACAGTGAGGAGCACTGAACAGCACTGGGTAGGTCTGCACTTTGAGCTAGGGGTATCACTCCCAGTTCAATGGGACGGGCCCACACTAGCTCCGACAGTGCTGGCATTAGCATGTAGCTAAGGCAGCACAAGCAGTGGGAGGAACAGCCACTGTGAGAATGGACTTTGGGGTTTGGATGGGATCATACTTGGGGTGGTTAAACCTCCTGCTGCTCCTGCCATCGCAGCTACTCTCTATTTTTAGCACACAGGGCTAGTGCGGGTGTGTCTCATCAAGCTGGAAATTATACCCCCAGCTCAAAGTGTCACCATGCCCTACGTGACGGTGTCCCAGCCGCTGCTGCGAAATGATTGCACCGTGCTTCCCCTGCAACAATCCCGAAGCCCTTTATAGCAACTAATGAATTCCTCCGACCACCATCCTGGAGAGGTAGGGACATTAACATCTCCATCTATGGCTGGGAAGCTGAGGCACAGAGAGATTAATGGCAGCTCAGTGCTGCACAGTGGGAATTTTTTCTGACTCCCTCAATGGGAATATCAAAAGGGACACTGGGCATCATCTCTCACCAGCTAAGTTGGCGGCAACTGCCCGGATCTCTTCCCAGCTGCAACTGAAGTATGTGATGGTGGTGCTGTACAAGTTCTCCAGCAGCTCTGCATTCTCTTTGGCCTAGAGGAAATCAGGGACACATGAGCTCTCTCTGGCTAGAAGTGCCCTTTGACTGCCAGCACATGCTTTTATGAACCACAGGTAAATAAGGGAAAGAACAGGTGGCTGGGTAGAAGTGGGAAAAATGGGAATCTGGGCAGATTTACATTTCCCATCACCCTCCAGTCAATAATCTCATACGGTTCAACAGCTCACTCACAAGGTGTCTGCAAATGTCCACCTGGAGCTCTTCAGGCTTCAGCTCATCTGTGCCACCAAGGTGCTTATTGATCACATTTTGGAGTCTCTTCAGTCCCAAAAATGGGAAACAGAGGTGAAATGTAGCTCTGCATTCCTGAAAAAGAGCGTCACACCATTGAATTGTTCCCTACCGAGTGCTATGTTCAATCAAAGGGAAATCATCTGTGTGACTGCTCATCTATTCCAGGACAAAAAGGGATTCATCTGGATGTAATTGGCAGAAACATGCAGGAATAGAGGGGAGAGGGGAGAGGTTCCACTGAAACCTGGAGGTAGCATCAATGTCTTTTGGGAACAGATATACCGATGAAAGCTGCTTCACCAGGCACAGCTGTGGTCTCTCCTCTGTTCTGGGGAGGCAGGGGCCTGGGGTGCAGAGACAGACAGGAACAGAGACCTGTAGGGGTCAGACCCATGACCTATCCTGGATTCTGGTGAAGCAGCCATGGACCAACCTGGCTGGAACTGACTCAGCAGGAGGGCAATGAACTGAGGGGAGAATTTGGGCCTCCACAACAAGCAGGAATAGCAGTGCTCCCCTGGCATTGGGAGGAAGATTCCTTTGGCTTAGTAAATAAGTTACTGTTGGTCTTACCATTGAAACCTTGGGGCTTGGGTCTTGCAGATGCAGCAGAAGTGTGACCCAGCTCTTTCGAACCTGCTTGGCAAAATAGGCCTTCCATTTTTTCTTTGTTAACTGAGCCAGGATGCCAAATAGGACAAAGGCCATTGAGCGAAGAGCATCATCCTCCTACAGCCAAGAAAGCCCCACAAGTTGGTAAGTAAGGGACAATCCCATCACGCACCTCATACAGCCGTCTCTTCTACGCTAAAGTAGAGTGATTCCAACTACAGCTAGTCGGAACAACTTTAATTAACCAATTCTTTGTCTGAATTTGCTGATTCATGAAAATATTTTAGAGACAGTTCAATTTTGATGAAATTCTCCGAAGCCAGGCAGGGGTCCTTAGAAACCTGCCTGGTGTCTTGCCAGTGCACCCATCCAGCTCCTTGGCAGCCAATCTAGCAGGCTGACTGGGATCATAGGCTTCCACACCCCCAGCTTCGGGGGAGGGATAGCTCAGTGGCTTGAGCATATGGCCTGCTAACCTCAGGGTTGTGAGTTCAATCCCTGAGGGGGCCATTTGGGGAACTGGGGTAAAAATCTGGGGGTTGGTCCTGCTTTGAGCAGGGGGTTGAACTAGATGACCTTCTAAGGTCCCTTCCAACCCTATGATTCTATGACCCTGGGAGTCCAGGCTTTCAAATTTGCAACTCCCTGGCACCTCTAGCTCCCAGAGTTTCCTGGGTTCCCAGGATAGTCTGAGTGAAGACTGCCCCAGGCCAAGGCTTCCAACAGAGCTAGGTTGAGAATAGTAATTCTGTTTCACAAGGAGTTCTGAAGTTTGGGGGAGGGGTTCCCACAAATAGGAACAAACCCGAAATCTCAAAATTCTCTGCACTACAGAATTATCATTCCAACCCTCTCACATAAAAATGGTATAGAGCAGGCACAACACTCTCTATTGCACTCTGTAACCCCCTATTCATGGTTATCTAGCTACCTAATCTAGTATTCAGACTTCCTTTGAGGTTCCCAGTGGCAATCAAGAAGAACAGAAGGGTGAGACTGTTGGAGCAGGGATGTCATCCCCATCCTCCTAATGTTCTCCTCCTCCGTAAAACACCTCCCTTCCCTGGGGCCTAAAATCTCTGCACTCTGACATGAGCAATGCCCAGGGAGTCCACATCACACATCGTAAATCGAGTCTAATCAAGATCGGTTGAACTGGATTTGGAGAGTTCTGTTCACATACATCGTCAAAGTAGGTCTGGATCTGTTGGGTGAGGTCTTTGAAGGAAGAACCAATGTCCTTCTCTTTCAGCTCCTTCAGGACTTTGGCCAGTGCTTTCATGCTCTCGCCAATCACTTCAGAACTGGAAGTGTCATTTAAGGCCTTGATCAGTATGTCCAGAAGAAACTTCTTGTGCTTTTTCACCTGTACAAATATATTACATTAAAGAACACTTATCGCTGATCACACTCATAATAAAAGTTTTCTTTAGCAGTTATGAAGCTGTGGGAATTTCATCAACCTTCTCTTCCCCCAGAGACCTATAGCTATATTTCAGACCAGGTGCTAGCTACAATGAGCCAAACTCGGTGCCATAATACACCTGTGTAATCCTATTATTAGATTTCTAGTTACTTAGATTCTGAGGCCAAAAGGGACCATTGTGATTATCCGGTCTGACCTCCTGCATAACATAGAACTTCTCCGAAATAGTCTCTGAACTAGAGTATCTCTTTTAGAAAAACATCCAATCCTGATTTTAAAATTGCTAGTGACCAAAAATCCACCACAACCTTTGGTAAATTGTTCCAATGGTTAATTAAAATTACCATTAAAAATGTCTTATTCCCAGTCTGAATTAATCTAGCTTCCTTTTTCCCCATTGAATCTTGTTATACCATTGTTTGCTAATGTGAAGAACCCATTATCAAAATGTATTCCCCATGTGAGTAGTTATAGACTGCCCTCAAGTCACTCCTTAACCTTCTCTTCGTAAAGCTAAATAGATTGAGCTCCTTGAGTCTATCACTAAAGGTATATTTTCCAATCCTTTGATAATTCTTGTGACTCTTCTCTGAATCCTCTCTAATTTATCAGCATCCTTCTTGAATTGTGGACACCTGATCTGGACACAGTATTCCAGCAGCGCTCACATGAGTGCCATATTCAGAGGGAAAATAACTTCTTTACTTTTCTTCAAGATTCCTCTGTTTATGCCTTCAATGATCATTTCAGCCCATTTGGCCACAACTTCGCATTGGGAGCTTACGTTCAACCGATTATCTGCCATGACTCAAGTGTTTTTTCAGCGTCATTGCTTCCTGGTATAAAGTTTCCCATCCTGTAAGTATGGCCTGCATTTTTTGTTCCTAGATGTATACATTTACATATGGTCATATTAAAGTGCACATTGTTTGCTTATGCCCAGTTTACCAAAGGATCCAGCTTGCTCTGTATTGACTGCAAAGAGGTTACTAGGGTATGGGAGAGAGCAGAATTTGGCCTAGTGCATTGTGTGCAGCCTCTGTAAACTCTGAACAATTATTTCCCTTGGTTTCTCTACTTATGTTGCATCCTATTCAGTAATCTCTCATACCTTCACAGGCGCCCCATCGACTATATTTCCCAGGCCTCTTACAACCATCTGACGGACAATGCTGTTTCTATCCTGTGACCTTTCTTCCAAGATGCGTAAGACAATCTTAAGCAACTTCTTCTCCCTGAGCATGGGATCACTCATTAGCTGAAATAAAATCAACATGTCCATTAGACCCAATATGATCATTAAGATTGGGAATAGAATTTGAGCAGACATGGAATACACGAAAAACAAGGAGTCCTCCTACAGCCACAATCTTGTAGATACAGACTAATATGGCTACCCTCTGATACTTGGCACATAACAGGTAATTTTATCATTCCACACAAATGAGAAATGTCTTAAAAACATGGAGCCTTCCTTTGGGCACTATAATAGGGATCCGCTCACCTTTGAGAGCCTCTTAGTGGCTAGGTCTGGTACCACAGTCCTTTCTCACCCCTGGTACACCCTGCTAGCCGACCTCAGTGAGTCTTCTGTGGCTCAGGCCTCTGGCTAAGTCCCAAAGGCTAAATAAACCCCTTCTGGGCTAGTCAAGAACAGTCCCATTGCCCTCACTAGGGTCTCCAACCCCAACTCTGGGTCCTTGAAATTCTGCCCTTTGTTCAACTCTCCGTAAGCATTGTCCCCTTCCTGGGGCTTATGCCACTGTAAGTGGTAGGGGAACCAGGGCCTGCCCATAACTCTGGCTTCCAAACCATGGACCCTGTAAACAGTAGCTAGGTACCGCTTGATTTCAGTTCATTGTTGCTTCTTCCTACCGCCACTTTTAGCTTCACCTCACCTCAAGGTTCAAGTTCTTAAGGACTCTCTTCCTGCAAACCCAACTTAAGCAAATGCTGCCAGAATCAAACTCTGGCAATCCCCTGAATTTCTGCAGCCAGAGAGCAGCACCCTTTCTTGCCCCTCCAGTTCCTGGCAGGAACTGACCTGCTAAGGCTCTGCAGCATCTTTTAGCTGAGCTTGATGGGCTCTGATTGGCTGTTTTCATGAAGCCTCTATAGACAGCCCCAGATTTGTGGCTCTTTTCCTGGGGCAGGGGGCAGTAGGACCATGAGGCCTCTTGTAAGGAGCCTCAAAGCCCAGGAACAGCCCATCCCAGGCACAGATCGATTGTTTTTCTTAGAACCAGATGAGCCCCTAAGATAGTTACTTAGCGTAAGTGGGAAATATGATGCAGATGTTAGAGGAGGGCTGTAGAAAGGGAGGATGGTCCAGCAGTTATCACACTAGCCTAGGACTTGGGAGACCCAGCTTCAATTTCCTGCTCCCTCAAAGACTTCCTGGGTGACCTTGGGCAAATCTCTTAGCCCTTCTGCGCATCAGCTCCCTGCCTGTAAAATAGGAATAAAAGTGCTTCCCTACCTCCCAGGAGTGTTGTGGGGACATATACATACATTAATGAGTTTTGAGGTACTCAGATACTACAGTCATGAGAACCTACGATAGTTGTGAATGTATTTGTATGTTGCTTGTTTTATAGTATTAGGACACTAGGTTCATTCCGAAGATCTGCTGAGCGAAACCAAAATCAGGAGCTGTTGGTTAGTATCAGCACTAGGACTTGGCAGAAGAGGTCCAGTACTTCAAACTCTGTCTGTATCTCTCTCATCCAGCGCCTGTGGTTGTGTAGCTAGTATAGGCAATGGCAGCAATACAAATATCAGAGAGAGAATGACTCCGAAAGGTAGAATGAAGCTCCTTGTCAGGTTTCCATATAAAGGGGGACCCAGTCTACTATCTAAAATGACAGTTACTCCTATGAACTGAACTGTACAACTCCCTAAAAGAAAGGCAAACAGACAATTGTCTAATGGTGAAACTGCTCTTCGGAGCCCTGTGTCTTACCTGGGCAAGGAAAGCTGTGCTGGTGACTCGGAAGTTTTCCATTGGGGAATTCACCCAGGGGAGGAGGCTCTGTATGATCTCAGGTGTTACTAGTCCAGATCTTAGCAGAACACTGGAAGGCAAAAGAAACCGCTTATGGGGTCGATTGCACACTTCAAAATTCAGCTGCTCTGAGCAGACAGCTCTGATATCTATGGGTGAGAGATGTGTGTTTCCACCCAGGGCGCCCCACACAAAGCTATAAACGGGAGGTTCCCTCTCAGCCACTCTATTTGCTACTGATTCCCAAGGATAAAATGATGCCTCCAAGATCTCTTACCTCACCAGCAGACACACTCCTCATGGTGAGTCTGGGGGTTTTCAAGCAGAATCCATGCTTTCTGCTTCCCAAGCACTCTCACCAGTTTCTCATTCCCAACTTTGAAAAGCACAGATTCTAATGCTTGGACAGAAAACCTGGGGAAAGAGAGGCAAAGAACTGCAGCAATTGGTAGGAAGGTGCAGCCTGAACAGAGTCAGGAAGCCCAGGTTACTTGTCAGGTCTGCTGTTCATTGACAGTTCATCCACTGGCAATATCCTGATACCAGTGTCCCTGGAAGGACTTGATGCCAGGAGGTAAGTTTCTATCTCATACATCTCATATAACTAGTTTTGCTAGGGACAAAATTTTGCAGTCATTTTTCACTTTCTGCAAGGAGTATGGGCACTAGCAGAGTACAAGGATATAGAAAAGATACATGATCAGGACCCAAAAACTGGGGGCATAGAGTGTGGTGATCACTAGTGGATATTTTGGGGTCGTATCTCCAGATATGATGTGACAGAGTGCTGAGGGTTTGCACTTGAGTCAGCACTCTGGTCACTATTAGTACTAATTCAGTTCCTTACAGAAAACCTAATTGGACAGAGGTGTAGCTGATTACGAGGTCAGATTGGGGCTAGTGAGTCAAGGAACCAATCATTCCATTAACAGGGAAACTGTATAAAAGGACATGGGCAGGAGCCCTTTGAGGGGAACAGACAGAGAAAGAAACTTGGGTGACCAGATATCCCGATATTTGGGGCTTCATCTTATACAGGTGCCTATTACTCCCAACTCCCTGTCCTGGTTTTTCACACTTTCTGTTTCTCTTTGGGTGACCAGACAGCAAGACAAAAAGCTGGGAGAGCCTGACAAACTGAGCTCTCTGAGTGGAAACAGCTTACCCCCCATTTTGGAGAAGAGTTTAGAAAGTTGAGATACAAGATAAAAAGGTGCTATGTATTGGTAGGGGGATTAAATAGACTACACGTTGGTGTTTACAAGCAAGAAAGTCTCAACGTGGTCTGCGTTTGTAGAAGGTGTGGGGTTGCAACACCCCTCTCTGTCACAGCAGGGGGCTCATCATGGATTTCCCTGTTATCTATTCAAATGGAGAGCCTGCTGGAGAAGCTGGGGTAGAGGTTTGGCAGTCAGGGTGATGGAGGGAACACACTGAAATGAGTGGTGAAGCAGCAAAGAGAAGTATAGAACAGGGGTTCTCAACCTTTCTGTTTCTGAGCCGCCTCTCACCTCAACAAGCTATAAATAGTCCATGGCCCAGTCCCAGCCCTCTGCACTGCCAGGCATCAGTTTGGGGCTCCTGGCTATGGATTTTAACTCCACAGGTGCAGCGGCTCAGGGCTTTAGTGCAGGTGCTGGGCTCAGAGCTTCAGCTTTCTGCCCTAAGCCCCAGCTAGTCTACTGCCAGCCCTGCTTGGCAGACCCCCTAAAACCGGCCCGGTTGAGAACTGCTGGTGTAGAAGACCCCACCAACTTTCCAACAATCCCACCAGGCAGAAAAACAGCCTTTGCTTGCCTGGTAGGTTTAACAGCAAAAGAGCCTTCAGGAATTTATACGGAGCAAGCCCAGGTCTGGCAACAACTCCCCCAAAGTCTGGCGAGTCCTGTGACAGGAAATGGAAACCAGGCACAGGAGATCAGACTCTGTAAAATGGGACCTGTGAACAACCCTGATCTGGTTTTGGTTACTCTTAAAGGAGCAGCGGTGAGACCTCATAGGGACAGAACAATGTGGGCCTTTCGACTGACACCCCATTTAACTGGGGAAGCACATATATGGCTCTTAGTGATTAGCGGGCAAGAGATTAGAACATGATTAAGGCAGCCATGCTGGATGAGGTGGGGCCTGTCCACAAAAGTACTGCCAGAAATGGAAAGTTGAAAGATGGATTGAGGGATTATGCCTCTGTGCATTTGGATAGAAATTGAAAGATTGCGCCACTCACTGGTAAGGCCAGGTACTCAAACTTGGGGGGGGGGAGATCATGGACTTCATGATTCTGGAAGTTTCTTCAGAGTTTCCCTGAGCATACCTGAGTATAGGTTATCCCAGAGGTAGGATCAAAACTGAATATGTACATGGGGACAATACATTTTGCCCAATGGCAGAGGTGACTCTGGAAATCAAGGGGAAGTTTAGGCAGAAACATGTAGAGGTAGTGGATGGATTGCCCCACTGCCTTCTCCTGGGCATGGACTGGGATCCCTTTCTGACAGGGACACCAAGGCATGTGTGGAGGCCCAGGAGGGTGGAAGTAAAACCTGCAGGGCCAGGTAAAGAGGAAATATATGTAAAGGGGCTGGAGGAACCTAGACACAAAAGTACAAGCCACAGAGAAGGTGAGGATGGAGAAGTCCCCTGAGAGACAAGAGGGAGGAGAAAGAAATCAAAAGTCAAGAGTAAAGGTGACTTAAGATCATCCATTAGGGTCAAACAGTCAGAGCCCTTACCACCAGGATCTCAGGAGCAGGCATCCCTAGAACACTTTGGAGAGACTCAGAGCAGTCTGTGTTCATGGAAGAGGCTGGGGCACAGCATACCACCCCGTCACATAGAGGTATCTAAAATGGGCCTGGGCATAGGCCAACAGCATGAGCAGAATATACACTTGTGTCTGCAGCACCAGAATTCACATAGCTAGGTACCCATCCATCAGAACAAATTCAAGTTTTGTGGACAAAACTTAGGCACCCATGCTTGAAAACCTGACTCACTGTGGCCACCGCATAAGATCAGCCTTACTGAGTCAGTCCAATGGTTCATCTAGTCCAGTATACTGTCTTCCAACAGTGGTCAATGCCAGCTTCTTCAGAAGAAATGAACAGAACAGGGCAATCATGAAGTGATCCAATCTCTGTTGTCCAGTCTCAGCTTCTGGTGGTCAGAGGCCTAAGGACACCCAGAGCGAGGGGTTGCATCCCTGACCATCTTGCCTAATAGCCGCTGATGGACCTGTCCTCCATGAACTTATCTAATTCTTTTTTTAAACCCAGTTATACTTTTGGCCTTCACACCATCCCTTGGCAATAAGTTCCACAGGTTGACCATGTGTTGTGTGAAGTTGTACTTTCTTATGTTTATTTTATACTCGCTGCCCATCCGTGAACAGAGTTTAGATCCTGGTTTCCTAGGAAAAGTCAGAGACATTATAAAACCAGGAAGTCTGTAATTTGAGCACCTTGTTGGCACGGAGTAAAGAAACACAACAATAATAGAAACTGTTGTGAGATTGGTGGGAAATGTACATTAATGGGCTACCAGATCTGAAGTCCACTGATGACTCAGGAATCTCTTAGTGTTAACTGGTGAGGGGCACAGAGTGGGTGCCGAGGGGTGTGGTATGTACATTCTAGTTCACTAAAAGATTGCCATATGAGTCTCAAATAAAAGCTCATGTCACCAATATCATTGTGAAACACATCTACAGATGCAGTGTAAAGAGCCATGTCTATGCATTGAAAATTACATTCTTATGATCTGTGTCTAGGGACTAGTCACCAGGAAAGGTGAAAAAATGGTTTTCTTTCAGGCAAGAAATGTTTCTCCATCTGTTTGTTTACATGTAAATTAAGCATGTAGGGTTCACATTCGGTTCAGAAGGACTGTGAGAACTTCAAAGAAAGAAAAGTAACAGGAAGTAGGCAGGGGGTGGGGACCCAATTTTGGGGTACACCTCAAAGGTTTGCTCTAGTATATTTGGGCGACAAAGAAGACACCCTGGCATCTTTCACTTAGGAAGTAGATGGACAGCGAGACAGACAGCGGGTCACTATCAGGCTTGGTTGAGAACGTTGAGTGAGAAACATCTTTAGACAGGTTAACCTGTTGGTTAAATTTAGTCTCTAGGAGCATGTTATGATTTCATTATACATGTAACCATTTTTGGCTTGCATTCTTACTCACTATCACTGGAATCTCTGTTCTTTGATCATCTCTGCTCTTGTTTGCACTATAAATATATCCAAGTGCTGTGTGTTTTGCACTATAGAGTATAAGTAATAAAGTATAGAGTCTAAAGTAGAAGTAATAAACTGGTGTGTACTGTTCCATTGGGAACAGCAGGCCTGGTAATTCTGTGAGTGTTCAGTGGATAAAGGTCTGGACACTATACGGAATGGTCAGAAGACTCGGGGGTTGGTGTGTGCCTATCATTAACCTGTACAAAGAGACTGGGGTCTGAGGAGGCCTGGATGGCAGTGCTTGTTTTGCCAGAGCCTGGTCATTTTAGGAACTGACCCACAGCAGACACAGACAAGACTTCCTCACTCTAAGGGCAGGCGATGGTAAGGTGCCTCATAACCCTGGAAATTCCTGGGGAGTGTCACACAACTCTATTGGAATTCTCTTTGTTTCTCTGCATTCCTTCTAATTACCAGCAAGGGTTGCCCTCAGTATGTTGTTGGTCTTTTCGAATAGGCTCCGGCTTCTTATCACTGGCAAAGGCATCTTTTGTCCTAAGGTTCGGCTGACCTGCTGCAGGAGAACAGGAAACAGCTCTGGGAGCAGCTCCTGCACAGCTTCGCTTGACTGCAGTGATGACACCACCTCAAAGATGGCACATGTTGCCTGAAAGGAGAGCATGGTAAAAAATGAGATCTCCTCCCAACACCATCACACCCTCTCTCCCCTTCTGATATCAGCTGTACTGAATTCTCACTTCTGCCAGTAACTTGAATGACTGCGAGCAACTCCCTTAACTCGTGGCTCAGTTTCCCACATCTATAAAAATGTGTATGACCTACCAAGGCATGTTGTGAGTCCTAAGGAATATTTGCAAAGCACTGTGAGAAACCTGGTTCAAAGACATTCTAATTGCCAGATATTATTAAGTAAATCAGCCACGTACTCTAAACTTGCCCTATTTGTTCCACAGACAGCAGAGCTGGACTCAGGGAAACAGTACATCAGGGAAACAGTACATCAGACAGAGTTAGTCTGTCATCTAACTTACTGAGAGAGGTTCAGCAGCTGCCAAATGCCTGTCAGTTTCAGTCTCTGAGGTGACGCTTCCTTCTTGGCTTGTTGAAGTCTTTATTTTTTCTATTAGGACCTGTAGGACTTGAGTGGCAAGCAAGGGGTCTCTCCCCAGAGATCTCCACAGCTCAGTGGTGTCACTGCAATTTAATAGAAGTTACATGTGACCCCTGGACTCTTTTGTGGCTCAGATTGAATGCGTCCTATTTAAGTAAAGACCAAATGTTCTCCTTGCCTATGATGAGAAAGTTAGGAGTACTGTCCTCCTCTAATGCTCCTCGTGTATAAATATTGAGTTTCCAGTTACAGAACTAGGTTAAGTGACCTAGTCTTACTGCAGCCTAACCATTAATACTAGACTTCCGAAGGACAAGACACAGAGCGCCAACCTCAGTTCCTGTTTTCCCACTTCCCAGTAAATATGGACTCATGAGCATGTGGCTCCCAAAGATCCAGGGTTTGGAAGGCAAGTTGATGAAAGAAAAGCCACATTCCTACTAACTGGACATACAATTATGAGAATGAATATTCATGGCCATCCTAGGTCCCTTCACAAAGGGTGTCCTGACCTCTGTTTGCCAGAAGCTGGGACTGGGCAAGAAAGGATGGATCATTTGACATTTATCTGCTCTGTTCATTCCTCTGGGGCACCTGGCACTGGCCACTGTCGGAAGACAGGATACTGGGCTAGATGGACCTTTGGTCTGACCCACTATGGCCGTTCGTATGGTCTTAGATTCCAGCACTGATCATTGATAACTCAGTTAGGGATCTTTAAATGAAATGATGGATCTGCTTCCAGTCCAGTTTTAAGTCCCAAGGACGGCAACTCTATTCTAGCAGCCACACCCTCACCGATACCAAACGGCGGTCTGATGACAATATTGGCCCTATTCTTTGTAATCAGCCAGGGATTGGACTTGAAGCTGTCATGCTACCAGGAAATCAACAGCAACTGCTAATTTCCAAAGTGAGGTCAATTCAGGTGTCTAGAGAGCCAGGCCGGTTCCAGGCACCAGCCCAGCAAGCAGCTGCTTGGGGCGGCCAATGGTGAGGGGCAGCACATCTGGGTATTCGGTGGCAATTCGGCAGCTGGTCCCTCACTCCTTCTCGGAGCAAAGGACCAGCCGCCAAAGACTGAAGCGGTGGTGGTAGAGCTGCACATTGCGATCGCAGTTTTTTTGTGTTTTTTTGCTTTTTTGCTGCTTGGGGCAGCAAAAGCCCTGGAGCCAGCCCTGCTAGAGAAGTAGATGTTTCCAACAATACACTCCAGTTATACCAGTAAAGTTAGGTCTTTAGGATGTCAAAGCAGTTATGAATTAATGGAAACAGAATGACACTTAATTTCTCTCCACACCCCACCTTAATATGCTCTTGGACCTTCCTGGAGAAAGACCCAGGCTATTAACCATCAGGAATTATCCCAAAATGTCTGCTGCTTAAATAAAGCCCTACATCTCCCAGTAAAGCTGTGGGATCCATGTTTTACCAAGATGAATGCAATAGGTAGCGGTATATACCTGTCCATTGGCAGATGGTTGCTGAGTAGGCTGGAGATCACTGCTTCTAGGTGATGGTGAGCTAGAATAGACACTGCCTCCAGCAGGAATTGCCTCAAGCTGCCCTCCAGGATAGTAGCCATGTGGCTATATATTATATCCACAATAGCTGGCACCTGGAAGGAACAAAACCAGAAAGAAATGTCCCTTTTTCTTTCTCTCCATTCATTCTACAGAATCAAAACCTTTATTTAGACATTTGCTGCTTTTTTAGAAATTCCTCAAGAAACAAATGTTCAGATATGTCTATGTAACTTTAACCCACAACAATTGCTCACACTTGGCTGTAAAATTAACACTGACACACACATATACAGCGAAACCCCGCTATAACATGATGATCGGGGTCCAAAAATTGGATCGTGCTAAATGCGGGGTCGCAGTATAGCGGGGTCTACCATTTCAAGCTGGTCAGTTTCAAGCCGGTCGATTTCTCTTGGGCAGAAAACTACTTTCATTTGCGAACTACCCACAGCAGTAACTGAAAGGGTGGAGCTCCAGCAGCGGGGGCTCTCAGCCATGCAGTGAGAGAGGGAAACACTTGGGGAGAGCAGGGGAGACGTGCAGTGGGCAGAGGAAGAGCGAGGAGCAGCCGGGGAGAGAGTGGCTCTTCTCACCAAAAGGGTAAGCTGGGGCAGGTGGGAAGAGGCAGTGGGGAAGGCACATTCCATTTTTTTCTTTTTTTTTTTTTTTTTCTTCGGGGGCACTCCAGCCTCTCTACCTTCACAAAGCCTCTCTCTCTTTGTTTTTTTTCTTTGCGCTCCGCAGCACTCCAGCTGCTTTATTTATTTATTTATTTAGCGCTTCCATGGTGCTCCAGATGCTTTTTTTTGGCCTTACAATCGCGTTATACCCGAATTCGCGTTATTGCGGGGTGCATTATAGCGGGGTCAGGGGCGGCTCTAGCCATTTCGCCGCCCCAAGCACGGTGGCACGCAGCGGGGGGCGCTCTGCTGGTTGCCGGTCCCGTGGCTCCGGTGGACCTCCCGCAGGCGACTGGCAGAGCGCCCCCTGCGGCATGCCTCCCCAAGCATGCGCTGGCGTGCTGGGGCCTGGAGCCGCCCTGCCGGGTTTCCTGTACATACCAGGTAATTTAATGTGGTGGTGCCCAGCTATGCATTAAATAAACCAGCTGGCATGCACAAAAGAAGGCTTTGCTTGCCCAGATTTTGCAGGTGTGATTTAAGCAGCCAAATGCAACCATTTGCCTCGAAGGATGCACAGTTCATAAACAACCACAAGCACAAAATATGCAAGTGTTTTAAACACAGTGTGCAAATGCCTGGGACTATGAACAGGTGACGACCTCTCATATTCATTCCTAGCCCTTCACATCTTCAAAACACTGTGCAAACGTGGCAGTTCTGCTGCAAGGGTTCCCTGTCCTGAGGCCTTTCACCAGCCTTGATAGACGATTTGTGGAGTGCTCCTTTCATCTAGCCCTACCGCACTGGGCTCCAGAATAAGGCATATAAATAGTGGATCCCAAAGACACTATAGTTTTCTCCCTCCCTTCTTCTATTCTTAAAGGGTACGTCTACACACCAAAAAAATCCCTCAGCAGTGAGTTTCAGAGCTCAGGTCAACCTGGGCTTAAGGGGCTTGCACTATGTGGCTAAAAGTGTAGCTGTTCCTGCTCAGGCTGCAGCCCAGGCTCTGAAACCTGGCAAGAGGGTGGGTCTCAGAGCCCAGGCTCCAGACTCACTGGGAATGACTACAGGGCTATTTTTATCCAGGTAGCCCTTAGCCATGGGCCTCCTAAGAACTGGATGCCTCCAAGTGCCAGTCATTCTGTCTTCTTGTCTTTTCCCCAGAGTCTGTTTTTTCAAGCCTTTCTTGGCTGAATACTGTGGCAACAAGCCAGACAAATAAATAACCAACCATCTTCCTTTTCCCTTGGATTCTCTCTGTCTATTGCTATTGATTCTGCCATTGCCTAGTTTAGGGTGGGAACAGAGATGGAATCGACTCTATGTCCGAGGGGGAGAAACAGCAAGCTTTTTGTTCATTACACATGAGGGCAAAGATCTAAAAGCCTAGAGTTTAGGCAGAAAACCTCTCCAGTTTCCCATTTTACCTGGTCCAGCATGGCATCTCCACACTCCTTCAGTATAACCTTCATCCACAGTCCAGCTGTCGTGGCACAGGTGGGGCTGGCAGACAGCATACCTTCCACTGTGGCCTTGATAAAGTCTGTGGCCTGTTCTGGGGAAAAGTACTCACTAACAACCTGGGAACAAATCAAAAATAGGAGAGACTGCAATGATGTTTGGCTCCAGCACTTGTAAAAATGGAGGCCTAATATCTCTATGGAAAAAGATCTATGCATCAGCAAATTGCATCCGATGAAGTGGGTATTCACCCACGAAAGCTCATGCTCCAATACGTCTGTTAGTCTATAAGGTGCCACAGGACTCTCTGCTGCTTTTACAGATCCAGACTAACACAGCTACCCCTCTGATTAATTAACAATTTGTTAATTAGCCGCATGTCCAGCTAGCCATTTGGGATTAAAATTCTCTCCATAGTCTATATACTACATTTTTGTATTCTACAATAATGAGATCAGGTTTGAGGCAAAGCCTCTGTCACACAGTTAGCACAACATTGTACTGGATATGCAGGAGGTAAGTTTCCAGTTTGTATTCTCTTAGATACACTGCATCTTTATACAACATATAAAATTAAGTCAAGAGAGGCATGCACACAAATATAGGTTAAAGCAAACCCACAAGGTGACAGAATGAAGACTGGATGGGTTCTCAGCTTGATGTTCCACTAATACAGTTTTTTCTCATGGATAGCTGTATAGGTACATGTGTGTGCATCTGCGTGTGCATTTTCATGGGTGTGCAACATTCTGTGGCATCTGGATTTACACGGCATTCATAGCACACATCTATGAAAAGCATCTTGCTGGTTACTAGCAATGAATGCCCCGCTCCCACAGCTCGCTCCAAGTATGGAAAGGCATCATGAAAGCGTAAATGTAAAATGAACGGTGCCTGGTCACTAGAACATCCGCACAAGTTTTTTGAGTCAGTTACCCTGGCCATTTTGGAAGATGCCTGAAACAGAGCCTCGGGGTCCGGAGCTGCTGTTAGTTCTTCACGGAGACATCTCAGCTCCTCCTCCGCTGACCCCAGGTTCATGGGCTGGCCTGGAGTGGAGAAAAGGAAAAAAAGTACTGTAACGACTAATGAAACTGAACCTCTACTGCATGGATATTCATACAGGAGGATCCATGTGCTAGGCTGTTATCAGCATAGTGTAAAACCTTGGCCCCATCAAAGTCAATGGCAAAACTCCTGTTGACTCTAATGGAGTCGGGATTACACCCTAAATGTCTGAAAGTTAACAGTAGTGGTATGTTATTGTGACTGATACAGGATTGAACAAGCACCATATTCAGCTTGGAGCAGCTTTCTGGGGGTGTCTGGTTTCAGTAGCCTCTCTGCTCTCAGTATTTACATCTAATCTCACATTCAAGTACAACTCATGCAGGTAGATGGGAGGTTCCAATGTAGAGGTGAATCCCTCCACCAAACTCTCATTGTAAAAGAGATGGGGCTGGACAAAACCTTCGGCAGGAAACCCAGGCTCATCCGTCACTTCTAAACAATGCTGGGATTTCTATGTTGTACACTCAAAGACTGGAGTCCCTTATTCTGTTTCTGAATCACCAACACTGTTTTTTAGAACTGATTAATAATAATTAGAAATAGGGTGACCAGATGTTCCGATTTTATAGGGACAGTCCCGATTTTGGGGTCTTTTTCTTATATAGGCTCATATTACCCCCCACCCCCGTCCTGCATGAGGTTCACATTTGCTGTCTGGTCTCCCTAATTGGAAATGGCCTTAAATGATAACCAAGATCTATCCCATTAGGTGAAAAGAATATCCTACTCCAGGGGTCGGCAACCTTTCAGAAATGCTGTGCCGAGTCTTCATTTATTTACTCAAATTTAAGGTTTCGCGTGCCAGTAAGACAATTTAACATTTTGAGAAGGTCTCTTTCTAGAAGTCTAGTTATATATTATAAACTATTGTTGTATGTAAAGTAAATAAGGCTTTTAAAATGTTTCAGAAGCTTCATTTAAAATTAAATTAAAATGCAGAGCCCCCCGGACTGGTGGCCAGCACCTGGGCAGTGTGAGTGCCACTGAAAATCAGCTTGAGTGCCACCTTCGGCCCCCGTGCCATAGATTGCCTACTCCTGTCCCACTCTTTCACAAAGGGGAAAATGGCCTACACTTACTCCAATAGCTTTGAATGCTCATGACAGAGGGCTGCTGCAAGAACTTTTTGTTTAAAGAATTATTCCAGGAAACCCCTCCAATACAGCCAGTGGCAGGGTAAAGAGAAGGAAAATGTTTAGTACCAAGGGCTTGTCTACATGGAGATAGTCAAGAAAGCTAATCCAAATTCATTTTCAAACTGCATTAGTTAAACTTCATTAAACACCTCTGGGGACACACTTATTTAGAATTAAAGGGGCCTTTTTCAGGTTAGTTTAATTCATGTAATTCACTAAAATTAAGAAGGGCCATTTTAATTCAGAATCAGAGCATCCACACGTGTTTAATGCCACTTTAAAATTTACACCTTTAGTTCATTTGGATTAACTCTCCTCAGTGTCCCTGTGTAGAGAAGCCCTAAGGAACTGAGCAGTTATCTACCTGGTGCAGACCATTTATTATTTGTACAGTTCCCAGAAGTGTGCTAGACTCTTTACACATCATAATCTTCTCTTCTAATGAGCTATTTACAAGATGCCCACCACTCTGTTATCTAAGTGCCAACAGACAGGACAGAAAGAACTAGACAGGCAGAAAAATTGACAATACAACAGTGAAAGAAGGTGAAGAATTACTTATACCTGCTAATGGTCTCCTCACCTTGTATACAGAGAAGGCAGCTGATACAGTCAACCACCCACTGACGAGATGTGGCCAGTGAATCACAGCTGTATGGTGCTATTGCTCCAATCAGAGATCCAAACTGATTAAAAGTTTCCTGAGTCTAATTAAAAAAGAATGAAGAATGAACATTCTCCAGCTGTACTAGACTTCACTTGCCATTTTTATTGTTGATACCAGTCAGCTCTGTGTTTTGGGGGGACCAGGGCACAGTATCTAGCTTGTGTGACTCATGAAGGACACCCCCAACCCCCGTCTCTGTTTGAACCAAAACAGATCAGAGAAAAGGCTTGCAGAGAACAATGAAGGGTTTGGGGAGACACACCTAGAGGCCTCCTGACAAGGGTGACAAGATTAAGACATCTCCATTTGCATACAGAATGAAGATCAGAGACAACTCCCCTAGCTTCAACTGCATTAAAGAAGGTATAGGGTATAGCATAAAGAATGAAGAACAGAGAACCGCACTGAACTCTGGGACCAGAAAGCAGGGACACACTGAATCATGGGAATCCCTGCTCCAGATGCTAATGAACCTATGCGTGCACACACCCAGCTCAGCAATTATCAGACCAATTCAAGTAATAAATCTTTGACTCATATCCCAAAATACTGAAGCAGCCTAGTTGCCTTGTGAGCTCCCTGGAAGAAAACAACACCCATAGCCAAGAGTGATCAGCTCCTATTGTCTAGCCTAAAGAAAACCCTTGAGCCATCAGTTTACCCATAAACAAATCTAGTGTTCTCCCTTGAACCATTGTATTTTCTCTACAAAACCCCTATGTATGCCCAGGTAAGGGTTCTGATGTATAGACCCAAACTCTTCATCATTTCCACTGGGATTCCATCTCCTGACTGATCGTGCTGGGGGCTCTGCCTGTCTCCAGCACTCAGGACCCTGAGCTACCACCATCACCTGGGAACCCTGACCAGTTCAAGCCTCATGGAGTGGGTGAGATCCATCTCTCTCTCTGTTTTCTTTCCTACCTCAGGTATTAACCTTTAAAATGTAGCTGTTATGTTTGTTTAGCCCTCCTGGTGTGGTTATCACTATGATTCAATCAATAACTGTTATGGTTCAGCTGGTTGCTTCTCTCTCTCTCTGAATTTTACTCTTTGTGTTTTTAGCTTCCCCCATTTACTGTGCAGCGACGCTTCTAGTACCTAAGCTAAAGATCCCTGTAGTGCCCCAAAATACTGTGGGGTTTGCTCATCAAGTGGGTTACTACCAGTACAATTGTAATGTGAAAGTGTGATAGGAATGTGTTCAACTTGCGGCACATAAGTGGCGGGGGGAGCAGCTGAAAGTGCTGCTGAACCCAGCCTGTTGAGACCAGGGGCGCATAAGGGTACCAGCTTGACAGTGCTGCTTAACCCAGCCCACTGAACACAGGGACATATGAGGGGATCAGCTGGGAGTGCTGATTGACTTGCTCTGCTAGTGTGGGTGTGGGCGTGTCTGCGCATGTTCGTCTAGTTCTAGTTATTAGCCCTGGGGAACCTAGTCCTGCAGGAAAGCTCCATTGGGAGGGGACTTGTGGAAGGAAGGAGTAGAACACACAAGTGACATAAGCAACACATTAATAGAATTACAGAACCGCCCCTCCCCCGCACAGAAAAGTAACCCTAATTAATGAGCCTCCCAAAGTAACGGGCACGTCTGGTAACATTGTGCCCTGATTCCTGTTCTGACCTGGGTAACGCACATTGGAAAATATAATCCCAATTGTACATACAAACAGATGGGGCCTAAATTAGCTGTTATCACTCAAAGAAGAGACCTCAGAGTCATTGTGTACAGTTCTCTGAAAGCATCTGCTCCACCTGCCACAAAAACGCTAACAACATGTTAGGAACCATTAGGAAGGGGATCGATAATAAGGCAGTAAATATGATTATGCCACTATAGAAATCTACAGGACCCCCACACCTTGAATACTGAGTGCAGTTTTGCTCATCTTATCTCAAAAAAGATATGTTAGAACTGGAAGAAATACAGAGAAGAGTAACAAAAATTATTAGGCGTATGGGACAACTTCTCGTACAAGGAGAGATTAAAAAGACAGGGACTTTTCAGCTAGGAAAAGAGACGACTAAGAGGGACTATGGTAGAGATCTATAAAATCATGACTGGTGTAGAGAAAGTCAATAAGGAAGTGTTATTTAGCCCTTCACATATCACAGGAACAAGGGGTCACCCAATGAAATTAATAGGCAGCAGGTTGAAAACAAAAAGGAAGCATTTTTTCACACAATGCAGTCAACCTGTCGAACTCATTTCCAGGGAGATGTTGTGAAGGCCAAAAGTATAAGTGGGTTCAAAAAAAATTAGATGAGTTCACAGAGCATAGGTCCATCTCTGGCTATTAGCTAACATGGTCAGGATGCAACCCCATGATCTGGATGTCTCTAAACCTCTGACTGCCAGATGCTGGGGCTGAGACTGTCCAACAGGGGATGGTTCACTTGACAATTGCCTTGTTCTGTTCATTCCTCTGATGCATCTGGCACCCACCACTGTCAGAAGACAGGATACTGGGTAGATGAACCATTCTTCTGGGGGATCCAGGATAGCCACTGTTATGGTTTATGTTCTTAGCTGATTACATAGAAATTCAGCTTTAGCATCCTGGGAGCATAAGAACCAAGAATGCATTTTTGTGACACTGGCAGACCAGTCAACCTGTGTATGACCCATAATAACTTAACAAGAGGCACTTCTGCTGTATCAAGACAGTTCACTTGCATGTGAATTTCAAAGAGATGTATTAGACTAGCAATCATCAACTCATTCAAAAATGAACAATAGATGCTAAGTGTACTTGTCTGTGATTATCTATACCTGGTTAGAAGTTTCACAATGTAACTAAATTAGCTTGTGGATGCTAATTCCCTTTCATGGCTTAATTGTCTTAATTATGTGTGCAAGGTGTTCAGTTAACCTTAAAATCAAAGATGTAAGACACTTCAGGAAACCAATCATTTCTACATTATCTTCAGCTTAACTTTCTGTGTTATAATGGAAGAATGGCTAATTACCTTATGTGAATGAATGTAACTAGTTTACTGTGTATGCACAGGAAATAGAAGATTATCTTCAAAGCAAAGTACAAGAGGCCATCTGCATTGGGGGAAGGGCCTTCTGTGACAATTTCTGTGAGGTAGGCTTGTCAGCCTGGTAGAATAGCTATAAAAGAGAAGGCTCGGGCCTGATCCTATCATCTCTAGTCTGCTTAAATGTTAAACAGGGACAGTGTAAGCCATAGGACAGAGATCTTCCAAATAATCATTTGGAAGAACCTGGAAAATGCCTGGAAAACTAACAGACTTTACATCTAAGCTGCCTTTGGATTCTGATCTGTTGGGATGATTCCAGAGAGACTTTTACAAACCAGCAGTTTATTCCATCACTGTTGTGATCCTGAATTATGAACATTGAAAGTCACTTGTGGGGATATTGATCTTTTAACCATTTGTAACTCTCTTCTTTCTTTTAACAATAAATCTTAGATTTAGTTATTAAGGATTGGCTGACAGTGTGATATTTGGGGAAGACCTGAGATTCACATTGACCTGGGGATAAGCATCTGGTCCTTTATGATCAGTGAACCCCACATATGGCGAATCAGGTTTCCAGTAACCCTCACTATATTAGACATAGAATATCAAGGTTGGAAAGGACCTCAGGAGGTCATCTAGTCCAACCCCTGGCTCAAAGCAGGACCAATCCCCAGACAGATTTTTACCCCAGTTCCCTAAATGGCCCCCTCAAGGATTGAACTCACAACCTGGGGTTTAGCAGGCCAATGCTCAAACCACTGAGCTATCCCTCCCCCCTCTTCCAAGACATGGATGTTTACATGGGAGCCAAGGTCTGGAATACCAAAAGAGGACCATGTTTGGCATCTTGTTAACTAGGGTGGAAGCTCTTTTGTTGTTGACTTGGTGAATCTAATGATAGAATAAGCCATCAGTTTGGGGTTGTCTCCTCTACTTCTTGCAGTCTGCCCACAGTGTGGTCACAGCATTGTTGTGTAAAACTCTCTCTTATGGAAGCAGAGGGATGTTCGTCACCTTGAGATCCCAGCTGCTGTCCTGGAAGAGTTTTTCATGCATTTGCGTTGAGTGTCAGTTCTGATGTAAGCAGGGCAGTCAGCTCAAGGAAGAGTACGGCTATACTCACTGTGCTATGAACTGTCTCTTGATAGACAGTCAGCAGCTGGGTGCTGGCCTGCAAGGCCCTCTCTCTTTCCCACTCCTTCCCTGAACTGAACCATGTCCTTAGGAGCTGTTGGTAGAGCAGAGGAATGGACAGAGTTAGTACCAGAAAATCCCTCCCAAAAGTTCCTCTTAAACAGGTTTAATTGTCACTAAAATCCCTCTCCAAAGCATCTGACCTCCATGTAGCAAAGGAATTACACCTATATCTAAGGGGCTCTTCCATTAGACAAGTCCCAGGGACCAGATTCACCTCTGGTGTACTGTAGCTCGATTGAAGCCAAAGGAGTTACACGAGAGATGAATCTGGGCCCGTGTATGTGATGTCTGCTGTAGACTGTCTGATGGGAGCTGTCTAGCACATTGCATGCTGTTTGATGTCTGCTGCTGTGGTCTGTTTCCTGGGCAACTTCTCCCACATTGAGTGGCAAAATGACAGAGAGGAGCATTTCTTTTTATTAATTTGAATAAGAGCAGAGAAGTTCCCCCAGCCGAGCTCCTTTTATAACTTCACTTTTATACTGAAGATGCATCAAACTCCCCACCCCTCAGCTCTTCACGATATTCTGTTCATGTCTGAGGAACAGCAAGTCTGCTCTGAATGAGTTTCCATACACAGGGCTTAACTCAATATTCATGAATTCCTCTTAGAAGAAGTGATCAGTTTCAACTGGTTCTCTTGGATTTGGCTACTGCAGTGGTGATTTTCTTGCCGCTCCAAGTAGTGTCAACAACACTATAAGAACTTGGTGCCAATCCAGCCCTGGCATAAAATGGCACAGCTTCCGTGGATTTCAATGGGGCACATGCCCGCTTATCCCAGGAAGAATTTGGTGCTCTCTCCCTAAAATTCACTCCGTTGTGTGGAAAATTCCTCCACAACTGAAGCTTGACCCCCTAAATCTCTGACTCTTCCCTGCTGTAACACAAGAAACAATCTCCACCATGGTTCAATGGTCTACTCACTTCAAACATTTCCTGGAACCAGTCTGCGGTTGGTGCTTCCTCCAGCAATGTCTCCATTAGCTTGCAAAGGGTTTCAAAGGACCTCACGTAGATTAACTGAAACCGGAAGAGAAGAAGTGAGGCTCAGTACAGATCATTTGTGTGTGGGGGCCGGGGAAAGCTAACCATAACCTTGCCAGGGAGGCCATGTGTGACTGCCATCACCCAGTGCCTGCGGGGCAGAAATACAGTGGATGGTGCCAGAGGAGAATTGTCGTCACGTACTTGTATATGCAGAGCATCCTTTGCTGTCTCACATTCCTCTTTCATCTTCTCCAAGGGAGGAAGGGGAAATAAACTTTTGAAGCATTGATCAAGGAGTTCAAGGTTTTCCTCCATGGTCAGAGATGGTTTGAGTTTGCTGGCAGAAGAAAGATAGAGAGAAAAGTCATGCATTAGACTCAGTACCACCTCCAAGTGAAAGAAATGGGTCCAATGACTAGAGATTGTCCCAATCTAGAACCCCAAATGCGAACAACCCTTCACTTTGCACCTCTCTTAAGTATTGGCTCATCTAGAAGTAAAGCTAAAACATCAAGTCTCCTTTTTAGAGAAACCCACAAGCTTTCTTCCCCCTGCCAGCTAGCCAGACACCTCCTCCCCATCTGAACCTCTGCTCCATTCAGGGGGGCTCTAGGCACCAGCAAAAGCCAAGCTGTTGCCTAGGCGGCCAAATCTAGGGGCGGCAGGGACTGACCTGCCAGTGCAGTCATGCCTGCGGGAGGTCCACCGGAGCCGCCGGCACGACCGGACCTGCCGCAGGCATGACCGCGAGGAGGGCGCCGTCCCGCGGCTGCGGCTGGACTCCCGCAGGCATGACTGCGCAGCAGCTCGCCGAGCCGCGCGACCGCAGCCGCGTTCGCCCGCGCAGGTCCGCTGCCCGGGCCCGGTGGACCTGCCGCGGAGCTCAACCGAGCCGCGGGAAGAGGGGACCCGCCGCGACCGAGGAAGGGCGGCGCAGCACACCGCGCTGCCTGGGGCAGCCTAATTTCTAGAGCCGCCCCTGGCTCCATTGTACTGCATGCCCCACCAACCTCCAAACTTGTGTCTTTCAAGCACAAACCCCCAAATGGACACATTCAAATCCTTAAGAATTAAAGTCCTGCTGGTGAGCAGCATGGAAGCCACACGGCCACGGCCAGAGGAGTCAGGGCGAATTGCCGCTGAAGACCCGGAGCAGAAGAAGCTCCGGGGGCCTGGGCCCCGTGAGAGTTTTCCAGGGCCCCCGGAGTGAAGGACCCCGCCTAGGGGCCCTGAAAAAAACTCTCGTGGGGGCCTGGGGAAAATTGCCCCACTTGCCCTCCCCTCCCCCCGGGGAGGTCCTGGTGAGCCAAACCCTGCAGGCATTAAACTGCTCCCAAGCTGACACTCATGAATTAACAAATAAGAAGGCATCACAGTGCCAGGAAATATGGCAGAAAATAGCCTACCTCAGATGTCCAATGGCAAGAATTGCCTTGTAGCGAACTGGAGATGCCAGGGAATCCAGTGGTTCCTGTTTAATGAAGTCCTGAAATGCATGAAGAGGGACATCAAAATGGGAAATGGATTTGAAAGGCAGAGAGGCCTTCCTCTCACACCCTGAAACAGGGCCATATGCCAGACCTGGAATAAACAGACGCCGTGCCCAGCAGGCTCTCTGCCTCAGCAATGGACCGTAGGGCCATCTGCAGGCTATACAGAGGACAGAAAGAGAACTCACAAGACACAAGCCATTCCTTCCAGTTACAGCCCACAATATGTCAGCATCCCTGCCAAGCTCAGAGTGGACCCAGCATTCTGGGTGCCATGCAGGTTGCTCATGAGACTGCAGTAGTACAGTCACAGCCAATGGATAAAATATCATCTCCCTGGAAAACCAGTCTCAATACATTACAACAAACTCTCTTGTACTTCAGTCCTCAAAGCTCCTAATCACTCACCAGCATGTAGCCAAGGAGCTCCAGTTTGTATGAGAATTCGAACTCCTGGGAGTCTCTGGTCTCCAAGATGGCACAGCTAATCTCCATGACATTGTGGATGAGGGTTAATTTTAGGTTCATGTCCTACATAATCCAGAAGGAGAAACAAGAGTATGTAGATGAGAAACTGAGAGAAAAGAACCAGAGTCCAGACGATAAAGATCAGGAATTAAATCTAGCCTCAGGGAAGGAGAGAGGTGTCCCCAGACCCCAGAAGGTAGAGGACTCTGGATCTGCACCCACCTCAGAAAAAGAGAAAACCCAGGTTCATCAAATAAATCCAGGTCCACTTACACCAGAGCAGCCAGGACTCCTGCTTGATGTAGCAAGGAAACCAAGCTGTGTGCAATTTAAACAAGCAACTTGTGTATAGAAAACGCAAAAGCAGAGGGCAGATTATTTAGAATGTACCTTGTTCGCAACAGTGATGCCCAGCACCTGAAAAATGAAATGCAAAACAGCTATTAGCAATGTAGATAGTCCCACAAAACACACAACCTCAAAATGTCCTGGCTGGTGACTATGGAGCAGAGAGAAATCACTATTGTTAAATCTTCCAAAAGGCAGGAAAGGTATCCAGAGGGGGTGTTTTCCAGAGGTCAATATCAGGAGCCATCCTCCGTAATATCTGCATTTGTGAACTACTGGAAGAGCTCAGTTTGGTTCAACTGTTTTTGGCAATGCCTAAGTGAGAGTCTCAGTTAGACAAGGCAGAACTGAATGGTAAAGTGATGTGGAGAGGTGGCACTGAGATGAGAGTCAGGACCAGCAGTCAGGCACCTGGGGAACAGAAATAACGGAGCACACAGACAAACAAGACGACAGATAAGAGGTAAGGGAAGTAGTGAGTCCAAGAAACAGCGTGACAGCAAATCAACTAAATACAGGCTAGCACTAGTCTCTCTTGGGTAGTAAAAGATAGAGCTAGATACACATCCATATGAGGGGAGTTAGAGTGTTATTCTGAATAGCCTGAGTGTCACTGCATCTGAATTACTGTGTAGCTTAGGTCTACAGAATTTCAGAAGACTATAGAAAAACCTAGAGAAAATACAAAGAAGAGCAACAAAAATGATACAACATGTGACAGCTCACACTCGTCGTCCATTACAGTTTTAAATTTGAGTTATGTGACACTTATCACGCAAAAGCTCTTACCTGACCACTGGCTCTGTAATGGAGAAGGATGTTCCTGTGATGTCTGCCTCTACTCGGGAGAGAAGCTGGTCTTTGGAGCATGGACAGCCACGTTGCTGTAGGTCAGCATCAGGGTGCTGCGAGTCTTGCCTCTTCTCCCATGGTGGTAGTCCTAGTCAATCAGAAAGTTCTTCTGATTCCTTTTGCTTTGGAATTCTGATCTGCTGCTGACCGAGGAATTCCTCACAGCAGCAATAGCAGCTTGCACTTGCAAAGCTCTTTTCAGCCAAAGATCTCAAACCACTTGCAAAAAGTATTTAAGCAATATAATAACGGTGAGGTGTGGAGATATTAGTATCTCCATCATTCCCACTAGGTAACTCTGACACACAGAGCCTAAAATGCTGAACCTACAGCAGTGAAGTACACGGGAGCTTAGTCATTGACACTGGTGGGTACAAGATCAGGCGCTAAATGTCTTGCCTAAGGCTGCACAATGAGTAAATGGCAGAGCCAGCAGTGGAAGCCCAGAGGCCTAGTCTCCTGCTCTAGCCTCTAGATCAGTGGTTTTCAACCAGGGCTACTTGTGTACCCCTCAGAGGTCTTCCAGGGTAAAAATGAGAAAATAAGCAATTTTCAGTAATAATGTGCTATGATACTTTTTAATAATTTTATACCTGATTTTGTAAGTAGTTTTTAAGTGAGGTGAAATTTGGGGTACACAAGACAAATCAGACTCCTGAAAGGGGTACACTAATCTGGACAGGTTGAGAACCACTGCTCTAAATCACAGGTTCCATAATTGTCATCCGTAGCCCACTGGTGGTCTACCTAAAGCAGGTTGGTTGGCCACATGTTGCTTGCAACCCCTCTTCATTTCCAGCTAATAACTGGGATTTAAAAAAAAAAACGCTAAAAATACCTTAAATGCTTTTCCATGCAAGCCACTGAGGTAGTTCCCACACATTGTGCATGGGAGGGGCGCTCAAGCCATGAGATATCAGATGATAAAAATCATTTGAGAGAACCCCAGCTCCAGATTGTGCTCCTCTCTGCTTAACTGCAGGCGTCACGTAGAATGCATACACTGGGGGACAATTCGAACTGAGCAGAGCAGACACTACCCTGGGGCTGCTGCCCCTGCTATAGAGGGAGAGGAAGTTGGAGAGAAGCCCCTGGCTCCTTTACCTTCAGGCGGCTGATGAGCCCAGAAATCTTCACCTTGCTCATTGCAGCCCCAAACTCCTGAAGTGCGTTCAGGGTGAGGTCCAAGTGGCTCTCAGCAGAGAATGCGAGGATGGAAATGACTCCCTGTCACCCAAGAAAAATACTGGTTAGGATCTAACCCACGAGTCCCTTCCTTTCAGCTGAAGCGGTGTAAAGCGCCAGTCAGGCGTCAGACCCGTGGGCAGCGGGGGCTGAGTGAAACAGCAATGAAGAGGATATGAAGCGAAATGGCATCTGTCCCAGGCCAGCTCAGAGCTGAGCCCCACAGGCAGCATTCAGAGATTACTTGGTAAAGTGGAGAGAAGGACAGAGTCCTCACCTGTCTCTCAGGGGCTTCCATATAATCTGTTGTTGTCAAAAATTTATGAAGCTGGGATTTAACGTGGCCCAGGTCCTGACAAACTGCTAAGGACGTTCCTAGCGCCTTATACAGGAAACTCTGAAAGAAAGAGACCGGCACTGAGATACCAGTAACAGAACGTGCCAGTCAGTACAGACCCAGCTCAGCAACACTCAGGAAAGAACAAGATAGCCAAGTCCAAGCACCCATACTGCAGAAACATCCCATCATCTAGCCCAGCCAGAGAACCAACAATGCAGCACAGACAAGCAGCCTGTCCAAGCAAATATTGGAAGGGCAGGGGGGCAAGAGAGCAGGGAACAAGTAAAAACAAATTTTATATGGAGAATAAAATATAAAGTAATGAAGCCTTGAGAGAAGCCTTATGCAGCCCCCCAATCAGAATTTCAAGGGAAATTAACTAGAAACTAAGCCTTAACAGAGAACAAACCTTCTCACGGGAGGGGCTGGTATAGCTGGCCATCTGCTGGTTCAACTCAAGGCTTATCTGGCTGCTCCAGGCACTGTCGTCTATCATCGCCAGAGATGTTCTTAGGAACTGAGTGTAAAAGAAGAGTTAAAGCAGATAGTTAATTGCAAGAATTTGGGGGTTGTTGTGGGGGTTGTTTGTTTATTTGTTTGGTGTTTTTTTTCTTCCTTGTTCTCTCTTGTAAACTTTCCAATATTCAGGTGTCATGGGAAGGTAATTCCCTGTTGAGAACTATAAACATCGACAACCCAGATTTCCTCTGCTGTTGTTCTTTAACCTTTGTCTGATGATTCCTCTCAGTCCCCAAACCCAGATGGACAGTGAATTGGAGAATGAGATAGAGCCAAGACATCTGACCATTGAGGAGTGATTTTATAGTGGATGGAGGATGGGCCTAGTAAACTTTGAACAAAGGGCCCTGGACTATGAAGGACCAGGCACCTTCTCTGAAGTGCTATGGACCCTTTATGCCACCTCCTGAGGTTCTCCAGGGTTGTGAGGTACCTCACTATCACCTGCCCTTAGCATGAGAAAGCCTTCTCTGTGCTCTGCCAGCCACAGGAAATACAAGCACGCCCTTCTCACCCCATTCAGGTTCCACTATCCTTCTACAGATAAGCAATCGGTATGGTCCAACCGCCGAGCCCTCTCTGCAGCCCCACAATGTCCAGCCTCTGTTCCACTGGACACTCACAGAATTCATAGGTTTGCTACACACCACCTTACCAGTTTCACCTCAGCTTCACTGTTCCATTTCACACACTTAGATACATTTATAGTGAAAACAAGCAGAGTTCAATTGACAAAGATCAGAGAGTTGAGAAGCAGCAAGTAAAATAAATGTAAACAAATGGTTACGTAAAAATAAAATCATAACACACTTCTAGAGCTTAAACTTAGATAACCAAACATTCCCTGTCTCACAAAGGATAGCTCCCAAATCTTTCTCCCAGCATGAAACACCCAGACCAAAGGTCATCCTCCATTCATAAGACAAGCCAGCTGGCAGTTCGTCCAATAGGTGAAGGATACCTAGTGCCGGATACCTCTGGACCTCCAGATAGGGTTCCAAGCATCCATTGTCTTCATTTGTAAACAGGGTACCCCCTATTGTTTGTTTGTTTTTCTTGTATCAAATGTCCTCTGAGACTTCACAATCACTTGATTAGAATTTTCCTCTATTGATTAGCATCCACTGTGAATAATTACTCAATCTACATACAGCCATTCAGGCAGATAAGCATCTCCTGCCTGAAAGAAACTTGTTTATCATTTTCTGGTGACCAGCCCCAACTCAGACCTTAAAAGCATCAATTTCAGTATGGAACCATAACACCTTATCTATTATCCATCCAGTCACTGTGCAAGGATTATGATGAGGCGTGTGGCACGGGTTTCCAGTAAAGGCTTTACATCACACCCTTTGATTATATAGAGATCAGATCCAGGGAATCCTGGGAATCCTGTGGCCTCAGCCAGTTGGCACCCAAAGGACCCAGGGTCACACCCTCAACTCCCATTGAAGTCAGCCAGGGGTTAGTAACTCTCAGCACTTTGCTGTTTCAGGCCCGAATTTTTAACAGCAGCCAGGAAATATCAGAAACCTCACAAGAAAACCTAATCTTAGTTGATTTTTTAGCCCAAAGAATTTCAAAGGAGGCTGGATCTGGAATGGGGAACTCTAGAGTGTAATCCAACCCCAAATGGAACTGCAAACCTTCTGGGGCGATTTGTCACTAGGTCCCTTCCTTTCATTTTCAGCACTCGCCATCAAAATGTTCCTTGTCTGGATTTAAACGAGGCTGCAAAGAGCTCTTTCTGAGCAGAAAGGCTTCTCCCTGAGATACAGTCACCAAACCCTGTCTTGTCTCTTTTCCTTTTGGGGTTTCTCACAGCAAATTTTCTTTTGAGTGGCAAAGAGAAAAAAAAGAATCCTTTCGATGTCCCCCAGTGGTGCATTAGCACCATGAGCATGCTGGTTTTCTGGTTATGTTGTGTGTTGTTCCCAGTGGTAACGCAGAGTTATTTATAACTGGTTGAACAATGCTAAGTCCATTTCACAAAACAAGTGGAATTTTTTTGTTTTGTTGATTTTTCAACACACACATGAAAAGTGAAAGAAAAATATTTTGCTTTTCAAAATCAAAATGACCATTATTCAGTTCTTTGTTTTCCCCTTTCCTTCCCTTTATCCCTCGTTCCCAGGTCTTTCCTCCCCTCTTCCACTTTGTGACTGAAAAAGCCGGGAGGGAGGTTAGGGGGGCAGGGGGAAGGAGACAAACAGAAAAGCAAATGAAAAAAACCCAAAAAATCAACTTCAGTTTAAAAAAACTGAACATTTTCCAGTTGGGTTGTTTTGTTTTGTGAAAAAAAAAATTGAAAATGTCCCATGAAAATAAAAAAGGCCAGTTGTCACTGAACAAAATGAAATGGTTTGACCATCTCTGTTTATAATTAATAGTTTATCATTAATATTTTCCCCAGCTGATACATTTGGAGGGGGGAGGGAGGGCTGTGACAATACAGCTGAAAGCCATCTTTTACCTGAAGCAGCATGTGCTCCCACCGCGCATGGTCCAGGGAATTTTCTGTGTTTCCTATGAAGCAGGAGGCAAAACATGATGTCAGCTAGGTTAGCAAAAAGACTCGTCCCAGGAATCTCCTTTGCAATCAGTCCTTCAAAACCCCTGCTCTGCCAAGCTGTAACATACCTGGGCTTTCAAAGCTAAATGGGACCTACGCCAACATTCTTTCCTGGACCAACAGAAAGTATCATATTATGTACCCTGCTGGCATTTTTATTCAGGGTCAGTCAACCCACCAGGAGTGAGATGCTGAGCACTCCCAATTCCTTTTGACATTAATGGGAGCTGAGGGTACTTAACGTCTCAGAAAACGGTTCAGCACATCAGAAGACTGGGTTTAATGTGAATACAAACTTTTCCTGCATAATAAGGGATTCTGGACTTGATCCTAACTTGATGTAAATCAGTGTAGCTTCACTGAAGTCAATGGAATGATACTGATTTACATCAGCTGAGAATCTGGCCCTGTTTCTGAATGTCCAGCTCTAACCTACCCTTCTTTAATGTCGGCACAAGGCAGTACTGGGGACTCTGTACAGCAACAACAACTAGGAAGATACAGCTCATTTTTAAATCTTTTTTTGACTATCAAACCCACTTGAACATTGTGGGGTCCGACCTTCATCAGAAACCTATCGGGTTTGTGCTCCACGTAGGGTCTGTCATACTCCACAGAGACTACAATGGCACAGCCACGTCATTGGAGCTCTGCTGGCATAACCCCATAGTGTAGACGCAGCCTACACTGACTGAGGAGGTCAATAGATTCATACCACTGTAAAATTGCTGAAAGACATTATTAGGCCCACAATACCTAGAGTCTACATAGGGCACCCACTTGGCCAAACTAGCTTTTATGGCTCAGGTTTCCTTACAGAAAGAAAAACTCTGGGTTTTTTAATTGAATCACCCTTGAAAGTAAACATGGGGTTTAATTTTCAGAAACATTCAGTTTGCAAAATCAGACTATATATGGAACCCCAAAATATTTCACTAACCTCCAGCTTCACGTGTAATTCACCTTCCCAAACATTAACCTAGCAAAGGTGTGGGGGGAACTGCTGTAAAATTTCCATTCAGCTGAAACCTTCCTGGCCTGATTCTGCCCGGATTGAATTGGCATCAGTGGTTTAACTTTAGATTTACCCCAGTGGTTCACAGTTATCCAGATGAAGGAAAAGTGAGGGCCTAGAAGCCCAATTTCAATTCCCCGCTCTTCCCACATACTGCAACAGGAATGGCACAACACATGTCGATACGAAGCTGCATTTTCTGGCTTCCTTCTATGCTCCATGGACCGCACTCCTCCTAACTAGCACTTTACCTTCAATGTACTGCAGCAGAGATGGGATCTTTACTACCCACGTCTCACCCACTGCTGCATGGATATTTTGGTGCAGGGCCTGTAGTAACTGCAAGGCAGCACATCCGTGTCCTTCTCCTGCATAAGGACGAGGCTACTACCTGTCAGTGAGACAGAAAGAACAGGCTAAGTTTGGTCAGCACAATACCAGTTTGTTCCTGAAGGAAGGAATAGTTCAGACTATCTCACTGTGGAGACCATACAATAGAGTTGTTGATTCTACTGCAGTGCCTTCCTGAAGAAGAAAGCATTCTAGCTAGTATGAAGATACAGAACAGTGCGTCTCAGGAGAGGGCAGAGACAGAGAGATCCAAATCATACACATTCCTCAGCCTGTCTACAAGCATCTAGCTAGAAAACCCATTTTTATAGTTAACTGTGCCACTTCACATTCCGCAGAAAACCTATTCTCATGGTCTACTCACCAGAAGTCGTGCCAGCAGCCCCTGGGGTGTAGGGAGTTTCACTAGGGAAAGAAAGAGAATATCATTAATTCTGCCAGACTTTCAGAGAGTCCTGCTGATGTTATTCACCTAGCCATTTCCAACGTGCCCACCAATGTTGAATGCAGCTGATCATAATTTGCATTTCCATAGTGCTTTCAGTCTGAGCTTCTCAAAATGCTTTACAGACATGAATGAATTCCATCTCACAGCACCTCTATGAGGCTGGCATTAATTACTCCTTCATTTCACAAGTGGGGAAGCTGAGAGAGAAAGATCAGGTGATTTCCACAAGGTCACATCAGAATTTTGGTGGCAAGCTGGGAACAGAACCCACATTTCCTAGCTCCCTCCCATGGCCATGTTGTAATCACAAGACCATCCCTTATTTTAGCCTTCTCATTGCAGATGAGAGAACTGGAGTAGACTGAACCTGTTCATTGCATAGTGTGCCTGGAGAGAATAAATGAAAGAGTTCCTGTTATAAACCTGGTCCACCGTAGTCGAGGGAAGCAGCTTCTTCTCCTTCCTGCTGCTTTTTCTCAGCCAGCTCCCTAAGGCATCTGCAGAGAGGCTTCAAAGTACCAGTGTACTGAGCTGGCACCACATATTCGAGAAGCCTTGGCCATAACACCTGCAGAGAAGAGCGAGACTGTTCAGTACGCAGCTATTTCCATTCCCCCACCTCCAGTATCCTGCTGTTGGAATCCCTCCCTCTCATGTAGCTTCTCCTTTTATTCATCACTGACCCGTCCCTTACCTATCACCTCATCTCTCTCCCCCCGCATCATCTCACTCCACCTGTCCAATGCCCCCTCACTCTGTCTTTTAAATACTCTGCCTTCTTTGGTGAGCAATTTGGCTCTCACCCAGAGATGAATCCTCTTTCCCTGCATTAGAGCATTATGGAGCTATTTAGATGGCACCATCAACTCACCCAGAACTTTACAGACCTATATAAGGCACAGTCCCAGCCCCAGCATTTGTTCAAATCCAGGATCACCAAATCTAAATGTCAGAAGTATTCATGGGGGACCTAAGGGGCAGTTGCACTCAGACAGTGGAAAGAATGAAGAGAAGATCTCTGCAACATGATTCCTTCCAGTTCAGTTGCTTTCTATCTTTTCTCTAATGTGAACCACTTACTCCGTGATGAAGGGGTCACATCCCTGACATGAATCTGACATGCTGTTCCTCCATTATGCTGACTGTGCAAAAAGCTTCCTTGTGGGGAGGTACAAGGAAAGTAAGGAAGAATGTCCCTATTTCAAGAAGCAGTAGCAGCAGGTCACTTACTTGGGTCATTCCAGTGACTGAGGTGTCCAGACATTGCAGGATGTCAGTGCACAGGGTTTGGATAGTGTTTTCTTCCGGAATAGCCTGGGTGAGAAATGTTGTACCCTGCTGTGAGACAGCTCTATAGAACTTATTAGCTAGTAGCAAGTCACTGGCTAGAGAATCAGTGTCCTTCTCTTACAAAGCTATCTTGAACATTGACCTATGCCTACTTTTATATTGCACTGGAAGTGCACAAACATCTGAAGGGAAGAGAATAACGGAAACTCCTAACTGGTGGGTCAGATCCCAGGCTTAGGAAAACCCTAAAGTGAAGGGAATGATTCACTGAACACAAAAGAGTTTCCCCAACAGGGTTAATTTTCTTTACATTTGAAAAACTGTTTCATCTTTTTATCTCAGAGGAAAAGCATTCAGACTATGCAGAACCAGGGGGATCCACTCTATTTGTTTTGATGCCCCAACCAGCTTGGTCATTTCGTGTGTAGTGAGTGTGATTCTATCAACAGGCCTAATTCTGCTCTTACTTACTCCGGAGTAAATATTGATTGACTCTACTGATTTCAGTGTAAAGGAGAGCAAAACTGGCCCGAGGAGAACAAGCAGCCTTCCTTAAGATGGGTGGGGGGGTGCGTGTGTGTGAAAAAAAGGCCCTTGGAGAGTATTGCCACAAGCTCCAACTTTGTAGAAAAGGGGCCAGGCAGAGCTAAGATCTTCAACAACTTACTGTAAAGTTGAACTGTTTATGTTAATACAGATCATGGATCCAATCCTTACCAGTTTGCTGGTGGATACACTGAACTCCCTGAAAACATGTGCTACCATATCCCATGCTGCACAGTTCTCCACACTTTCTGAGCTGAGCAGCCTCCGGATGAAATGAAGAACTGCCTTCCTCACCTGAAAGGGTAGAGATGTCACACATGAGTTATTGTTATCCCTTCTGCCTGAGATAGGAGATAGGATATGAGAGTCCTTATGCTTTTGATTTGATCTCCTTGGCTTATAAACATGGATCCATTTAACACAGGCAGGAGAATGACATGCCTTCTCTAGTCTGCAGTCTCTCCTCTGGATCTGAATGAAAGCTCCACCCAGATGTCCATTCATCCCATATCATTGAAAAAAATTGAAATATTTCACTGCTCCACACACAATCTTACCGTAGCATTCTGATCACTGAAAGTGGATTTCACTGCCTTCACAATCAGACACTTTTTCAGTCTTGTCTCGGCACTGAAAGATAAGGAGAGGTGTACAGTACTTCTTTGTTCCACACACTCACTTTCCACATTGGAATGAATCCTGGTTTTCAAAAGGCCCTATTTAAGAATAGTCCCAAGCTTCTCTCATACACAGAATCAATGGGGAAAAGATAGGACCAGACTCTGGTCTCAGTTACACTAGTGTAAATCTAAAGTAATTCCAGTTCTATAAATAGTGCCATCATACTGCCATGATGGAAATAGTATAAAAGAATTAGATAGACTGAGGTCAATCTGTGTTTACACAGTATAACAACACAGAATCTAGTCTATAGTGCCTAATACTGACGATTATCGAGTCAGGGTATTATTTTATTTTTGATTATTGTTAATGTGCATTAGCCCCAAGTCAACTTCTGTATCTGAAGTTGAAAATATCTTGGGCTACATTCAGCACTTAGTTGAACCTGTTGATTTCTAGGTGGCCATAGGGGGTAACTTAGGCAGCATTTGATCCCTTAGTGGATATCCAGGCCACTGGTGACTGTGTGTTATAGAGATTCTGTGTCCCATTCACAGAGGCGATGAGTCTGTTACAGCCCTGACATGCCTACAAAACCTTGGTTCTTTAGCTCAATCTACAGTAGCTCATGCTTTAGCTCTGGATCAGGGCTGGCTTTAGGCCGATTCCCCTGATTCTCCCGAATCAGGCTCCGTGCCTGAGAGGGCCCCGCACATAACAGGACCCCGCGCCCAGTGGCCTTTTAAATTTTTACTCACCCGGCAGCATTCTGGGTCTTCGGCGGCACTTCAGCGGCGGGTCCTTCACTCGCTTTGGGTGTTCGGCGGCACGTGAAGGACCCGCTGCTGAAGTTCCACCGAAGACTCTGAGCGAGTGAAGGACCCGCTGCCGAAGTGCAGCCAAAGTCTCAGGGCACCGCCCGGTGAGTACAAGCCCCACAAATCAGGCCCCGCACTTCCTAAAGCCAGCCCTGCCCTGGACATCCCCAACTCAACCCTTAGCATGTCGGCCAAGAGGGCAGCTGGCACAGTTGCTCCTGTGTTACTTACAGTCAGCACCAACAATAGCTCTGAGCAGATTCAGAGATGCCACACGAACAGCCTCATTCTCAATCTTCAGCTGAGAGTGCAGAAAGGCTATCAGATCATCAGGAGAAGAACGGGCTGCAAGGCAAGAAATCACGTCCTCACTGACGACAGAACTCTTATTCTTACCATACCTTACAAAGGAAGTTACAAGGAAACCACTGTATAACTCAGAGTCTCTTCCCCTTACCTAGCTGAACTATACAATAGACCAGCTCTGTGTGATTTTCCATGCTGAGCAGCTTAGCTTGAGAACAGAGCTGTGGGAAGAAGGGAAATGGTCAAAGAAAAAAACTAATCAGAACCAATTGAAAAGAAAACGTTCAATTAATTTCGAAGCTTCCACTTCCTACTTGTCCAACTAGAGGTCTGAACCCCAGGTGGATGGTACTGAATGCGCAGCAAGAATCAAACACAATGTCCAATACATTAGATAAGAGAAGCTAAAGTGTTTTGAGCAGCAGAGCTCATCGAATCAAGACACAGCCACAGTGTTTACTGTACAACTCTAACTCCCCCTGATAATCGGCTTATGGTAAAATTGCTTTACAAACTGAGCTGGATATTAGCTAAGAAAATGAGACCTCTACCTGCTTACTCTTGAGCCTGCAGAAATCAGTAAGGCATGAGGCGGTCCCCAGGCTCTGCACTATCATTCCATATATTTTGATTGTTAATATGCTTCAGATCTGCTGTTCCTAAGCTCAAGGGATCCAAGCAAAACCACCCCTCACCTGGTTGTGCAGAGCACTGCAGATGGCTTGAAACTTCCAGTCAGGAAGAGGGATCTTATATTCACCAGAGACCTCCAAGAGCTGGCTCAGACTCTGCAACAGAGGATGAAAGTCAGATGGTGGCACACACAGGAGCAATATGTAGTGACTGAAGCAGATTCAGGGATTCGTGGATTCCAAGGCCGGAACAGATTATTGCCATCATCTTGTCTGACCTCCGGTATAACACAGGCCACAGACCTTGCCCAGAATAATTCCCAGAGCAGAGCTTTTAGAAAAATATCCCAATCTCGATTTAAAAACTATCAGTGAGGGAGAATCTGCCTCAGCCCTTGGTAAATGGTTCTAATGGTTAATTATCTCGCCATTAAAAATGGATGCTGTATTTCCAGTCTGAATGTGTCTTGCTTCAGTTTCTAGCCATTGATCAAGTTACACCTTTCTCTGCTAGACTGAAGAGCCGTTATAAAACATGACTCTCATGTAAGATATTATAGACTGTCATGAAGTCACCCTGTCACAGGATAGGTCCACCCTGTCAGGTGGTACCAGGTTGTGGAGGAACTGAAGTAGATCTTGGGCGCCCAGCTGGCCTAGTCTCCTAGCCACCGCAGCAGTCCTGGCTCCTAGGGCAGCATAGCCTAATGGTTGGGATCAGCGCAGCAGCCCTTCGGTGAGGGTTCACGCCCAACAGCCTGAGTCACCAGCGCCCCCTTCTAGGTATGGCAGTGCGGCCTAGTGGCCAAAGTCATTAGAACCACCTTTTGTGGCAGGGAAGTGTTGCCTAGTGACCAGCCCTTCTCCACTGGCTCCTACCTATTCCAAAGGTCCCAGCACAGGGCCCTGTCTTGCTGTAGAGGTATCTGCCACCAAATCAGCGGGGATCCTTCCAAAACATGCCAAGTCAAAGCCCAGTGCCTCAACTGGATCAGTGCTTAGTCTACCTAGGCTACTTCCCACTCAGGGATTCTGTGGTCTCTCCTCCATCTCTGGCATTGGGTGGCTGGGGTCGTTGGTTGCAGCCACAGTCCGGCTGGCCTCTGAATCCTGGAGCACTGGCAGTCTCTGCAGGAGCCTGCAATGCACCTCTGCTCCTTCGGCAGCCATCCCAGACTGAGCTGAGTGGTTCTCTTTATATCCTGGTTCCAGCTGAAGCATGCCCAGCAGAGATGAGGGGCCATGGCCTCCTCGGCCCACAAAGTAGGATTAACCCCTGCTGAACCAATGTGGGGTAGGTAAACCCCATCACACACCCTTTTACTTTCTGTTTGTTAAACTAAATAGATTGAGTTCCTTGATTCTACCACTGTAAGGCATGTTTTCTAATCCTTTAATCACTGTGGCTCTTCTCTCAATCGCCTCCAATTTATCAACACCCTTTTGAGTTGTGGGCACTAGAACTGGACAAAGTATTCCAACAGTAGTCACACAAGTGCCAGATTTAGAAGTAAAACAACCACTGAACTCCTCCTTGAGATTCCCCTTTTTATGCTTTTCAGCTTTTTTGGACACAGCTTGAGTTCGTGTTCAGCTGATTATTCATCATGATCCCCACAATCTCTTTCAGAGTCACTGCTTCCCAGGACAGCATCCCCCATCATGTATGTATGGCCTAAATTCTTTGCGCCTAGATGCTCACATTTACATTCAGCCATATTTAAATGCACCTTTTTTTGCACCCAGTTTACCAAGTGATCTAGATCTCTCTGAATCTGTCCTCTCCATTTTTTACCACTTCCCAATTTTTATCTCATCTGCCAACTTTAGCAGGGAAGATTTTATGTCCTCTGCCAGGTTATTGATAAAAAAGGTGAAAATCGAATTCCTTCCTGCATCTAAACACTTTTCTCCTTTGCTGCTTCAAGCTTCCAGAATGTCTCTGATGCCATCTACAGATTTTACTATATTGAAGCAGTTCTGTAGTGCCCTGATGCTATCAAACAAGTCCATGATGCATTGGTTCCCTCCAAATCATGGGTATTTCAACCCCAAAAGTGACCACATACTCTGTACCAGAAAGCTTCAACCAACAGAGATGGTGAGTAAATATCACTACCAAGAAGTTGTAAATGAACTCACGAGACAGCTATAACTGTGTAGCCCCACTGAAGACAGAATATGGCCCCTTACTTCTTGCTCATGTGGTACTCAGGGTCGATGAAATAGAGAGACAAGGGGAGTGAGTCAATATCTTTAATTAGATTATCTCACCCACCTTGGCGCTCTAATATCTTGGGACCAACATGGCTACAACAGCACTGCACAGAACGGGAGATGAAATAGACAGGCAATGCTTTTAGATCCATCTAGTTCCATAATCCAAAGCAATGACTCTCAAGCCTCCTTAGTATTAATTTTCAACCAATGACAGTTGTCTTGGTACTGACCAGAGACAACATATGGCAGCCCCTGCTCTGAGGAGCTTATGAACTAAAACAGAGACGCAGAGTTGACAGGATATACTGGGAAATCTCAAGGAGGGAGGATCTTTTTGGAGTGGGGGGGGGTAGGTGTTTTGTTTTCTATCTCCTTATCATCCTCCCCAGGAAACAGAGGATGCTTTTCATAAGAGGCATTTACCTACAGATCTTGTTGCCTGGCTCACCATGTGTACAAACCCAGAGCTTGTGTGGATATTTATTTTCTAACAAATCACTGTCTCAACCAGGAAACCCCACTGGCAGCAAATTCCTCATGCAGTTCATATATGCAGACACATAGACAGTTACCTTAAGGAGCGGTACCTCACCTTGGTGATGTGAAAAACATCAGTGTTCTCCTTATATTGCTCAAGGAGCCATGAGATCGGTTTAAATAGCTGATCTTGATGGCCTTCTTTGTGTAGCAGGAGGCTCATCATGGGACCAAGGGCTTTGATGATAGCCTGCTTGAGCTGCATAGATGAGACACAGAATTTATGTTCCTATGAATTCATTCAATATCATTCAATGGGCACACCTTTCCTACTTCCAATGAGTGCACCTTCCCTTGTTCCACTGTAGGAATGGGCCTATCAATATTTCCTGGTAAGAACCAGGACTCGTAGGGTTGGTTTTCAGGATTATATCCTAATGCACCTCACAACTATACCAGGTAAGATATTCCCAGATTAATATGCATTCTAGGCCAACTCATCCCTGCTGGAACTCCACTGGGGCTGAATGGAGGAATTAATTTAGCCCACTATCCCGCTGCTCATCTGCACGTTAGGTGCATAAAACCAGAATCCATGTACACTGCGCACAGACAGAATTTCCACGTTGTGGTGACATTATAAATGTTTGGATTTTAGATGTTTTACATGACACTCTGTTCCATCCAAAAGGACCTACCATTAAATGTCATCATCACAATGAGTGCCAGACACATAGAATTTAATGTTACAATTTCTGCTAAAGGTTTAGAAAGCCAGCAATTCTCACCTCCGGCTCCTCACAGGTCAGCCAGTTGCTGGTCACATGAGCATAAATAGGAAGAATTGATCGCAGAATTGCGATGCATCCATTCTATGGAATGAGCACTTTTCCCAGTTAGTGAAATAGAAATTTACTGCTCTTGACCATTTTTCCAGAACTGCATGGAAGGAGAGAAGACAGGCAATGTGAAAAGGACATATTGGTAACAAGGAGAAGTTGCTTTATCAATGAACACACCCAGGCCTAAAGTTTACTACAATTCCATGGCAGCTACTGCTTAGTTCAGGAATAGACGCTGAAATCCAACATCAATTTTGAGCTATTTCTCTTCCCCCACATTCCGTGTCTTGTTTCTCAAAAGGCTTTTTAATTTGCAGATCTCTCAATCTTATTTCAATTACCATCATTTGAAGACAAATCTTTTCTCCCTTCCTTGTTACCTCTTAATTAGAGCTGGTTGAAAAGCAGTTTAAATTAAATTAAAAATCTTTACGGATAGTTGTTTTTTCTTTCAAAATTGCAAAGTGTAAAATCATTTCTATTTTTCAAATATCTGAAAATTCAGTCACCTCTTTAGATGCTCCAAAACACTGGACGCACACTTCCTAATCAAAATTGTCATGGACATTTTTCAGGTTTGTTTTTCATCAAATTTGGGGGGGAAATTATGGAAAATATAATTAAAAATCAAAATATTTCAGCAAGCGCTCCTGTAAATGACTCGTGTCCTCTGCAGTTATTGTTTATTTAACCCTAACACTGTATGATTTAATCCTGAGTTACAGTTTGTCTGAAAGATGTTGAGTGCCCCTAACTGCCATTGGCTTTACTGGGATTTGAAGGTAGTGGGGAGCACTTTGCCCTAAAGGTAGGTGTATCTAGTGTCCTTGCTAAGAAGAATTAGGGCCCAATCCTGTTCTCTATGAAGTTGATGGCAAAATTCCCATTTACCTCAAAGGCACAGGATTAACCCCTTACTGAGCATCACCTGAAAAGCAAAGGAAGAGAGAAGTGGAGAGGAAGAGAAGACAGAGAAAGAGGGTGAAAGGAGATGATGATAAAGAAACTAAGAGGAGAGAATGGGTGAAGGAGTGGGAAATGGGATTTAAATGTACAGTATTGAAATCTGCTCCTTCACCTCCTCCCCAGGAGACTGTTGGCAGATGGGCAGCTTCAGCCTTTGTGTCTGTTTATTTTAAATTATATCCATGAGTCATAAAGGGCCTGAACTTACAAATGCTCAGCGCCCTGCAAAGTACAGCGCACTCTCAACTTCACTGAGTGCCATGGGAGCCAAGGAACACAGCACCTGGTGCAACCCAGGCAGGGAGCACAGTGCAGGGCCTGTTTGCAAACTTGGTCAGTCACTTCAATTGTACCAAAACCCCCTAAGTATCCATATTGGGCACCTATAGCAAGTTCTGGCACTTACCACCACAAAATGCTTGTCTCATCCTGCTGTCGTTGACTAATTCCAGCATGCAGTCCATATCATACAGGGTCATTCTCACAAAACGGATACACTTAAGTGCTGCAGAGAAAGGCCAGAAGAGAAGGAAGACAGATAATCAGCTGCTCTCCGCCTTCTTAGAACACACTTAGAAACACTGTGGGGCAGGATGCTATGGGCTCCTGGGCCATTTTGCACTGTGTAAGCAGAGCAGGATGGCTTTACAGCAGCCATTGATACCCAGTGGGGGATTCACCCTGAAGAGGGGAATCCTCCACCAGTGCACAGCTGTGCCTGATGCCCAACTCACTCCCAGCGTAAGGGGAGAGTGCACTGGGGCCGGGTGGGAAGTGGGGTGAAGAAGAGCTCCACTGACCTGATCTTCCACTCATTCCCATCCTTAAGGAACTTCAGTCAGGGGCAGAAGTTACAGCTTGCACCTCTGTCTGGATAGCTCATGATCTGGAAGCCAGAACTAGCAAGAGCAGTGAATCCTGTGTCTCTCCACACACAAACGCATGCACACACTCAAGCAGAGCTCTGTTTAGCTGTAATATTTTTAGGTAGAGAGAGTAATCCCCTGTCCTTAAATGAAAGACAATAACTTTGAAACAAAAGATGAAAGTTACCATACCATAGGCTGATGACAGGTTGCCCAGTGTAACTAAAATAAACTCTTCCGGCAGGTTCAGATGACACCGCAGCTCAGACATCACATCATTGAAATAGCAGCGTGCCAGCGTCACTAAGGTGTTACTAGCTGCCACTTTAAGTTCATTTGTTACTTGCTAAAAAAAAAAAAAAAGAGAGAGCAAGAGAGACTGAGGTGACTGAAGCCGGCTGCACTAGCCAGAGTTGTTTAGATGAGTCAAGTCCTAATTTCTGTGCATAAGTTGTGAATGAACCCACCCAACTTTATGTGGATAGAGTCATTACTTATAAATATTCATTGAATCAAAACAATCTTCAGCCTTTGAGTTGCTTGCAAGCTGCTTGGTTAGACTATTCACTAGTAGCTCCTTGTGGTGGATGACTGGTCACCATAGTCACATGATATTTTGCCCCGCCCTTCCCTAAGGAGGTAGTAAGAGACAGACTGGGCAGCTTCAATGATATTCAGAGAGCTTTCCTGAATAAACTGTCCCCAAAAGGAGGCTGACTTCCTTTGGAACAAGAGAGGATTTTTCCATGGGTTTTCCTGCTGCCAAACTAGATTCTAAATCCAATGCTGCTGGTTTTGGAGATAGCTCAGATTCTGTCTGTCTTAGGCTTTATACTGCACTTATCGCTATAGGATCAGAGTACTCCCACATAACATCAGTATAAAAATGAAATCCCTAGTAGACTTTGGGAAAGATGTGCTCATTAAGAAACCATAGGCCTGTCTCTGTGTCTGATATCATGTGTCTCGGGTTATGATCCTGCAAGCACTTAAGCACATGTGTAACTTTCACATGTGAGTTTTCCCATCTTATGCATGTGCACAGGTGCTGTCTAGGACCTGGGCTTTGGTCTGGAGGAAGGTGTGGGCCTCTAACAGAAGAATACATTTTCATTTCAGTATATAGTTTACTTTGCCCCCCCACCCCAAAAGAGAGTTTTAATTAGTTAAAGCTTTGGATCCTTTGATTAGTAGCTCAGAGAACTAACTTACCCGAGTCTCTCTCATCTGCTGTGAGGCTAGGCTTATAATTTTGTACACTAGCCTTCTCTCTAGGCCCCCGGTGTCCTGCTCTAACACATTCTCCAGGATATAGTAAATGTCTATTTTGTTTTGCTGGGGACAAACCAGAAAAGAGAACAAACAATTGGGAAAAGTTTTTCTTGATGACCACACAGTAATTTGACAAATAAGCCCCTGCCCTAAAGAGCTTCCAATCCAAACATGAAATGATTAGCCCAAGTCTTATCAGAACAGAGCAGGTCCATGGCCAGGAAGAGAATCCATGTCTCCTGAGTCATTATCCAGAGTCCTATCCACTAGGCCACACTGACTCCTCAGCCAGCATGCTCACACAACTAATCCCTTGGCTTAACTGGTGTCAAACATGCCATGCCCTCCACAATCACCGCATTAGCAGCACTTCAGAAGCAGCCGAACAATTGACATATTTTAATCTTCCTGCAGAGAAAAAAAGCCAGAAGAAGCCTCCTTCACTGCCCCCTTCTTGAGTTTCATTTATTGAAAACAAACAATAAAAAGGAGCCCCTTGCCCTTGCTCTAGCCACTCCAGACAGAATTGGTAAATGTGTAATTACAAAATACCCAACTCCCGCAGTAAGTCCTCAACAGCTCCTAGGGGAAATTAGCTCAGCAGTTAGATCTTCATTGACAGTCGCACACTCAAAGGTGTCTTTTATGAGGCCCATCAGTGTAGAAATTCACAGATGATACTTAATATTGGGGAGTTTAGTATCAGCTGGGACAGAAACATATTATAGAGGGAAACAGAGACATTATATACATGAGCTAAGAACAAGATTCTTTTCAGAAAACTGCAACCTAGCACATCTGGTAAGGAGGTAACTGACATAATGGGAGGAGAAAAGTGGGAAGCAACAAGCGCCCTGGGGGTGACAGTGAAAAAGCAAGTCACCGTGTCTATGCAAGGGGTGATGGCTACCACAAAGAGCCATGTGGGTTGGGTCTTTTCCACACAGGGATCATGGCACAAAGCAGGAAGACGACAGTTCCTCTGTTCATCTAAGGTGTGACTGTATCTGGATTATTGCATTTTCTAGCACCACATTCCCAGAGAGATCAACAAATTGGAAGTAATTCGTGGGAGAGCAAAAAAGAATGCAGGGGGGGTGGCAGAATTGACTTCTGAATAGAGCCCTGCAACCTGACCCAAATCCTATGGGACCTGACTACAGGCATCAGGCTCAGGTTGGATGAGAAAACAACTGACTCTCTTGGGCTCAGGTCAGCTCGGCTCTCCTCCTTTAGCCCATGGGATCGGCACAACAGGGGCAGCGCCAGAGGATGAAGCCATTGCTGAACATTGTTGCCGCTGCACCGCCCACGAACAGGATGCGTGGCAATATCCGGTTTGAGGGGAAGGGTTGGGACCAGGATGGAAAATTATTCAACCTCTCAAGGTGAGGTGAGTGGGCTTGGGGCCAGTTCAGGTTGGGCTTCAAAACTGGGCCTGAGCAGACCTCTACTTCTGAAGACAGACTGAAAGAACTGTTCACGGCAGATGCGCCAAAGGATGGCTATGAGGGAGACATGATAATACCATACAACTATGTGAAGCGTGAACATCAAGGAGGGAGAGGAATTTTTAGTATAATACATTTAGGTAAAAGTAGGAGTAATGGGATTAAACTAAAAAAAGACATACAGTTTAGACTTTAACAACAGGAAAATGCCTCACCTGTGAGACAGGTCTATAAGGTTATGACATAGTCTTCCTAGGAAAATAGCGGAAGTTCAGTCATTAGGGGCTTTTAAAATTAGTTTAGCCAAACCAGTTGAAAATGGCCATTTGGAATGGTTCTGCATTTGCAGGGAAATGGACTGGATGATCCAATAGGTCTTTTCCATCTCTGTCTCCTGGGAGTCTCTAAATCTAGGTAACCTGCATGCCAAGGTCATAAAGCCCTTTGGAATGTTCAGAGCCAATCAGATCTCTCGATTAGCTAAACATTCCAGGGGTGCTGCTTGAAAAGGAGGCTTCTGCAAACTGCAACCAGAACACACAGCTCCATCAGAGAAGCTCCTTCCATTCATTTTTAAATGTCAGGAGGATTTGTTTAATTGAAAATTGTCACTGATAATTTATGAATACATAAGCACTACGTAATACAAGTAGCTCTGGATTAGGCAACAATTTTATTCTTTAAAACCAAGAGATTCATAATTAATCAAGTAATTCAAATAATTAAAGTACTAGGAGGCCAAGACAAGCAGTTCAGTTCTGCTCATAAGGGCTAGTGGGAGAGGACAGACTGGGGGAGGGGCTGAAGGGGAGTGGAGACCCAGGGTTACAGGGCAGGAGGGAGGTTCAGAGACACACAGTGATGGGGGAGGAGGTGCAGAGCTACACAGGGACAGAGGGTGGTTGGGTGGGGCACAGAGCCACATGGGGATGGGAGGAGTGGGTGTCTGAGCAGGGGTGGAGGAACACATGAACAGTGGGTGCAAGCACCCATGGGGGTGCAGGAAGGAACACATGGAGACAGGGGCAGATGTGCCTTACTGAATGGGAGAGGTTAGGAGTCAGCCAGGGTCTGCATGGGGGGAGCTCCCTAACAATTCCTCCCCACCCCTCCCAAAAAAACCATTTCATACTTTTCCCACCCATACCCAGCAACCCTCCAAGTTCACACCCAGGCTTCTTCCCAGCAATTTACCTCCCTCTCCCTCAGCTCCTCCATTACCCTGACTCTACCAAGCCTTTGCACTGCAGCTGAGGGGTGACAGAAATATGGTTCTGTAGTGAGTTTAAATGAATTATTACTCAGAGTTCTGTATTAATATGCACAGTAAGGAATCTATTTGTCAAAAAACATTTCCTCAATCCTTTTTGTTGTCTGTATTGATACAGACATACTTGCTGACAGGGATTTTGAAATACATAATTTGAACTGGTGCAATTATATTGTATATTTGCAGAAATGTTAAAATACTGTGCACATCATTTTTATTTTTTTGTTGCAGAATTCTCCCAGTAGAAAATATATAGATAAGGTCCCTTCAGTGCTATAATCTCAATAATATGTCATCATAAGAAAGGAGTGTTGGTTAGGAATAAGAGCAGGGAATCAGTTCACTTGGGTTTTATTCACATTCTTTTACTAACTTGCTAAGTGGTGTTGAGCAAGTAACTTAATTCCTGTGACAAATCATCTGTAAATGGGGATCATGCTTACCATTCTCACAAGGGTGCTGTGAGTCTTAATTCACTAGTATTAGGTAAGTGCTTTGAGATTTTGGATGAAGATGCTAAAGAAGGGCACAGTATTATTAAAAAAGATTATTGCTAGTCCTATAGTGTACTTTTACTATATACAACCCATGTACTCCACTGTGTGTAAAAGGACAATGCTCTCTTTATAGAGCATTATATCATCCTGATCTGTAATAACAGCATTTTGCATGATGAGTTCATGCCTGAGGACAGAAAGATTAATACTGATGGTGCACCAGACCAAGTTCTCTACTGAATTACCCCATGTATTCCCCAGGAAGTCAGGCAGAATTTGGTGTGACACATGGAAAGCAGATTTAATTTCCTGAAACTGCCCTACCTCATCCTGTTGCAGTTTCTCCAGCAGAACTCTCACAACACTAGCCAGCTTGGTCTTAGCTATAGAGGCAATCCTGAGGGCAATTTTGTTCTTATTTTGGTCAGCCATATGTGCCAGGAGGGAAACAACCTCATTATAAACACCTGAAATTAAATAAAAGGATTCAGTTGGTTACCATTGATGGTACAAATTGGTGCTGGCCTCTTTAATTCACTATCCAGTAAAGATACTGCAGGTGCCCAAACACTGTGAGGAGAAGACAACCTGGGAATCATGTAAATCCTCTTCCTTCCTTCTGATGACCAGGTTTGTGTGCTGAAGGACCCAATGTGTTTGGGGGGAAATCATAATGAAGAAAAGTTGCTCCTTTCTGAGTAGATCCCCGTGTAAAATAATCTTCCTTTCCCTCTTTACTATCAATTGATGAGGTTTGATAGCATACAGAATAATACTTTATGGCCCAAATTTTCAAAACTGGTTGTCTAAACTTAAGCTCCTAAATCCATATTAAGGCACCTACACCCTGATTCAGCATCCTAATCACATGCTTAACTCTAAGCCAACAAAGAGACCTAAAGTTAAGCACATGCTTTAAGAGTTTTGCTTAGTCAGGGCCTCATTTTCAAAAATCCTGAGCACCCAGATAACAAGTTTTTGGGTTCAGTGTAAGGCTACTAGGTGAAATTTAATGATTTGTGAAATCCAGGAAGTCAGACTAGATGATCTAATGGTCCCTTCTGGCCTTAAACTCTATGAAACTATGAAATAGCTGATGTATTAAAAATCAGGATTTTATCTCCCATGTATCTCTTAGCTGTGGGCAGAAATTCTCCAGGAGCCTTAATATTTAACAAGAAATCTGAAATGCCATATGTATCTGTCTCCATGGTAACAGCATTCCAAAGCATGAAGGAGGAACTGACAAGATTTCCTTCCTGGAAAGACTGCTTGAGGTTAGGTGATTGCCCATCCTTTATGCAAATTGCATCCTTCAGTTCTAACACCCAGATGCAAACTGAATCCTAACTGTAACCTACACTGCCCATCTAGCTGCAGTAGTGATAGTGTGGGATTAGGAGCACTAGTGTTGCTAAGAAGTGTGACCCCCATGCTTTCTTATCCTGCATTTAAGATATTAGCAGAGCTTCATTTAGACAGCCAGAAGAGAAGTCCCTCTGCATTTTTTGTTCTAGTTTCCCCCATCTCTGAGGATTCCACAGCTAGATCTTGGCTCCATGGATGCAGAAGACACAAAATGATAATAAACATAAAACACCTGGGACAAAAGTAGGAGACCTTCCCATAACATTCAATACAAACTGAGATTCTCAGGAAAGTTTCCAGCTCCAGAGGCTGTAGGCCAAGTCCTGAACTGGTGTAAATCAACACAGCTACAAGGAAGACAACTGGTTTACATCAGCTGAGGTTCTGGTCATAGAAATGGAGAACATTACAACTAATCTATCTGTATGCCTATGCTTTCTGAATGTGTGTGTGAATATAGACTGGATCTAGAAAATACAGTGCTGACTCCTTACCTCTCTCGGTTACCTCCTGCTCAGTCACAAATTTATTCATGTTTTAGTCTTTTCAACACTTCCTCCAGTCCTTTCTCCAAAGAGCTCCTGTACTGATAGGCAGCTGGCCTCTCAATCTGTCATGGCCAGGATAGCCAGTTCAGATTATGCAAGCACTATTATGACATCAATGTGACTGTAGCATACCACATAATCTCCTGCTGACCAGGTATGTGCTGTAATTACATGGACAAGATCCTCAAAGGTATTTAGGCTCCTAACTCACACTGAAATCAATAGATGTTAGGAACCTAAATACATTTCAATATCTGGGCCCATACATGTAAGCAGTTCAATAGGAGGCTACATTTGCTCCAGTGTAGAATTTCTCATTCTCTCAACATCATTTTGAATTTTGGTTTGGTCCCTCTCTGTTTACCACACTTTCCAATATTGCTTTTACCTGAAAATCTGCTCCTGGTTGAATTTATATAAAATAAAAGCACCAAACAAAGAAAGAGAAGAAACTGCCTTGGAGAATGCACAGTGACCCTTGAGTGTGGTTGGTTGGTTTCTTTGCTTTTTAATTTGGTTGATCAAAAGCCTGATGAAACCTTATTGAACTGTATTACAAATATTGATTTTATATTATTTTACAAATGAATTGAAATGTATACTTAATTTCCATGTCCTGCCAAACAAATCAACTACATTAATTTTTATTGTGTTTGATACAGTGTGGTGTCATATGTAGGGCCATATGTAGAGCCAACTCTTGATTTTGGAAGTTATGTTGCCTTTAAAGCATTCAGAGTGATGACACACTTTGCAGTAAACCATATGGAAAAAGAATTCCAATGACATTTGTCCCTTGCTATGTATAACTGATTTTGTGCCTTACCCTTTCTGATTTTATCCTTACACGTATATGCTATTCTTTTCTATTCCTCCTTAGTAAGTCGTCCGTTTCACATTTTGTAGGATTTCTTTTTGATTTTCAGCTCATTAAAAAACTTACTATTCTTCCTATCTTTCCTTTGGATTGGCAGTTGTGCCTTTAATATTGTCTCCATGAGAAACTGCCAGCTTCCCTGAACTCCTTTATGCCTTAGATATTTTCCTTATGGGTGGCTACCTACCAATTCTCTGAGTATATTGAAATGTGCTTTTGGTAGTCCTTCTTCAGTCATTCTCACTCCTTCCTTTCCTTAGAATCATGAAATCTATCATTCATGATCACTTTCACCCAAATCACCTTCACATTCACAACCAGCTCCTCCCTGTTGGTCAGAATCAAGTCTAAAATGGTTGTCCCTCAGGTTACTACCTCCATTTTCTGAAACAAAGCATTGTCCCCAGTACATTCCAGGAACTTACTGGATAATTTTGTTTTTTGCCATATTTCTTTCTTAACAGCTGTCTAGGTAGGTAAAATCCCCCATTATTATCATCAGGATTTGTGTTTTGAATATTTCTGGGTTTTGTTCTAGAAATGCTTCATCTCCCTCCTCTTCCTGATTTGGTGGTCTGTAATAGACCCCTACCAGGACATCACCCCTGTTTTTTCCCTCTTATCTTTACTCAGAGACTTTCAACTGGTCTGCTTCTCACCTCCTTCTGGACCTCAGAACAAGTGTACAATGCAATACCTCCTCTCTTTATTTTCCTGCCTGTCCTTCCTGACTAAGCTATAATGGGAGGGAGGGATAGCTCAGTGGTTTGAGCATTGGCCTGCTAAACCCCAGGGTTGTGAGTTCAATCCTTGAGGGAGCCCCTTAAGGATCTGGGGCAACAATTGGTCCTGCTAGTGAAGGCAGGGGGCTGGACTCCATGACCTTTCAAGGTCCCTTCCAGTTCTAGGAGATTGGTATATCTCCAATTATTACCTTTACTCTCTATACCAATATTCCAGTCATGAGATTTAGCCCATCAAGTATCTGTGATGCCAGTTAAGCTCAGTTATGACTTATGTACTAAACTCCCAGATTTTACTGTTTATTCCTCATTATTATTACTCCTTCCATTTGTGTATAGACAGCTAAGATGTTAAGCAGATACCCCCATGGATTTCCCTTTTGTTACTCCTATAATTCTACTACAATTTTCCACATCTGCTTTCCCCCAAACATCTAGTCCTCTATTAAGGTCACCTTTTTTTACCTGGTGCCTTTTTTGACCTGCCCCCTCTGAACTTAGTTTTAAGCTCTTCTCATAAGGTTGGTGGGTCAGTGCACAAACAGGAAGCCATTCTGTAAGAAGCTAAGGGCATGGTCAGCACAGAGAATTTGCCTGTCTCTGTCCTGATGTTATGCACACCTCACTATCTACACCTGGCTCCATAAAATTCGGCCTTTCAAGAATGCAGCACTGTGTAGGAGCACGGGTAATTGTAATAACGCTTGTTCATTGCAGCTGTTAACATCAGGGCAAGGCATCCACATATAAATCCACTACACATGGACCAGTGATAGGAAGAGTGTTCATGCATGTAATGCCACAGAACAAATTAAGATCAATAACAGAACAACATTATGTGTGGCAAAGCCATGACAAACACTGTGCAGGCATCAAGGAGCTCAGAAATTAGCACATCATCACCCGAACACTGCCTCAGCTTGACTTAGATCTTGGGCAACAGTAGACCCTCAAAAGGAGGCCACAGCTTTACACCCATGGTCACTGTGGTGTTAATTGGCTGCATTTTACAAGAGCTGGATCATAGTTTGAACAACACAGCACACACACACACACACACACACACACACAGAGTGTTCTGCAGCAGTGCAAGTTGAGCTGCAGCAATGAGCAGTGGGATACTGCCTGTAGCAGGTCTTGGGCTTGTAATTCATATACTTCTCTCACTAATGAGGATCAACAGGTCAATCCATATTGATTGCAGTTTGACAAGACACCATCACTTCAACACATTACAGTCAGAGAGGATGATAAATATTCCATTTATACACATTATGTACAAGGCCCAAAATGTCTGAGGATGCAAGAAAACAAGGGTGGTAAATACAGAAAATGCATTACTGCAAAAATAGCCAGCAGATTAACTCCTGCTAACAAGAAGCTTCTGTACAATGTACAGTAAGATACTGGGCTTAACCCATCTCAGTGCTAGGTTGAATTAAAGTTAGTCAAAGTTTTGTCTGAGTAGAGGAGGCCCAGATCCTCAAAGGTAATTAGACTCCTAACTTCTGCTGAAACCAATGGGAGCTAGGAGCCTAAGTACCTCTTAGGATCTGGAGCAAGGACTGTAGAATTTACTCAATAACAACAACAATAATAATTTGCATTTCTAGAGAGATTTTCTTCTTCAACACATTTTACAAAAACGTTTTCTAGCTCTCTGCTTCAAATAAAAGCCATTATTAATAGACAATTCTATTTTTCTGTCACAGCACAGACAAATAGGAGAGTGAAGGTAACACAATTTATTAAAGGGAATTTAAGCAGGTTTTTATGGAAAAATTAAAGATCCAGCACTCTATAGATGACTCCGCTTAGCTGTGTGCCTTATGGCTGAAAGCAGAATTCCAAGAACATTACTGCGCTTTTTGAAATAGTTTCTCAATAAATGACAACTCAAAATATCTGCTTCCACCTAGTGGTGCGGATTTGCATAACGTCTTATTTATAGTCCGTTTTTAAAGATATCTTTGCCTAAAGGATAAAATACATCAGAATCTACTAAGACAATTCACGCTTCTGCACAAAGCCGCAACAGCACTAAGAATGTATCTACTTGTTAGCAAATAGGATCACTGGGGAAAAGGATAATCTCAGAAAGAGTCTTTTCTCCTTCACTGTATTCTATATAGGTTTTTATCCTGTTATCGTCAATGCAGTATCTGAGCAGCTTCCCCTAGTACATTAATGATAGGACTAACATCTGTCATGGTAATATCTTTATTAGACTAACTTCTGTCGGTGAAAGAACTGCAGAGTTCTTCAGGTCCTTGAAGGATTATTTCTTTCACCAACAGAAGTTGGTCCAACAGAAGATATTACCTCAGCTAGAGTGACCAGATGTCCTAATTTTATAGAGACGGTTCAGAGATTTGGGTTTAGGTGCTCATCAATCCCACCCCACTCCCATCCCGATTTTTCATACTTACTATCTGGTCACCCTATACCTCACCCACCTTGCCTCTCTAATATCCTAGGAATGACCCAGCTACAACATGATTGCAAATAACATTTATCATGTCCAGTTCATTCTCTCTCATCCTCTTCTCATGGGGAGAATTGTGTGCAGTTTGTTTTGGTAGGGCTTTGATTTTTGGTTTGTTTGGGGGTCAGGTTATGTGTACACATTTCTCTGTATTTATATTAGGGAAGCCAGGTTGAAGTGGAAAAGAACTGCAAGAGATGCTGTTTTTCGACCTTGTGTTAGCTAAGACTAGAATGCAGACTGTAGCAGAAATTGCTGAGAAAAAGGAAGATCTCAGAAAGGAAGATGTATAAACAAAATGCAGTTGTTGATCATTACTGTATGGAACAAAAGGTATAAATACTTGCCTTCCTTGTTTATCTTTTGGGATCCTGCCGTTGTGCACTCTCCCACTTGCAATAATGCTTGAGAATGAACTGCCTCTGACATGTTGCAACTAACCTAAGAGTGAAGATCTGCTATTCTTCCACACCTAAAAACCATGGGCTGAATGAAGATACTGGATTTATGGCTTATTGCAATAATTTATAACCCCTCCCCTCCCTGCCACCTTTCCTCCCTTTGACTAGAGGGGCATTAACAGACCGCTTCACCTTGAATGCCTTGAAATATGTGTTCACTACTTGTGCAACGATCTGTTCCATCCTTAACAAGAGTGATGTTAGAAGCTGTAATTTACCCTAAATAGCTTTTACCATGACTTTTACACTCTCTGCACAAGTTATGGGTTTACCTTCACCTGGGCTCACAGTAAAAGCATTTGCATAAAAGGCGGAAATGTTGGGGTAAATTTGGATACACAGAGAACTGCTTTCAGAATCAACAAAATATCAACATTATTACAAACCTGGAATAGATTTTATCCCCATCTTGCTGTTGAGGGGAGTTGGCTGTCCAGGATGATATGAGTTCCTGTTGTTCCTTTATTCTCATGAGTTGGAGTCAGTCTGTCCACTTTTGCCTTAGCTTCTAGTTCCTGCAATCGAATATCTGCCATTCTTGTTCATGTTCAAAACACACAGGTGTTGTATTTCAGAAGCTTCTCCTTCCATATCAGCTTTTTTTTTTTGCTTTTGTTCAAGTTCTAGCTGCTGGTTTCTCACTGCAAGTAGTTTTGCCAGAGTGGACCCAGCAGCAATAAGGGCCAGTGGCTCAGTATCTAAAGTCTTTTCAATAATACAACTGCCAGAAAACCGGCTTTGGAGCTCCTCACCCAGTGACCTGGGCAATTACACACCACTGGGTGCCTCTAAAAGTTTCCCAGTAAGAGGCACACTTCCTCTCACAAGCTAACAGAGTCTGAGGGTGCAACAAAAGCTTTAATAAAAGAAGGAATTAACTCAGCATTAATTTGGGAAAACACCACAACTAGGGTTCATAAACACAAGCCATGAGCAAAAGACCCACACCTCAAGTAGTTGGGCAGTGGCCTTTTCCCTCAGGGTCTTAAGTCTTTAATCCAAAAGTCCTTTAATGTGCCCCATCCCTTCTCTCATACCCTTATTCATAGTTGCTGTCACTGGGCCAGCGTAGTCCCACAGTTCAGGAGAGGTTCATCCGCAGAGTTAACCTCTCCCATCCTGTGTGGGAAGGCAGGGGTGTAAGGATAGCACCAGTGCCACACTGCTCTTAACACTTGCCTGGCTGCCCCAATGGTTGATTGCCATGTATCGGCAGGGCTCTGCTCTGACCTCTCCACCACCACCAT